>NC_132920.1:50001518-50317287 GCF_047675955.1 Chlorocebus sabaeus
ACAGCTTCTCTTTGACATATCTGAATTGCCATCTTGAGTTTTGCAGCCTTATTGAGTAAAATAAATGTTATTTCAATACAAGCACTGCTATACTGTGATAGCTGTTCTGATAACTGAGATGGCTACAAAGTGACTAACAGGTGGGTAGCACAGCATGGATACACTGGACAAAAGTTTAATTCATGTCTCAGGAAGGATGAAGCAAGAAGGTGCAAGATTTTACCACGCTACTCAGAACAGCAAAATATTTAAAACTTAAGAGTGGTTTATTTCTAGAATTTTCCAATTAATATTTTCAGACTGTGGTTGACTGCAGGTAATTAAAACTGTGGAAACTGAAATCACACATAAAAGGGGGCCACTGTACAAATCACTCAAATCCCCAATGGGTATTTGATCTTTGTCCTAATGAAACCAACCCAGTAGTCTCATAGACTGTTCTTTTGGATAAACATAAAAATTGACCTTTCTGATCTTAAAACTTGAAGCTTACATTTGTTTTATCTGAGTTCCTTCCTCAGGAAAGGAACTTCTCAAAAAAAGTATCAAAGAACTGAAACTCACCAGATCACCATATCCTGACAATGAGATGCCTGACCCCTCATTCATCATGACTTCTTTGGTACCTCTCCCTGGTTACCGTTTTTTTACACATTGTTACATTTCTTCCTTGCTATATAAATCCCTAGTTTTAGTCCATCAGGGAGATGGATTTGAGACTAAGCTCCCAACTCCTCCGCTGCAGTCCCTGATTAAAGCCTTCTTCCTTGGCTGTATTTATTGTCTCAGTGATTGGTTTTCTGTGCAGTGAGCAACAGGATATAGACCCTACCAATGGTGTTTCACTATCACTAGTATAGGATTCCTGTTTTGATCATTAATTTTAGTTAATATGGTAGACATTCCCACTAGGTTCACAAAATTTCTGATTAAAAATCATAACAAAAACAACAAAAGCAAAACAATAATCCTGAACCACTAGTTAGTTTTTAAAAACAAATGTTTGGTTACCTGGTAAAATTTGACACATGGTGAATTTAACCTTTGTTTTTAGATAGAAAACAAATTCTAATCTTCATATTTTTCATCGTGTTTTAATATTTGATAAACTACTGGTACTGTCTAATACTTTTATTAAGGTTTAAATTACAGATCTTAATGCATTTTCCTATTCCATCCAGAGCTAAGTAAGAAAATGCTAATAAGCTCAGGCAATGTTTTGTGAGTCTAAATTCTTTATCCAAAGTTCACATTGTATTTAAACCCACTTCTTAATGAATCAGTGCTTAATGGATCAATGTTTAGATTGTATTTCAACTCAGTTCTTAATGAATCAAAACCAAATCTATTATCCCTTTCTGAATGAGATTCTTGTGAGGTGATAGAGGACGGGCTAGTGAGTTTATCTGTATTTTCCTGAACTTATACTTTTAGCTCTTGCTTAGGCTTTTTGTGTCTTGACTCCAGTAACCTGATGGTGATTTGCTTTTCACTCTCAAGACAGTCTCTTTTACAACGACCGTAACGTTTGGTGCAACGATCAGCATCCACCAAGGTACATGTTGCTACAGTAAAAGAAGAGTAACAGAAATTACTAATCTTTTATTTAAGCATATATTACTTCTGATTTCATAGAGTATGATATGTACATTGGACCAAAAAAAATACACAAAAGATACCAAAAAAAATACACAAAAACTATCTTATACCCCCATGTATATGCAAAATTAAAACTTGTTTTAAAATTAATATATGATTTAAAACTTCGTGACATATATTATTCTTCTCAAAAAGATTCAAGATATTTTTAGAGCTACATGACAATGTATACAATCTTTCAGCTATTTTTGGACAATCATATAATATCTAAAGTTTTTGTTTGTTTGTTTGTTTTGAGACGGAGTCTCGCTGTCTCCCAGGCTGGAGTGCAGTGGCACGATCTCGGCTCACTGCAAGCTCCACCTCCCAGGTTCACGCCATTCTCCTGCCTCACCGAGTAGCTGGGACTACAGGCGCCCACCAGCATGCCCGGATAATTTTTTGTATTTTTGGTAGAAACTGGGTTTCACTGTGTTAGCCAGGATGGTCTCGATCTCCTGACCTCGTGATTCACTTGCCTTGGCCTCCCAAAGTGCTGGGATTACCGGCGTGAGCCACTGCGCCTAGCCAATATCTGAAGTTTTTAATATTTTAGGATTATGATAAACAATGTGGGTTACATATTTTAATACTTACATGACATATCCTTATGATAGTTGTAAAAAAGTTTTATTTTAGGATTTTAGTACTGCCACAAAAATATATGCAATTTTTGCCCCATTGCAATTTTGATTTTTATGTCCTTATTATGTTGAATACTTTTCCTTCTTTTTATAAAATTGTATAATTGTATATAATTGGAATTTTTAAAAATACATTCATAAAAACTTAAAAAATATATTGTGGATAGTAACTTTTATCTGTCATATTTGTCACCAGTTGGTCTTCCTTACTTGTTATTTTTTGTATTGTTAGTTATGGATTTTAAACAATAACACTTTCATTACAAGATACATAAATGTTCAATTTAAAAATGTAAACAATTTTGCATTTTTATATGCAGTAATGTACAAAAATCATCTATTTTAATGTGTTATTTTACTTTCAAAATAAGAAATTCTTGCATAGAATTTTTCATCGTAGTATATTATTTATTATAGTATTTTTCTCTTCATATCAACTGTACTTGTCAGATATGTAGCTAACTTCCTTTCTTTTAAACGATTAAATAATTGTTCCACACTATTTATTAAAATATTTTCTCCATCTCTTTAAATGATTTTCACTATATGCTTAATGTTGTTATATGCTAAATTCTCACAAACTAGATCTCTTTCAGCTATCAATGGCATTTTATGAATATAGCTACGGATTTTTGAAACAGAAACAGCTTAGATTACAAAAATGTATAATAGAAAAAGCATGTGCTTTATTACATTTTATTTCTTTATGTATAAACTTTAAAAATAAAACAAAACAAACTTGCAGAAGAGTACCTAAACACAAATGCTCAGCTAGGAGTGTTATTAAACACTAGGGACCTATGTAAACATTACCCAAGTCAAGAAATAGAATGTTTCTGGCACACTTGTGCCCCCTTACAGCCCATATATTTTTACATCTCATTCACTCACAATTTTGTTTTTGGAGATTTGTTCTTATTTTGCATAACTGTAATTCTTCCATTTTCATTATCATATAGTGGACTGTTATATGCATATACTAAAATTTAGCCTTATCTGCTGATGAATATTCAGGTTGTTTCCAGTTTTTGAATACTTTTGTACTTGACTCTTGGGGCATATGCTCAGGCATTTTTGTTGGGCATATCCCTAAGGGTGAAATGCAATGGCAATGTGTCTGCATAGCTTCAACATTAATAGATAACGCCAAGTATATTTTCAAATCATTGGTGCTAACTTAAACTTCCAGCAGCATTGCATAATACTTTCAGACATCTAAAACCCAAGAAATGATTGATATTTTTAATTCAGTAATTATGATGTGAATGTAATGACACCTCATATATCTTAACCCATTTTATATTTCATAATAAAATGCCCATTTTTCTGATTACCAAAAAAGGGTAACATATTTTCTTATGTTTACTGACCTAATAAATATCTGTTGTTTAGAAAGTGATCCATCTTTGGTTTTCTATTGGGCTGTCTTTTTTATATTGTTTTATGTATGTTATTTATATATTCTAGTTGTGTTCCTTCTGTATGCTAAATGTATTGCACATATTTTTCTCAATATAGAGCTTGCTTTTTTTTTACTTGATGTGTTTTGATTTACAAAAGTTTCCAAATTTTAATGTAGTCAATATTATTTTTTCTACTGATTAAGAAATACTACTACTTGTATGTCAAAATTGTTAATAAATTCTTTTATGTTAACTTGTATGGTTTATTGTTTTGCCTTTTTCCATGCTTGCATCTCAGGTTATTTGGAATGAGATTTTGCATGTGGTAAGAGGCAATAGTCAAATTTCATTTTTTCTTCATATGACTATGCAATGAAACCAGTCCTGTTTATTGAAAAGCTTATTTATTACATTGTTCTGTAGTGCCATCTTTATCTGTTTCTTGGTTCTCTGTTCTACATTGATGTATTCAAAAATTTATATGTATTAGGTAATTTTTGAAAAAATTACATCATAATGAATCTGAACAGCAACAAAAAGAAATAGAAAATCTAAATGTTTCTAAATTCAATAAGGGAATAGAATCTATAATAATTAAGCTTCTATAGAGAAAATACCCAGCCCAGATAGGTTCACCGTTGAATTTTAAACATTTAAAGAAGAAATAACACCAATTATACACAAACTTTTCCAGATAATAGAAAATAAAATGATGTTTCTAACTTATTTTATGAGATCAAAAATGCCTGGTATTAAAACTGATCAGGACATTACAAGAACGAAAATTAAAGGTGAAACTTACTCATTAACACAGATGCAAAAATTTCTGGTGCATAATATCCTCACATGATCATTTTGATATCTGTAGCATATATACTAATATATCTGATAAAGTTTAGTTCTGCCTTCACTTTTTCGTTACAGTTTTATCAAAGCTTTATTAATTTTGTTAGTGTTTTCAAAAACCAAAATGTAGCCTTTTTTATTTTCTCTAGTTTGTCTTCTACTTATTATATTTAATTATGTCTCATTACATGCTTATAACTGTCATTTTAATTTGATTTTCTTTTTTTAACTTCATCAGTTAAAATTTTACATTTTAGTTTTAATTCTTTTTATATATATGGATATAATTATATTAATTTCCTTGTAAACCCTACTATGAACTTTAATTTATCTCATTTTTATTATCATTCAGTTCAAAATATTTTCTAGTATCCATTTGATCATCTTATAGATTCTGTTATTGATATTCCAAGAAATATACACTGCTGTTCTCAGTTCATTCAGTTTCTCTAGGGTCTAATTGATTTTAAGCCTTCACTTCTGGGACTTATAAATAAATTTAATATATTATAGTTTTCTTAAGAATTTAAATACTTAGAAGAAAACTCAGCCCAAAAAAGTTGAAAGATCTTATCTTCATTATCTCATTTTATCTGCATATCAATTTGGAAAATGAGGTAGGTAAAGTACACCAGTGTAATGACATTATCAATGAGAAAACCAAGATTTGATATAATCAAGACACTTCTTTAATTGACAAGACTGCATTAAAAATCTGCATTCTACAATTAATAATTTATTATTTCTATTTCTAATGAGAAGTTTTACACAAATATAACAGAGACATCTATCTTACCTGGTAGAATGAAGGTCACATAACACAGAAAATAGAGATAGTAAAAGATCCTCATTCTGTAGAAAGAAGCTGTTGAAAGATTTGGTAACAGAATGCAGAGACTAGAGAACTTTCCAAAAACCCAAAAGACATTTACTATTTATAGTTTTCTAGTGGAAGAGAAACTCTCATTATCCAGAAATTATTTTAATTTTGTGTGCCTGTCTCTGCTCCAATGACTATGGCTGTGGGCAGAATTACCCAAATTGAAAACACTTGAAAATAATGGAGCTTTTGGTAGGCATCCCTCTGTGAATGATAGCTGTAAACACGGCATCTTCATATCATTGCTAATTAATTAATGATCAACACAAAGGGGCATCCATGGAATAAACTTAAGGTAAATATTTATTTACTACTTCAGAAATAAAACAACAGAACATTGTCCATTAATCTGCTGATTACTTTTCAAAATTTACTGTAGTCACTAATCTGGTGTGTCAATTTATCAATATGCCTGCATATCAAAAATTTTTAATTATATCATGTTATCTCATTAATTTTGCCCAAATTCTTCATTTACAAGACCCAAATATTAAGCCTCACGTTTGTCACTAATTTCTGTTACATTTTTTTCAGACATAACTTACATATTCATGAAACTCTTGTTTTCTTAGTAAAGCTCAGTAATTCTCCACTTTTTTTAACATTTAAATAATTTATTACATGCATATAATGAATAATGAGAAGAGACTTTGTAATGAATAGCAATAACTTCCTGCCCACTAGGCCTTCTAGTGATTACTAACATAAGAACAAGGATGTAGTTTATATCTTATCTTGGCTTACCAACCAGAGTACATCTCTTGGTTTCTGCTAAGAAAACTACAAATTTAGATTGTTTGCACTCTTTTCTAGGCTATCTTTATCAAATATTTTGAAGTTATGTTAATTTTAAAAAAATGTTATAGGTTATCTTCAACAAAACACATTTTTCCTATCAACTGTAGTTGCAATATTAAGCCTCACTCATTTAAAATGAAAATATTTGCCCTCTTGCCAGTTACTCCAGCAATTCTCTCCATTTTTCACATCCCATTCATTTGTTGCACATTTCCTTTTATGTTGTGAAAGATAATATGTGTACTCTGTGTATAATTAGAATTAAAACATATGCTTATTTTTAGACTGTAATACAATAAGCATTACCAAGTATTTTGCCTTTTTCTATGTGCCAATTATCACAATACATAGGTTAATCAAAGAGAAATGCTCTTGGTTTCAAAGTCAAATTGACATCATTATTAACATTATTACCATCAATAATTTATATTTTTCTTATCTTTTTTCTGCTATCTTTTTCTTAAGTGTTTTTGTGTTTTTCTTTTAATTATTTCATATTTATTTAAGTCATTATTGAAAAGAATTTCTTCTTGCAATTTTCTTGGTGCATATGGACAAAATATAAATAATAGGCATTCCGTATCTTCAAGTTTATCTCAGTAGCATAGGTGATTCCTGAGACTGCTGCATTCTAAGATTTTCTAAACCTGCCCTCCTGAGTTTAATTTACTGTGATCTGGATCTCGTGTCTTTTTGTTGTTGTTGTTCTTGTTTTTCTACCTCCAGAACTGTTTCCAGAAAAGATTTTTTTTAAATTAGAATTTCATTTCCTTTCTAAAAAATATTTTTATTCTGCCCTCACATTTAGTTATTTGGATGTTAAATCTAGGTTCAAAATCATGTTCCTTCAGAACTTGGAAGCTGTTACTCCACTAACATCCCGCATCCAGTCTTCCTGATGAAAACTCTAATGCTGGGATAGCTCCTTTTAAATGTTTTTATTTTTTTCTCTTTTGACGTCATTAGGACATTGGTTTTCTGATTCAATCTCCCAAACTTTATGATTCACACATTTCTTGTTGTACATTTCCTATGAATAAGTTATCTTTCTGGTATTGATGAGCTTATATCTTTCCCTGGATCTGGGAAATTTTCTTCTCTTTCTCTATTTTGTTTTTACTGATAAGTTCTTCCCTCCTTATTTGTTTGTTTATTTTCTCTCTTTTGGGGATTGTTTTTAAGTCAAACATTTAGCTATTCCTCTATAATTTTCTCTCTGACTTTTATGTCTATTTGTTATTTTTTGATTTTAAATAAATCTTTTACTTTTATATTTAGCTTTTGCAATTTTTAGGCAAACTTTTTTTTCATTTGCTAAAAAAGGAATATAAGTGTCCTTTTCTGTTCTCTGACCATTCTTATGTCATCGAATAATAGTCCTGTATTATAGGTGTAAAGGTTTCTTGAATATCTCTGTAAATACATTTTAGAGAGGTTTAGTTAGTTAGTTTGTTTTGTTTTATATTATATTCTTTTCCTTGATCTGTTTTCTCAGAGTCTAGCATTCTGTTTGCCATTGTGATCTTAGACATTCATGCTGCTGATTTTACTTACATGTTGGATGAATAACTGAATACATTGTAGGATTTCCTTGGTTGTCATGTATATCTTTTCCTCTCTGCAATGGAATTCTCATGGTAAAGTCTGTGAATGTGGGCTGAAAGGGCTTCCTTACTACAAGTAGAATGCCTTAGGACTCCCTATATCTTGAAGAAGAAACCTTGCTATTTTTCCAGAGGCAGAAGTTTCTATACCAGAAATCTTAGCTCTCTCCACAAGATTTTAATTATTCAATTAGATTGTGATTTTATTTAAAAAAAACTAAAAACCTCATGAGGGAAGAACTGTGGAGATTCTGTAATTTTTCTTGAATAAAGAAAGGCTCCTTGGATTTTTTGCAAGTCTAGTTAATTTGCAGAGCTCTTTATAAAGTGGATTTAGGCAATTTTGTGACAATCTTTTTCTTTTATGGAGAAGCAGATTTTCTAAATTTTTTGCTCCATTTTTCCAGAAGTCCTACCCATAATTTATTGCTTATTGCTACTTAACAAAAATTTCTGTAGTTTGAAAGTTAAGCTGTGTTCTGGTTTATATTCCTGTGCAATAAACCACTCTAAAACTTGTTGGCTTAAAGTAGAAGAAAAACACAACATTTTATTATGCTCATGAATTGTGTGTGACAAAAAATAACACAGGATATAATGGGGTATGGGGCTACTTATTTTCTTTATGTCTGAAAACTCACCTGAGAAGACACAGCCTAGGAGTGATTTCATATTGGCTAACTCCTTCCTATCCTCATTTGTGGGTTCCAGTTCTTCACACAGAATTATTTAAATCCTATTCCTTAGGATTTCAGACTTTACCACCTCAGTCTGTCATCTTTCATTGGGTGATTTTATCTCATTGCTTTAGTTAATGGCTCGACAAATCTATATTGGAAGCACATTTTTGTTTCTTGAGCTTTACACATGAATATAGCAGAAAAGTATAAACTTAATATGTCATAAATGTTCCTTTCCAAGATTGCTCCTCTGACTATATTTTCTAATGAGTAATCACATTGTTAGGCCAATATTTCAAATAAGAAAACTGCAAGTTATCAGTTTCTCTTAAACCTAAAATTCACTGAAACTCTTTGATTTCTTCTAAGTCAGACCTCTGTCCTAAATTTTTATACCATCCAAACTGTTGTTACAGGTTTAAGTAAGAAATACATTCGGTGGATACTTTAATTTCTGAATGTCAAGTTTTACTGATGCTTTATAATTCATAGGAAAGTTTATGTTAATGTCATTTTAATATTATCAAAGAAATTAATATGGAATGTGGAAACTTGGAAACCCATTGAATTCATTGAAGACAAGGACAAAAACAGAAGCATTAGGTACTGAAGTATAAGATGAAAGAAGTTAAATAAAATTCTTGAGGACCAAGAGAGAAGACCCTTGGATTGGCAGCCTATGTTTAAGATTGATTATAATAGTCAGCTCTGGATGTTAGAATTAGAAGTGACTTTTCTGTTATCTTTGAACATTTCTGTATTGTTCTAAATTTTCAAATTATTTTAAAATTTTAAAAACTCTTAAGATGTTTTTAATTTGCTTTTATCCTGATCATGAAATTATAAGTATATATGTAAAACAATATAATATTATAAAGAGTAAATAAATCAGTCATGAACCCATCTCTCCAACATAACTACTCTTAGGGTTTAGTGTTTTTCCTCCTGCTGTTTTTCCTTTTTGATGTATTTTTACATGGGTAAGGTGTTAACATATTTCATTTCACTCCCTTTTCAGTTTGGTTAGCTCTTTCTTAAAATTATTTTTATCAATTTTCTGTTATTTTGTGATTAGCATCTATGTAACTCTGTGTCCAAGAAACACACACATTTATATGGAAACTATGAGAAGGTACATAAACCATAATTTATGTTTAGTATCTCAAACATCATATGGAAATAAATATTTCTGTACCAGGCAAATAAATAGGTCAGAGATGAAGAGAAAAAGGATCAAAAGTCCTCTGTCAGTGGGTAGAGATAAACTTCTGCCAATTTAGTGAAGAAGATGCTACCACTCTTTTTTTCTTTATTTCTCTTGTACTAAGTCAACACTGAACTCTCCAGACATGATATAATTGCGTAATCTAGAATGCCAGAGATCAATCACTTAAATATAGATTGATAGATAGCAAAAATTAATTTGTATTAATAATATTATTATGATGTACTGTTATATAGTGTTTTATAATTGTCATTTATTTTCGGTAGAGTTTAGTAGTGATTTTGTTAATGACTGGCTTTTGGTAGTCCCGTACCACACAGCAGGGCTTAACATCACAGTAATACTGTACATATTCCCAGGTGTTACATTCCGACTTGCAGGCACCATGAACAAGTTGACATTCTCTTTTTCTCTCTGCAACTTCTCTTGTTTTTCTCTGTGGAACTAAGAAAAAGTAGCTATGAACATAAGTCCAGATTTAATATCCTTAGATACAGTAATGAATAAAGTAAACTCTTTAAAATGTAAAGTTAAACCATTTTGTTCCTGAAATCATGCCCAAGCAACTCTATTAAATTTTTCCCTCTATCAGCTGGTATAATATACTTATTTATGCAACAATATTGCTTTTGTCACCAACTTTTTAAATTATCATTCTGTAACTAGAACATTTTTAAATATCTAATTTTTGTATGCTTCCTCAAGAGTAAAGAGAAAAAGACATGGAAGAAATAGTCTACATGTTTTGTTTTCTAAATAATCATCCACCTCTAACCCCTTTTCTCTCTACCCCTACCAATCATTAGGTTGGCTGTAAAAAGCTTAATTTTGACAGTAGCTACAATATCACTTGGTAAAATTGATTTTGAAACAGAAGGCAGTAGGAAGTATCTAAAAAATTATAGTGTCATCACACAAAACAACAAAATAAATAAATTTAATTCTACATCTCAGGGAAATTTTTTTTTATTATTTTCTCAACTACCAGTTCTATTCTTTTCTTCCTCCATGAAAAAATAAATTGCCTTATAAGGAGGTCATATGAAATCTCGTAAGAATAATGTATTTGTTTCTATTATTTTCAGAGTAAAGTATTTATAAGAACATTTTGCCCTTTGTAGCTTTTCTATAATAACAAATATTACCTGATGGACCACAAGACACAGTGAAGACAAAGGTCAGAAAAATACAAAGCATCTTCATTGTTGATGCAGTTACACTTGAGAGAAGTTGGGACAGAGCTCAAAATGTCTCCGAGTTGAGCTAGTCTTTGGTAAAAGAAAGGTGGGCTCTTGTTTTTATAGCCTTCTTGGCATGATTACAATTCTGATTAATGCTGCCTTTCCTGATTGAGTGCATATTCATGTAAGTATTGTGAAATAGCAAACAAGTGTAGTAGAGAGTTTAGTGCTGTTACAACCTGGGTGAGCCAAATATGAATTCATTTCATTTTTGTAACAAGGGGGTTAAAGTATTCTTGGTCAGTAAATAATTAAAAGCACATAATCAATATCATTTACATTTTCAACTACATGCTTTTTTTGAGTATTTATTATGTACCATGGGCTGTTAGTACTTTATATGGATTAATTCTCATGATAAATTCTATAACATTGGAACATCTTAATTTCCAATTGAGAAAATTGTGATGCAGATTATCTAATGGCTCACAAATTATATATGTAGTCATTGGTGGAACAGAGATTGATTATCAGGTTATATGATGACAGAGCTCTTTCTCTCAGCCTCCACCCTCCTCATTCTCTCAACTGTGTGATGGGTTTCCATCATGTGTATTCTCTGTACACATGGCCTGAACCATACACTGTTTCTGGGACTCAATTTTTTGACAAATAGAAAATTAATATTTCTGTATCACTGTTTTAATACTGTTATATTAGCAATTATCATAGTTGCACTATAAGAGTAATCAGTATCATTATTTACATGCCATGTAATGATGACTCAGTCATGAGATTACCTTATTAATAGTAGACAGCAGTGTGTTAAGAATCTAAAGAACACTAGATTTAGATAGGGAAAACCAATCTTGGGGTCTGGTTCTCAGTTTACCATCTGTATATTTGGAATAAATATTCATCTATCTAAGCCTTAGGATTCTCTTCTTCATGGCCAGATTGGTAGGACCAATCATATTCCGAGTTTTCATAGCAAGGATAAGTAGAAAACATGTAAAAAAAAATTAATAAGTAACTGATAGATGAATTTAAACAGTTTGGTCCACTTTCATAAATCTAGAGCTGGGTTTTTAAATTCAAAAAGATGTATCCTTACAACGTAATGATATTATATTATCATTAGATGAGATCATAATTTATATTTATATTTATACTTAATTTATATTCTAACTCTCTCTGTCATTGAGGGAAACAAACTAGAAATATATTCTGTAATCTGAGTTTAAAAAGCAGCAGTCCGGTCCTCTTGTCTTTTGTGTACTTCATTCCTCACTCAAAAGGTACCTATGTATTTATAGCCAGACCACGAAAAATCTATTTTCTCAATATTTTCTCCCTATAAAATGCTAAAAAGAACACTTTGAACTGTTGGAGATTTAATAAGACTAATTGAATATAAGCAGAGAAAGATAGCAATGGCAAATTTTTAAAAGCAGGCAGTATCATAGTGACAGCGTGCATAAGAAAATGACCTCGGACAATAGGGCCCATTTTTGCTTGAGTGCTACCATATCCAATTTATCTGTATAAAATAAGCCACTTCCATTGAGCTGGCCCATCAGCTAAACTCATAAATTGCATATTTTCCCCTATCTGTTTAAATGTGAAGGTGTGTCAAATTATGTCTGAATCACACTGAACAAAGGTAAGGGTCTCACTTCTCCCAGGAAGATACATAAGTAGAATCAAACAAGATGCATAGAAAGCAAGTTAATTGAGTTGTTTATTGATTATAATGGGCATCTTATGGTATAATTGGGAAGAAATCCAGATTCTAGATTTCTATTTACAAAATCATTTTTATTTGTTTCTTTTTGTTTTTTAGGGAGAAAGAGACAAAAACAGAGAAAATTGGGTGAGAATGAGATTGAGGTTGTGATTAAGGGGTTGTAGTTTTTTCAGTGGAGAAAGACAGAGGCAAAAATAAAGAAAGTTGGGTGAGAATGAGATCGGTGTTGTGATTAAGGGAAAAAAGAGGAGGTACAGAGAAAATTTTTAAGAATAGAGAATTGACCTGAAGTGTGTGAACTAAATAGTAAGGTGGATGAGCCCTCATATTTCTACTTAATTGAATCAGAATTTAGGAGTTTGAGATTTTTTTAAAGTTTTATATTTCTTCTTACGATGTTAATCATAGGCAGTAATTGTATAGTTTAGAACTACAGATGTTATGCCCAGACCGTTTGTTCCCCAAAGAAGACCACCAGAGTCCAGAGTCAAAGCCAAGCGGCAAGGATCTTTACTACAAGTTCGAACCTGGTCCCTCCATTCCACAGCATACAAGAGGGCCTTGAACAATGCGAGTGTTTGCTTTTTATAGCCCGAAAGTTACAGGGGAACAAAGGAATTCTTTTGGTTCCCGTGCTTTCAGTAACACTTTGAACGGCTGTCTCCTTATCGGAGACTTTCCAGGTGGTGTTTGTACTGGGCTCAGGAGGTTTGAGAGATATATGGCGATATGTGGTGGTATGGGAGGATGGGATGGGTTTGTACTGGGCTCAGGAGGTTTGAGAGATATATGGCGATATGTGGTGGTATGGGAGGATGGCATGGGTTTGTACTGGGCTCAGGAAGTTTCAGAGATATATGGTGATATGTGGTGGGATGGGAGGATGGGATGGGTTTGTACTGGGCTCAGGAAGTTTGAGAGATATATGGCGATATGTGGTGGGATGGGAGGATGGGATGGGTTTGTACTGGGCTTGTTTGTTTTGAGCCCGGGGCTGAGGAATGTGCCCAGCTCCTTTCACAGATAAGGATTTTTGGAGAGGTAAGTTCTTTGTAAAAGAGAGGGTGGTTAGGCTTTACGGATGTTCGGCTGAGAAATGCCTATGAGGGGAACTTTTCCAGGCCAAGAGGTGGATGTTGGGAATACAAGCAAAGGGTACGATGCTGAGAAGAGAGATGATCAGAAGAATGTACCAAATGCGCAATGCTATTCTCTTACAAGAGTTGCCAATCAAAATTTTCATTCTTTAAGTCTTCTGCATAAAGTATTGGTTTGTCAGTCAGTCACTGGGTCTCAGCTTTCACATTTTAGGAATAACAGCCTAAAACAACATGTGGTCTCTTTGCAGAGTAAAACCATAATGCCGTTCCCATTCTTTGCTCTTCACTACCAGTCACTGCATTATTCCAACTCCTCCCCACCCCAAACACAAAACACAGTATATTTCAATGAACAGATGGCCATAAGACTTTAAAACTAAAGTAAAATAATGTGTTACGTGACTAACTCTATATAACAGTGATATTGATTGGCAATTTGATAAGTTTTCAAATCTGAAAGAATCATACAACATTTATTATACAGATGAAGCTAATAAGAATTACTAAGAAAACACAAGATGGCATAGGCAGATGCCAGAGGCTGGATCGTCTGCCACAACTTTTACTTCCTTCCACTCCAAAAGCTCTTATGTAAGCTCTAGTGCGGAGGGTTCATATATTCAGAATCCCTGAGTCTGAAAGACTAAGCTTCTGTCATGCCTGATTCTGCTGCTAACAACTATTAAATGCTTGTTGCCTGCAGGTACTAGTTTATATAATTTACATATGCTAATATGTTTAAACTCATGGGAGCCCTAAGACATAGGTATAATGTTTAGCCCCATTTTCACATACAAAGAAACTGACACAAAGAGATTAAGTTATTTATCCAAAGTCAATCAGCTTACTGGTAAGTGGTGAAACTGGAATTAAACACATTACATTTTCAGAGCCCACATGCTTAACCATTATTACTACATACCTAAATCACTTGGGATAGTTGTCATAGAGTTCCAAGGAAACTTATATAATAATGGAAATATGTGGATTCCAAGACAAAAGGAATATTGTAATTTATCTGTCCTCTCCATTCATTTTTAATTTTCAATTATTATGAACACAAAACATTTGTACATATTTATGGTGTACATGTGCTGCCTTTATACAAACATACCATGTGTGATGATCAAATCAGGGTAACTGGGGTATCCGTCACCTCAGCCATTGATCTTTTTTTGTGTGTCAGTAACATTCTAATTCTACTCTTTTCATTGTTTTTAAATATATGATAAATTTTGTTAACTATAGTAAGTCTATTGTGCTACCAAACACTAGTTGTTATTCCTTCTATGTAACTGCATTTTTGTACTTATTAGTCATTCCCTTTATTCCCCACCTCTTTACTGTCCTTTCCAGCATCTGGTCTAACTTTTCCTAAGTTCTCACATATGAGTGAGGACGTGCAATGTTTTTATTTCCGTGGCTTATTCCACTTAACATAATGTCCTCTAGTTCCATCCTTGTTGATGCAAATAACAAAATTTTATTCGTTTTTCATGGCCAAGTGCTATTCGATTGCCTCACCTTTTATTTTTACAGCTGAGGGACACTACTGAAAGCAGAAAGTTTGAAGAGAAACCACTGGTGGGAGTTTCTGTTTTTACGACAATTTAGAACAACCTTGGAGAATAGTAGCCCCTCACCTTCCCTTTTATCCCAACAAGTGTTTTCTAATCTGGGTTGAGTCTTCCCTGACACTCCAAGTAATGGAAAGAACTATTGCATGTTCTGTATTCTCACTTAGGACAAGTAAAAACAATTTCTCATGTGGAACTCTAGCCTGACTGGTTGTTCTTTCTCTATATTAAGCCATAAATGGTCATTGAAGGCAATAACATAAACCTTGAATTTCACCAGCTTTAACAATAACCACTGTAATGTATGATCTGGTGAAGAAAAAATCGCTCAGTGAGCTTATGTGTTTCATCCTGATTTTGATGAATAAATTTTACAGCTTATCAAATGCATATTTTGTATTATGTTATTAAACCTGAATCATTTTTTAAAAGAAGTCACACATGAAAGCGTTGATCATGAGTGATTTTCCCAGTCATACAACACAGTTATTGCAGAATCAAATTTGGCTGCCTTATCAATAATAATAACAATAAAACCTTAGTACAGTGGATATGTTTCAGTTATGTCATTCCAGTAATTATCTATTCCAATGTGAAAGAAGATGTCTGTCTCCCATAAATCCAAAAATATCCTGAAGCTCAGGGCTTTAAATTTGCAGTGTTAGTGAAGGGTGGGTGGTAAGAAAGAGGAAGGAAGGGTAAAGACATGAAGTTTTAAGTGTACAGATTGATATATGGTGAGAAAGATAATATAAAAGAAAACTATAGCAAGGTAGGCAAAGCCCATTGTAGTTTTAGCTATTTATACAGTGATTTCAAAAATACTTATTTGAAATTGTCTTCAGTAACCACTGCTTAGTAGAAATTTAAACAATGTTGTCTAATAAAAATGTACTTCATATGTTATTACTTATTACCTCTTCCAAATGTCGGCATTTGTTAGGCTATCACTGAAGTTGGTAGTTTAGGAAAGATGGCATTCTGTAACTGTTACAATATGATTACATTTTGGTATCACGTACTCAGTAAATAATATCAAACTAAGGAAATTAATGTCATTGTAGATTTAAATTTAAATTTTAAAAATAGAATGTTGATTATTCTGGTGCACATTATTATAATAATAATTGCTATTTGCCTCCTCTTCCTACTTCTGAGCTTTAAAGTTATAGATCATAGATTCACAATAGTAATTAGATATTTATTTAGCATGTTTTGCATATGATCTACTTTTGTGTGTAAATTCAAATTTTACCCAGATGAAGACTAATTTGCTCATAGAATCCATGTTATTTAAATCTCACTCAACTGCAACCTTTCCTTTCCTTCAGAGGGGATAAACCTGCACCTGTACCCCTGAACTTAAAACAAAAGTTTTTTAACAAAGAAAGTGACACTTTAGAGAAAATGGATTTCATAATATTTAATTCAGTTTCTAATCCTAAGGGATCAGAGACTAATTCATAAGGAGCTGTTATCTACTCTTTTCTCTTTTTGGAGGTGTATAGAAGTTAATGAGGGGGAACTTATGCTCAGCTGTCTAAAGTTTAAAAAAGTAATTGTAACTTACTACTTTAAATATGTTTTGTATAAGGGAGAATGATAAGATAAATATCCTAAAAGAGCATATAAACTGTAGCCACAGGACAATCTTTATAACCACCTTTTCTCTTTTTGTATTTTTTATTTAACATAAGGCTTGGTTCTTGCTAGATTAAAGCCTTAATAATGAATATTTAATTAGCATTAACTAAATATTGGTTATTGCTTTAACATTCTACAACTATTATCTTAGATATAATAGCAACCTTATGATTCAGGTACTAGTTTTACTGTCATCATTTTGCAGTCGTGTGATTGAAACTTAGAGGCGGCCAGGCTCGTTGGCTCAAGACTGTAATCCCAACATTTTTGGAGGCTGAGAGAGGTTGCGGTGTGCCCAGATCATGCCACGGTACTCCATCCTGGGTGACAGAGGGAGACTCCGTCTCAAAAAAGAAAGAAAGAAACTTAGAGGCATTCATTTAATTACTTGTTCAAAGTCACTGTACTAGTAATGACCATTGCTGACATTAGACTCCAAAGCAGTCTGATTCTTGAATCCATGTTCTTATCAAACACACTATAATCAGTGAATTTGTGCATGAATAAATTTCTGAAAGGCAATAATGAAGCTTCTCTAATGTCTTTATAGACCTGTTTATAGCAAAGCTTACAGCTATTTAAACTTTGGTAAATGGTAGATGACTGATGGAAACTAAAAATAAGATGAATTCATGCCGGAAATAGCAAAGAGATTAATTAAATCAGTGGTTCTCTGAACTTGACAATTTTTAAAATCACTTGGAATGATTAAAAAAATACACACCCTGAGCAACACCCCTGAATGGTATCATTATATTATTTGGGAGGGGTGGTCTAGAAAACTACATTTTAAAATATATGCCCCCACCTCCATCATTCTGATATTTACCCAAGTCTAACAGCACAGATTTAGTCACACTCTATTTTTGATGGGCATGAATTCATCTACATCATTTCTTCCACTTAAGTCTCTTCACTTCCCTTCTAATTAAGTGACGCCTGGAATGCAGACTGTGGCATTTTCTTCATCCCACCAAGCTCCAGAGAATGTGACTATGCATGTGATTGTGGACAGACCTCCTGAGTACGTAAAAAAAGTAAAAGTGTCCTTTTTACTCCTGTAAAAAAAGTAAAAGTGTCCTTTTTACTCCTCTCTGGCTGTGTGCATTGGGCAAGGTACATACCCTTTCTAAGCATTAGCTTTCTTGGGGGTACTGGGAATAAAATTAATCATCTAGAAGAGATGAAGAGTAAATTTTGTAAGGTAAGTAGTTGGTACCTAAACTAATGCTTCTTCCTTTTAAATTCTTACCCTCTACATTTGACTGTACTAATAGCTCCAGGAGCCTTAAGCCAGAGTTCTATCAGAAACTTTCTTCCTTTGATATTTTCTTATGCTTTGTGAGTCAGAAAACTACTTATGAAAGAAATTACGCATGTGCGTGTATACAATAGTGTATACTATATTTACAGTTGGAAAAAAAGCAAAAAAAAAAAAAGAGTAGGAATAAAACAACTAAAATAGTTAAAAATATCTGAAAATGTTTGTCTATATTGTCCACAATCCTTACAGAAATATGTCCCTTGCTGATGCCACATGTGAAGCATAATTTTTCTTCACTTCTCCATAATATGAAGACCTTACATTGTTAAAAATGACCACAAGCCATATGACATCTGAGAAAATAGCATCTAATACGAGCTCCTGTAAGTAAGAATTTACTTTTAAGAGCTAAAACTAAAGAACAGAGCCTTCAATTGCATGCTTGCATCACTTTGAAAGTGGTCCACAGACTCTCATAAATGAAGGAACAAGATTTATAAAGTATTTCCAGGGACCCTTTCATACAATTCCCTACTTATGAGCATCTACGCCCTTGATAAGTCACCTTCATCTGGTACCTTTTGATTAAATGAACTGTTTAGACTACAGAATGAGCCTTTTCTTTGACATTAGAAAGGTCTGGGTTTGAATTTCAGGCATGTTTTTACCACCCAAGTGATCTTTTTAAAGTCCCATTTCTCATCTATAAAATGGTGATTGTAACATCAAACTTACTGAATTGTATTGCATATTAAATAAGATTATGTATGAACCTGATAAAAAAGCAGTCATTAATAATTTTTAAAAAATACTGAGTTCTTACTCTATGTAGGCACAACTTGACACTCTAGAATATAGCAGTAAGCAAGAAAGACACGGTCATAGCCCTTGTAGGGTTTACCACAAGTGACATGAGTCACACAATAATCAAGTACATTAGTTATATCAGATATTAATTACTCTGCATAAAATTCAACAGTGTGTTAGGAACGAAAGTGATTATCAAGACAGGCATTATCATAAGTGATCAAAGATAATTTCTACCATCCTAAGAAGGTGTCCAGCAAAGAGTGTCTCCACGCAGAGAGACCAAGCTAAATGTTTCTGAAAGCATAATGTGTGTGAAGAAGAAAAATCAGGCCAGTGAGATAATGTTTAGTGAGCAAAGGGGCAAGTGGTAGGGGTGAGGTCAAGGAATGAATCCCACAGGGCATTTCATTCCATGATGAAGTGATGGATTTTGTAAGTTTGGTGGATGCCATTTGAGTGTTACAAATTCTGGAACCATCAGGAGGGGAGTAGAAGTAGAGTCAGGCAGGGAGGTAACTTTGGAGACTCCTGCAGGGTTCTATGAGGGAAAAGATGGTAGCTCGGATAAGTTGTTTATCTGAGCCGATTATCCATTTCTCCCTTTGCTCTTAACTGTCCCCATGGGTTTGCTAGGTTCTCCTCACTGTGAAGCTGTCCAAACTTTTGTCTCTCACATCTGACCACAATTGAGAAGTGCCTGTTTCAATGTTCTGACCTATTATCTGATCATTAATCATTGATACGTATCTGGTGTTTCCTCCCATTTTCCAGTCAGCCTTGAGTTGAACTCTCTGTGCCTTCTAATGGAACAATTCTATAATAGGATATGCTGAGCTATGTGGGAGTTTAGAGCCACGGGTTTTTCTTTTATCTCACAATAAATGTGCACTTTAAGGTATATTTGCATCCCCCAACTATGTTACCGTCTTATACAGAGGAAGAAACAGAAACTCTGGTGGGGAATATTTCTGGTTAGCTGTGAGATGAGTAAACACTAAACAGAAAAATGATGAGAATAAACACTTGAGGAAAAAGACAGAGAGGAGAGAGAAGAAAAGAGAGGAAAAGATAAGGAGGAAAGAAGAGAGAAAGATTGATTAGTGAAAGGATGCAGTTTTGATGTCACTAAAATAGTGTTTCCTGAACTGTGGCGTGCACATAAATCACCTGGGTTCTTGTTAAAATGCAGATTCCAGTTCAATAAGCCTGGGGCAGGGCAAGGATAACCTTTTTTTTTTTTTTTCTAACTAGCAACCTTGTACTAGAAATGCTCCTGGTCTGTGAAGCACACTTTATGTAGTGAGTATGTAGTGAGGCCCTAGAGCACATCATTTAAGCAGGTACTTACACTATCACAGTTGTGCTATTGGTCCTCTCACCAGTACGTATACAGAGAAGATACCCCCAGAATGTGGTGACTAGAACATGTTAGAAGTGCATTGTTGCAGTGATAACTATTCTTTCATTCATCTTCAATGTATGTTTTTGTTATGGTGGAAGTTGGGATGAAAGCAGAAATATGAGCATGCATTTTGGTTATGCAGTTTTTAAAAAACTGAAATTCTGCAGTTAGTTTCACTTTCAATCAGTGAAGTGAGTAGCAGTTCAGAGAAAAAAAATCAATTAGGGAAGGATGCAGCTCTCTTAGGCTATTCCCTCCCATAAGATACAAATTAAAATGTTTAACAAGAATATGTGTTAGAAAAGAGTTACAACCAGTATAAATAAAACTGAATGATTTAAATTTAGGTTCAGATTTCAGTTTAGAGTTAAAAATATAAAAAATAAAGAATTACTATTTTACCCATAAACTTAGGGCTACCAGTCACACCTTACAACCCCTTTCAACCTTGATGTTCTCAGTCACAAGTTTGGTAATGTTCTGCTGAATTAATCATTAACTTTTTGTCAGTACTATTTTAGCAGCCCTATGTTTACTTGGATCATACATAATAATCTGGAAATTACTTCAAGATAGTTTTCAAGAAAAATTCCGATAAATATGTTACATTTATTTGAAGAAATATGTACTAAAAAGATGGAAAACATTAGAAATACCAATTTCCTGGTAGGTTGGTGGACTTTCTTAAAACAGGAAACTATGAGATTGTGTATATAAAGCTCTTTAGAGTTTGAATGAGTTATTCCTTTATAATTATAGTTGATTCACTAAATCTTAGAAGCTAATTGAATCTATCACTTATCGAGAAGGAGTATAGCTGAAAAAATTTCACTAGCATGGCGTAAACAAATTAGAGAATCTGTATGCCATCATTCAAGTCTTGGTATTTTTCAAGACTGTTAAGTTTCATAGTGATTTCATGGCAGTTCACCCTGAAACTCTAGTTTTTATGCAGACAACTTTATTAACTGTTTTAAAAGTAGCTCCCCAGCTTTCATAGTTATTTGTAGAAATATAATAAAACAATGTGGGTGAAATTTATTGAACAATTTGTCTTTCACCCATGGACATTCTACTTTTGGACACCCAGCCCACAGGTCTCCCACGTCCCCTGCAGAGTCTGCTGTGGCTTTTGTGTTCTGCTTGATGCCCATTATACTCTCTTTTGAAGTGGCTAGTAGGTCATCGCCACCTTGTGACTTCGCTCACAACTTTGTGGTTTGCTCATGGCTCTGAGGTTCCCTGCTATTTTAATGATTTTGCACTTGTTACCTCATAATGGGGATCACTTCTGCTCCGTGCTTCTGTTGCTGTCATTGCTTCTCCAGCTGAAGTCTATGCCCCTCTCTCCTGAACAATTTGATGACTCATTTTTCATGGTCTCCAGATGGCATATCAAACATATACTCTTCTTTTTATACATATCCCTAGTGTGACAGCTATAATCTTTCATGTCACTATCCCAAGCAATGTTTCCTTCCAATCCTCAGTCTTGCATGGAACTACGTGACTGTGGCTCTATGGCTCTTGCAGGGGTTGGTTGTGCGTTCTCTCCTTCCCTTCTTACTCATATCACTCTAGCTTCATTTTCTTCTTTTGTCTAATATGTAGAGCTGTCTCATTCTAGAGAGAATTCTACATAATTTTAACTATTTTAAAAATTAATTCTATTTAAAACTTCTGTGTATTCGTAGCAGTAAGAGCTCTAACTTAGCTCTCTCTGCCATATTATTAGATTTGAAAATCTCTGAAGTTTTTTTTTTTTTGAGCTATAATTTTGCCTAGTGAAATAAAGTCTCAAGCACGGTGTTAGAAGGAAAATTAAAATCCGTCTATCTATCTATCTATCTATCTATCTATCTATCTATCTCATATATCTAAAACAATACTAAAAGAGAAAAGAAAGAAGATCTCAATTTTCCTACTGCCTACTACATCAACAGGAAGCCCAAGTAATAAAATCAATATTCTTTCCTGAGTCTGCTTTTTTCTTGATAACTGAGTCATCCTTTCCATAATTTGCAAATAAAATTTGAAAGATTATATGCTTTGCCCTTCGAACTAGTGTATTTCACCTCTTGAGCATATGATGCATTCTGTTGATTGATCATATTGTAGGTGGCAACTGAATACAGCATCTGATATGTGTAGCCTATCTGCCAACACACACACACAACACACACACACACACACACACACACACACTTGAGAAATGAATCATCAAAAATATTTCTCTGTTCTGTTTAAAATTATCATTTGCAAGTAAGAGAAAACCACTCAATATAGCTCAGAAAAAAAAAAGATTTTATTTGAGGGTTAAAAACAAGTCCGATCCAAATTCAGCAAGCAGATTATGCAAATTCAGCAAGCAGATCTGGGGAAGTGGGAGCTGGAATGGTGTACATGTGAATCATCTCAGTTGCTTTCTTTTCCTGTCTGCTCTTCTTCTGCTGGCTCATCTGTTCCATTATCATCAGTCTCACAACTAATTCCCTTACATCCTTAGTGCACATGTAGCACCATCACATCATCCCATCATCACATCATTGAACATGATTTGACATCAACTTTCAACTCATGTTCAACACTGATTGCCGTATCCCCTTTTCCTTTGAAATATAAAGTAGACAGATCACACATCTTTAATCAAATAAAATATACAGAAGTGCATTAAGTAAATAAAAATTATTTCTGGTGACAAATAGGTGAATAAAATCAGAATGAACATAAATATTGCCATTCACATATACTAAGTAATTGTGCCAGGCATGTATTATAAATTTGGAAATTAGCTGTTGCTACTTCCATTTTATTTATAGGAAACCAAAACATAGACAAGTTAAGTAACTTGCTCAAGATTACATGATTCATAAGAATAGGTCCCAACTAGCCCACAGGCCATCAGACTTCACACAGTGTGACATCAATGTCCATATTCCAAACACTGCCTCTCTCTCTGTAGCAATACAGCTAAAGCAAGACAATGTTAATCAAAAAGTGAACACTTACAGGTGAAATTGTAGAGAAAAAAAGCCATATGAGACAAAGACTAATCATGCCTGGCAGATAATTTATGGGGGAAAATAATTTCCTAAGGAAAAATATATGCGTGTTTATGTAAATGCTAGACCTACCTGGTAGCAGTAAATTTATTTTGGAAATGAAATCATTAGGACATCATTTTCATTTTACTTAGCATTTAATCCCCTTCTAAATTCAGCTCTTCTTACTCTACTCTCACTGAGAAAACTTTTTATAACTTGGCTTCCCATGCAATTCACCTACAAGGAAAATATATATATTGTAAGCAACACAAATGATTAATATGTCCAAGAATATAACTTACTATAGATATGAAATTGGCATCCTGAATTAAATAATTTAGGCTCAGATGGTCAGTGAGTTTCCTAAATCTGCTACATGTTATGATACTGAGAAGATAGACTTTTTGGCAAAGCAGAAATTGAGTTGGAATTACATAACAATTGCTTTTTAAGAATGCTATGGGATAAATGTGCAGACTTTCATGATAATAGCTCTAGCTTAGCAACCAAAGGAAAAGCATTACTAAAGTATTTAGTGTGGGCCTGAAAATTGCCTTTGTGGCAATGAAGCACTTTTATTACTGTGCAGCCTCTCAGAGCAAAGAAAGAGGAAAAGTGAAGATAAAAACACAGAGAGGTTCAAAAATTCACACTTGCCAAATTATGACCTGAATCTAGGCAGTCTTGTATATTTATAGCGGGGTGTGTGTGTGTGTGTGTGTGTGTGTGTGTATCTTATGAGGGAAAGGATAGAAACGTCTGCTTTCTATCATCTTAAACCTTTATTAAGACAATGGGAATGTTATTATTTTGTCTGCAATAATTTGTGTGGGGGGATTGTGGTGATGCTGGTATTACAACATTTAGAGCACCTAATTTACTCTCTTCTTTACCTTGTTGCTCTTCTTATGGTGGGCATGTGAAATTAGTTTAATTTGGCCTAAGGCAGCTCCATATGTTGAGTCCCTACATAGTGAACTGCAATATAACTTTGTACGTAAGCCAAACAAAAGCAACCTTGAGTATAACAAATAGCTGATTTTTCAGCCAATCACAACCAGGCAAGTTTCAGCCAAGTCATCACACTATGCCCAAACAAGGCAGATGCCTTATCACACTATGCCCAAATAGGTAATTTCTCCACTTCGATTTTTTTTTGTCTGGCCTCTAGAACTCAATACTCACATTGTTGGGGTGGAGCTCTCTACAACTCCAGTGGTTCAGGGTGCTGCCCAATTCATGGACTATTATGTCCTTAAATAAATTCTACTATATTTAATTTGACTAAAGTTTTTATTTTTAATGGTTTAGTATCAAAAGAGGGATTCAAAGAAGACCTCTGGTGACCCCAGGAGCACTGAGTGACCAGCAAAGGTGATTGCCAGCATCGATTGTGCCTATTGTTCTCCTGGAGCAACTCGAGGTTGTCAATGAGTTCCCTGTAAGATTTGAACTCTACAAACTTGTGTTTTCAATTACTGAAGTTTATTTGAGCAATTATTTTAATGGACTGGGTCCAAGACTGGATTGGACCTGATAACTAGCTGAAATGGATCCAGTTGGAGGCTTCAGATAGGTAATTGAAAATAAATTTCTTTAAATCTAAGTTTAGGATACCAGGAATCTGGGACTTTATTTTCTAGGGTAACAGCTAATTCGAGATACAAAAATTTATGGACCCAGAACCTGTGTGGTGTCATAAAAATGGATTAACACCTTACTAAGGACAACTTGGGATTACAGTGTCCACAGTGTGGAACTTTTAGAAAAAAATTATTCATTTGTAAGGCACATTAGAAAAAAATCTAAAATGTCAAAAAAGCAATGAGATACATTCTCTAATTGATATTCAAAGGTATCAAAAATATTTAAAAAATCAAAGTTTGACTCTTTAAGAATATAGTTTTTTTTTTGTTTGTCTCTTGTTTGTTTGTTTTTGTTTTTGTTTTTGAGATGGAGTCTTACTCCGTCACCCAGGCTGGAGTGCAGGGGCACGATCTACAAGCTCCGCATCCCAGGTTCAAGCGATTCTCCAGCCTCAGCCCCCACCAGAGTAGCAGGGACTGCAAGCGCCCACCACGATGCCCGGCTAATTTTTGTATTTTTAGTGCAGACACGGTTTCACCATTTTGGCCAAGCTGGTCCCAAACTCCTCACCTTGTGATCCGCCCACCTTGGCCTCCGAAAGTGCTGGGATTACAGGCGTGAGCCACTGCACCCGCCCAAGAATATACATTTTTAAAATCTTAAAAATATTTTCCACAAATAGTAGTCAAAAGCTTTAACCATCAGGGTAAGTAATCTTGCTTCATTGGCATGGCCAGAAAAAAAATTCAATTCTAGATATTCTTTAATGCATTAGTGAGCTTTGTGTTATTATGCTTGTCACATGGCTAAAACATTTAAATAAAATCTATGGGATCTGTTTGAGTTTATATGTTTACATATGTCTGTATTATGTGTATGTGATATTTCCCTATATTCCTCATGGTACTGCAAAAATTAAATTCTAAAAATGTTTATTTAATTGGCTTAAAAAAAGAAACACTTATGTAAAATATTTTTTACACACTTTACACACTTAGAAAGATAGAAAGTAACCTATAATGTTTTTCAGGTTCATGTGATCCGGCATACATTTCAGTAAATAAAAGCTAGTAAAAGTGTGCCAGCTCGATTAAAACAGGAATGTCTTCAGAGTTGTTGGTGTTAAATAAAATACACATGTACAGTTTTCTAGGTTTATTAGTAAAATCATTTTATATTACCTCTACATTTTAAAATTTGTCTGTAAGAAAAAATAACTCCAACTGATGGCAAGCTAGCTGTTTAATATTTCACCATCCCGAGGATTCTAAGTATAATTGCTAAAACAAGTGAACTAAATAGATGCATGTAAGATAAAATTCTTATCTGAAAGATGTCCTTCTTATACCAGAAGGTTTTAATATTCTTATTATGAAGAATGGAAAGTCAAAGCTGAGGGAAGTCTACGTAAATAAAAATTTAATTCTCACTTCTTGCCGAAAAACCCAAGAGGATACAGATAAAATTTTTCCTCCTATACAGTTTCTTATTACAGATAAATTCAAGATAGGTGGGACTATTAGTAAACATAGTTTGTGCCACACTGAAAAATTATATTACAAATAAGCACATGCTCCTAGAAGTTACAGTTCATAGATTTGAAAGTCTACTCTGTAGATGCTAGTGTGACATATAGTTCACAATTGCTTGCTTCCTAGTGTTTGCTAGAAATTAAGGTCATTAAAGACTAAGAATTCTAATGAATATATGTAAATAATGTTGTTAGAAATGAAAAGGGAAACAACTTTATATGCAAGTATATGAAAAAGACAAGATGTGCTTTTGGCAAGCAAAGCTATAAGGTATGGAAAAGTGTTTGGTTGTGTTAAGGAAAAAAAAAGTAGTGTTTATCATAAAGTACAACTGGTTGTTCCAGTGAAAAAGAGAAAGTGTGAGACTAAACTGAATAGACATAAGCAAGTTGCAGAAAATTTGTAGCACAGGAATTTTGGAAAATAAATTTTATATGTGAACAAGCTAAGATTAGAAGAGAACTATTAGTAAGCCTTTTCTAAAATTGAGCATTAATATCAAAAGCACACTAATATAAAAATAGAATTTGATTCTCTCCATGAAAAAAACACAGTTTTATTGAAATATTGGTCTGCTTTTAATATAAAATTGTAGCAGGTTATATTTTTTACCTTTTTAGGTAATCGGCCCAGAAAAAAAATTCAATATTTATCAAGATGATCTGCTATAATTCATGTTATCTTTTTTTCTTTTTCTTTTACTTTAAGTTCCAGGATACATGTGCAGAATGTGTAGGTTTGTTACATAGGTATACATGTGCCATAGTGGTTTGCTGCACCTATCAACCCGTCATCTAGGTTTTAAGCCCCGCATGCATTAGGTATTTATCCTAATGCTATCCCTCCCCTTGCCCCCTATGCCACAACAGACCCTGGTGTGTGATGTTCCCCTCCCTGTGTCCATGTGTTCTCATTGTTCAACTCCCACTTATAAGTGAGAACATGCAATGTTTGGTTTTCTGTTCCTGTGTGAGTTTGCTGAGAATGATGGTTTCCAGCTTTATCCATGTCCCTACAAAGGCCATTAACTCATTCTTTCTTATGGCTGCAACTTCATGTTGTGTTTTTCAGGCTTTTGATTACTTAAGAAGACTGAGTCTTGTCTATTAAAAGATCTATTATTTTTCTACAACTGTGTAAATTTTCATATTTGTTTTTGAAGTCTTTAACTCTTACTCTTGTTAACGTAATGATTATTTTTCAGAGTAAACTGTGATTCTATTTTAACCAAGTCCTTTAAATCTTTTGACATTTTTGACTTTCCAAAATCAAATACTTAGTTAACACCTTTGACCTTGAAATAACTTTGGGAGGTTCCAGTGGGCCACTGGAATACCACAAAAGTTTCTTCTGTCTTTCAGAGAGTTGATAAACTAATTAGCCTTATTTAGCACGTTAAATTGAATGGAAAGCATTGTGAAATAATAATTGACACTGAACCTATATTGAGTTAAATTGTATAGATATGTTATTAATATGTATTTCATAAATTGTATGAAATTCTTAGAAATCTGAAAGTTCTGGTATAATGCTATCAGTGACAATTGTAATTATTATGTTAGAACACTGTATGTTACAGAAACAACAGAATTTCCCTGTCAATTGTGTTTTAGCAAACTCTCATCAGATTTTTAACCATGGAAATTTTAAATATTGTCATTCACAGAGAGCTAATTATTTTACTCTGGTACTTTCTCGAAAGTTTTTGCAAGTAACTATAAACCTAAAAGTGTTTCATCTCTGAGAAGATTCTATAAAAGTCTCTAACAAGTATATGTTTCTGATAACCTTACTTTCTGATAATTGGACTAGGTAAGAATTTCCAGAACTTTAATGAAAAAATGAATTCATTTATAAAACTGTCAACTCAACTTCAAGCAAAACAAGAATTCATTAAATACCAAGAACATGCTTTGCCACGATTTTATGCCAAGTAAGCTGGTACTGAAATTGTTAAGATATGCAAGTTAAATAAACTCTGTAAGATTAACCTAAGTTAATTTACTTATGATAAGCTATTCAAAAAACAATGTTTTGCACTTGAATTGGAGAACAAACCTGTCATTTCAAAGAAAGTAAATTCAGTGTTAAGCATGGACTCATGGAGAATCTGGATGGCTGCCTGGTCCTTCCCAAGTTCTTTAACATCATTAAAATTTTTGCAGACTCTGACTCATTATGGAAGAGATAAAATTATTCAAATTATTAAAACAATTGGTAAAGTTACTGTTTAAAATGACTAAAATGATTTATAACCAATGTTTGGTTTGTCAAACTCGTAATTCTGGTAAGACAATAAAAACATCAAGTGGTATGTTTCTGGCACATGATGGATTATTTGCACACTTACAGATGTACTTCATTCTATTTCCACTTTCAGTGCTGGTTTTCTGGTTATGTAGAAGCTTTCCCATACAGAAAGACTGATGCTATAACAGTAGATAAAGGTCATTAGAAAATATGTTGATAGTTAACATTTCTTGCTGTAGTTGGATAAATATGTTTGATATGATAGAAACTCAACTGTAAGAAAGGAACAAACAAGATACTTGCTTAAAACAAATAGACTCCTCTTCTGACTCATTTTTTTGACATATTTTAATTGATCTGGTTCATGAGAGCTCCTATGAAGAAGTGCACTTTAACCTCTTGATATTTTCTTCCTGATAGCCATCGTAACAGTCTCCCTGACAAGTCATATTCTCTCACAAGTCATAAGTGCTAATATGCAGCCATCTGTTGTGTGTCAAATGGTTTCACTGCAGTTAAAATAAGAAAAACATAAGGAGAACATAAAGAATCATTCAACTACCTCAATGTCATTAACTGTGAATTTCATACTGAGAACAAACAAGTCCATTCTGATGGTGACAGAGAGTGGTGCCAATGCCCAAACTTTTGGTTATTCTCCCCAAATTGAGAGGCTGATAAAAGGGGAGAATTGTCATTGAAATTTACCCTGAGGCTGCCTCTGTACCTTAAGTCCTTACATAGTGAACTGAAACCTACCTCAGTATATAAACAAACCAAAAGTAAGATTAGGATTATTAAAAAAAAATGTCAGATTATAGCCAATCACAACCAGTCAGGCTGCAGTCAGTCACAGGCATCTAACTCATCACACTATGCCCAAATGAGGCAGATGCCTAGTTGTAGCCAGTCAGGTGATTTCTCTACTTTGCTTGGGTTTCAGTCTATACAAGCTTGCTGCTCACACTACTGGGCAGAGCTTTCTGTGCCTCTACTTGTTCAGGGTGCTACCTGATTCATGAATTCTTTTTTGCTCAAATGAACTCTGCTAAATTTAATTTCTCTATTATTTGTCTTTTAACAGGTTCAAATCTCTGAGCTAGATAACATAGAAGTAAGCTCGTAGAGTTTTTCCTTAGAAGGGATTTAAAAAATGGAATTGCAATTCTGGAAAGGTGAAACTGGAGATACAGTGAAATGATCAGAGATTGCTAAAGGTTTGTGGGAGACAAGGACAAAGGCTAAGCACAAGAGACTTTAGGGCTGTGAAAGTATTCTGCATGATACTTTAATGGTAGATACGTGTCATTAAACATTTGTCCAAATCCAAAGAATGCACAGCACCAAAACTGCACTCTAATATAAACTATAAACTTTGGTTGATAATGATGTGCCAATATAGGTTCATCAATTTCAACAAATATACCTTTCTGTCAGGAGATTTTGATGGTAAGGAGCCTATGCCTACATAGGGGAAAGGTGTATATGGGAACACACTGTATTTTCCAAACAAGTTTGCTGTAAATATGAAACTGTTCTGAAAATAACATATATATTTAAAAAATGAAATAGCAAATAAATATTCCTTGAAATAACTTACAGTCGCAGATAAAAAGTGTTTTATTTCAGCTTTTTTATTTTAAAAAATGAGAAAACTAAAGCCCAGAGAAGTTAAAAAAATTCCAATTTACCATTATTAAATTATTAACAATAGAGAGATGAAGCAAGATGGCAGAATAAAAGGCTCCATTTATTGTTCCCCCAGCAAATATACCAATTTAACAACTATCTAACCATTAAAAAATAACACCATTAAAACCAAAAATCAACTGAGCACTTATAGTACCTAGTTTAAACTTTATATTGCTTGAAGAGGCACCAAAGAAATTAAAAAATAGTCTTGAATTGCCATCACCACACCTCCCCACACCTAGCAGTGGCATCATGGTGTGGAGAGCAACTCTGGGCACTGCAGGAGGGAAAGCACAGCAATTGTGAGGCATTGAGCTCAGTGCTATCTTGTTAGAGCATGTAGGAAAACCAGCCCAAAGTCAGCTGATGACCACCCATGGAGGGAGCATTTCAACCAGCCCTAGCCAGGGAGGAATTGCTGATCCCAGCAGTCAGAACTGGAGTTCCCAGAAACCTTAACACCAAGGGATACAGTGCTACGTGCCTCCAAACGAAATGCAAAGGCAGTGTAGGCTATATAGACTGCAAATCTTGGGTGAGTCCTAGTGCTGAACTAGAACCTGAAACAGTGGACTAGGGGGTGAAGGTGGGGTGTGTAACGTACTGAGACACCAGCTAGGGCAGCTAAGGAAGGGTTGGCATTATCCCTTCTTAACCTCAGGCTACACAGTGCATGGCTCCAAAAGAGACCCTTTCCTTCTGCTTGAGGATAGGAGAGTAAAGAATGGGGAGGACTTTCTCTTGCATCTTGGATACCAGCCTAGACAGAGCAAGACAGGGCACCAATCAGAGTCATAAAGTCCCAATTCTAGGCTCTTGTTCCCAGAAGACATTTCTAAGCATACCCTGGGCCAGAAGAGAATTTGCTGCCTTGAAGGAAAAGACCCAGTCATGACAGCATTCATCAACTGCTAACTGAAGAGCCCTTGGGCCCTGAGTAATCAGCAGTGATACCCAGGTTCTACATCAAGGGCCTTGGATGAGCCTCTGAGACTTGCTGGCTTCAGGTGAGACTCAGCTTATTACTATCTGTGGTGGCTATGGGGCAAAACTCCTGCTTGAGAAAAGCAGAGGGAAAAGTAAAGGAGACTTTGTCTTGCACCTTAGGTACCAGCATGCCCACAGTGGGGTAGAACAATAAGCAGGCTCTTAGAGTCCCTGATTCCCAGACTTGACTCTTGAATAGGATTTCTAATCCTGGCCTGGGCTAGAGGGGAACCCATTGCCCTGAAGTCCCAGGCCAGGTAGCATTCCCAATGAGCTGACTTAAGAGCCCTTGGGCCTTAAGGGCACATCAGCGATAGTCTGGCAGTACTCCTTATGGCCTGGGTTGGCAGTGGCTATGAAGTGAGGCTCCTTTGCCTTTGAAAGGGGAAGGAAGAGTGAGAAGAACAGTATGTTGTGGTTTGAGTGTTGGCTAAGCTGCAGTACAGTAGAACATCATATCAAATTCTAAGGTTTTAAACTCTAGTCCTTTACTCTTGGATGATGCCTTTGGACACGTTAGGGCCTGGGGAAACTTGTCACCCTGAAGCGAAGGACATAGGCCTGGGTGGCTTCATCACTGGCTGATTTTAGAGCCACAGGGCCTTGAGCAAACATAAGCAGTAGCCAGGGAGTGGTTATGGCAGGCCTTGGGCTACACCTAGTGCTGTACCTACTTTAGGTCTGACCCAGCACAGTCACAGTGGTGGATGGTGGGCACAGAGGTCCTTGTGTCACTCCATTCACAGCTTTAGGTAGCTTAGAACAGATGGAGAGACTCTGTTTTTTGTTTGTTTGTTTGTTTTCATTTGTTTGTTTGTTTGTTTTTGAGATGGAGTCTCACTCTGTTGCCCAAGCTGCAGTGCAATAGCACGATCTCAGCTCACTGCAACCTCTGGCCCTCAGGATCAAGTGATTCTCCTGCTTCAGCCTCCCAAGTAGCTGGGATTACAGCCACTATGCCCGGCTGATTTTTGTCTTTTTAGTAGAGATGGGGCTTCATCATGTTGGCCAGGCTGGTCTAGAACTCCTGACCTCAGGTGATCCATTCACCTCGGCCTCCCAAAGTGCTTGTATTACAGGTGTGAGCCACCATGCCTGACCGAGACTGGTGATTTTTCTTGGGAGAAAGTAAAACAAGAGAGTAAGAGTCTCTGCTTGATAATCCAGAGAATTCTCAAAGATCTTGTCCAAGACCATCAAGGCGGTATCTCTATGAGTCTACAAAAACCACAGCATTACAGGGCTTGGAGTGACCCCTAAAAAAAAAACATCTTAAATCACAACACCCAAGTCCTTTCAAATATCTGGACAGCCTTTCCAGGAAGGATGGGTACAAATAAGACCAGACAGTGAAGACTACAATAAATACCTAAGTCTTCCATACTCAGATAATGAAGAATAAGTGCTACCATCAACACCATCCAGGAAAACATGACCTCACCAATTGAACTAAATAAGGCACCAGGGACCATTTTTAGAGAAACAGAGATATGTGACCTTTCAGATAGAGCTTTCAAAATAGCTGTGTTGACGAAACAAATAAATTCAAGATAACACAGAGAAGGAATTCAGAATTCTATTAGATAAATTTAATAAAGAGATTGAAATAATGGAAAAGTATCAGGCAGAAATTCTGGAGCTGAAAAAATGCGATTGGCATACTGAAGAATACAACAGAGTCCTTTAATAGAAGAATTAATCAAGCAGCAGAAAAAAAAAAAATCAGTGAGCTTGAAGACAGGCTATTTGAAAATACAGTGTCAGAGGAGACAAAAAAAAAAAAAAAAAAGATAAAAAATTTAGGCCAGGTGCAGCGGCTCACGCCTGTAATCCCAGCACTTTGGGAGGCGGAGGCGGGCTGATCACCTGAGGTCAGGAATTTAAGACCAGCCTGACCAACATGGAGAAACTCTCTCTTTAGTAAAAATACAAAATTGGCCAAGCGTGGTGGCACATGCCTATCATCCCAGCTACTAGGGAGGCTGAGGCAGGAGAATCACTTGAATCTGGGAGGCAGAGGTTGCGGTGAGCGGAGATCGTGCCATTGCACTCCAGCCTGGGCAACAAGAGTGAAACTCCGTCTCAAAAAAAAAAAAAAAAGAAAAGAAACAGAAAAGAAAGATAAAAAACAATGAAGCACATGCCTACAGTATTTAGAAGATAGAGTAAAAAGGTAAATCTAAGAGTTATTTGCCTTACAAAGGAGGCAGCAAAATAGATAGGGGTAGAAAGTTTACCCAAAGGGATAACAGAGAACTTCCCAAACCTAGAGAAAGGTGTCAATATCCAAGCAGAAGAATGTAACAGAACAATAAGCAGATTTAACCAAAAGAAGACTGCCTCAAACTACTTAAAAATCAAACTCCCGAAGATCAAGGATAAAGGATTTTAAAAGCAGCAAGAGAAAACAAACAAAAAACATACAACAGAGTGTCAATACATCTTGTAGCAAACTTTGCAGTTGAAACCTTACAGGTCAAGAGAGAGTGGCATGGTATATTTAAAGTGCTTAAGGAAAAAAATGTTTATTCTATAATAGTATATCTGGCAACAATATCTTTCAAACATGAAGGAGAATTAAAGTCTTTCCCAGATAAACAAAACTATGAGATTTCATAAACACCAGACTTGTCATACAAGAAACACTAAAGAGAACACTTCATCAGAAAGAAAAAGATATTAATGAGCAATAAGTAATCGCCTGAAGGTATAAAACTCACAGGTAACAGTAAATACACAGAAAAACACAGAATATTAAAACACTGTAACTGTTGTGTTTAAGCTCTTCAACCTAAGTAGAAAGACTAAATGATGAACCAATCAAAAAGAATAACTCCAATTGTACTTTTTAAGACACAGACAGTAAAATAAGACATAAATAGAAACAGCAAACAGTTAAAAAGCAGGGGACAGAGTTTTTATTAGTTTTTGTTTTTTTGGCTTGTCTGTTTATGCAAACACTATTGTTATCAGGTTAAAATAATGGGTTATAAGATAATATTTGCAAGCCTCATGCTAATCTCAAGTCGAAAAACATACAATGGAAGCACAAAAAATTAAAATCAGGAACTTAATCACGTCACCAGAGAAAATCACCATCTCTGAAGGAAGATAGGAAGGAAAGAAAAGGACAAGAAGACCACAAAACTATCAGAAAACAATATTACAGGAGTAAATCTTTACTTGTCAATAACATTGAATATAAGTGAAATAAACTCTCCAATCTGAAGACATAGACTGGATAGAATAGAAGAAAATACACGACCCATTAATCTGCTTACAAGAAACACTCATCAGCTATAAATACACATTTAGACTAAAAATAAAGGAATGGAAAAATATATTCCATGACAATGGAAACCAAACAAGAAAGGGAGTAGCTATACTTATACGAGACAGAGTAGATTTCAAGAAAAAAACTGTAAGAAGAGACAATCAAGGTCACTATACAATAATAATAGTGTCAATTCTGCAAGGGGGCATAACAATTTTAAACACCTGTGCACCCCAAACTGGAGCACCTAGATATATAAAGAAAATGTTATTAGAGCTAAAGAGAGAGAGACAGGTCTCGATACAATAATAGCTGGAGACTTCAACACTTCACTTCCAGCATTGGACAGATCATCCCAGATAGAAAATCAACAAAGAAACATCAGACTCAATCTGATGTTTATAAGTGGTTATAATAGATATTAACAGAACATTTTATCCAGTGGAGGCAGAATACACTTTCTTTTCATAAGTACATGAATCATTCTCAAGGACAGACCACATATTAGGTCACAAAACAAGTCTTAAAAATCAAAATACTATCAAGCATTTTCTCTGACCACAGTAGAATAAAACAAGAAATTAAGAACAGGAATTTTAGAAACTATAAAAATACATGGAAATTAAATGATATACTCCTGAATTACCAGTGGGTCAATGAAAAAATTAAGGAGAAAATCGAAAAATTTCTTGAGACAAATGAACCCCCATTTCCTGGGTTCAAGTGATTCTCCTATCTCAGTCTCCTGTGTAGTTGGGATTATAGGCGCACACCATGTCACCCTGCTAATTTTGTATTTTTAGTGGAGACGGGGTTTTACCATGTTGGCCAGGCTGGTCTCGAACTCCTGACCTCAGGTGATCCGGCCACCTCGGCCTCCCAAAGTGCTGGGATTACAGGCATGAGCCACCGCACCTGGCCAAGGGTTCAACTTTTAACATTTTTGTTGTCAGAGAGCAAGAATTCTAAGACAATGTTGTCCCCTAATTAAATCCTGAAGCTAGAATAATAAGATAAATTTCCCGAAGGAAGAAGTATACCATGGACATGGCACTAGATAACTTTTTATACGTCTAATGGGCAATTAAATTTGTGTCTAACTCTAGTAAAAAGGAATCTTTCTCTTCATTTTTCATGTAAGGGAACAGAAGCAAAAATGATACTCATTCACCTTCCCATATGTGAGAAACTTTCCTTTTGCAGGAAAAGGGAGAGTTTAACTTTTATGTAAAATATGCAGCTTGCCCATTGCATTACGTTACATAATTTCCTATCCATTCCTTTATTTTCATATTATTTGTTTGTAGGCAGAGAGAACCAGAATGTAGATTAAGTCAAAGGAGAAGTCCTTAATTGTTAGAGGTGCAATGGAAATATAAAGAATATATTTATATTCTTAAATATAAATAATAATTCTAGCTTCAGAGTTCCATCTCTGTACTGTATTTTCATTTTGTATCTTTCTGTTCTCTCAAATAAATGGATACTTGCATAATAAATACATCTGAGAAATGAAAGTACCATGGGAAATGACTGAGGTCAGTGGCTTCAGGCAAATTTTACAGTGGAAGGAATGCATAAAATTAGGGACTTTTTAATTTATTTTTATATCTTGCAAAGGATTCAACACTTAGTTTTCGGTATCTTAAATGACGGGCATGAAGGAAGCTTTAATATAGGAATCATGGACTTCAAAATCTAAGGTTAAATAAAATGCCTGTGATTCCCTTGCTGCAAACTTCACTGAGCTCCTTTACTCAGTGTTGCAGAATTTTTCATCAAAAAAGAAATATTCTAAATTGAAAATCTCTAAATGAGTAAATTGTTTTTTTTTTTCCCATAGGATGTAGTAAATTTAGCAATTGAGATGAAAAATGATAGAAATGTCATTCAATCTCGTTTCATGATTTTATGAACTAAACTTCTTAAACTACTTAGAAGTTGTCCAAGCACTTCTATGAGGGGACGTATGTTTCTTATTGCTTTTTTAAATTACTAACTTGTAGGCCCAAGGCCTTCACATTACTTGTGAGCTCTCAGGCTGCATGAGGCAACATGATGTTACGAAAGCATATTTGAGTTTCAGCAGTCGTTCCCATATATCAGCATACATCAGAAACACTTGAAGGATTTATTAAAACACAGAGTGCTGTGTCCTACCTGCACAGTTTCTTATTCCATATATCTAGGGTGAAGTCTGAGACTGTACATTTTTAAGTTCTCAGGGGATGCTGATGTTGCTGGTCAATGGATAATAATTTGGGAACCACTAAGTGAATGTGTTCCTGTCCTAACCAAGGCTCAGAAATTTTTTAACATTAGAAAATTTCATTACATTTTCTGAGCCTAAGGTTCCTCATTTGTAAAAGAAGTTTACACAATGCTACCAAGGTTTGTTTTTAACATTCTCTAAATCTATTGTTTTAGGTATTTGAGCTAGTGTATTTATTTTCGTTACAAATAAGATAATGCCTAGGTGATACATTTGGTTAAAGTGCAAAACGTAGATAAATTCAATTTGCGTATTTAAAATTTAGTATTATTTTATGAGGTGAGGTTCTTTAAAAGACAAAAAGGATTGTGTAATTTTCCTCAATATGCCAAAACTTTGTTTTAGATAACTCAGATTCAAAAAAGAAAAATATCGATGATATATTACTTTACAAAAGTGGAAATGGAAATGGAAAATGAATGAATGTATTTTATGTTTAATTTGTAATTAATTATTTAAGTTATTTTTTGAAAGAGTGAACAAGTTTTCCATTACAAAGCAAACCATTGTACAAAGGGCATGTACTCTAGGTCAACAGATATGTGTTGCAAAATAAGTCATGCCATTTCTTAACTATGAATGAGTAATATTAGGAGTCAAAAACTGTATGGAACAATGAAATTAAAAGATAAAAATACAAAATATTAACTTTATTTATTTTGTTGATAAGTTCCATCAAGTGTAAGCCACTTTTGTAAGCACTGATACTAGCCATTTAGTCCATCCCTAAAGAACTAAGAATTCTGGGAAATTAACCACATCAAAGCAGTCTTTTTCATATTGTTGACTGAAGAAAAATGAGTACCTTTAAGGATTTTCTACGATTTGGAAACAAACAAACCCCCCAAAAGGGGAAGGATGAAAATCAGTACAACAGGTGGATCCCTATTCATTCCTCATTAAAACTCTCTCTAAATTGCTCTTGCTTAATGAGAGGAATGAGCAGGAGCATTGTCATGGTGCAGAAGAACTCTCTGGTGAAGTTTTCCCAGGCATTTTTCTTTGGCTAAGTTTCTCAAAACACTCATATAATAAGCATGTTATTGTCATTGATTCTCCAGAAAGTCAATAACCAAAATGCCTTGAGCACCCCAAAGAACTGTTGCCATGACCTTTGCTTCTGACCAGTTCACTTTTGCATTGACTAGGCCATTTCCACCTCTGGGTAGCCATTTCTTTGCTTGTACTGGTAAAACAGGTAAAAATAACCTCATGTTATAACTTGTCAAAAAATTTACTGGAATTTTGATCCTACTTGCTTAACATTTCTATTGAAAATTCTGCTCTTGACTGCAGCTGCTCTGGATGAAACATCTTTTTTTTTTTTTTTTTTTTTTTTTTTCTGGAGACAGTCTCACTCTGTCACCCAGGCTGGAGTGCAGAGGTGCAATGTCGACTCACTGCAACCTCTGTCTCCCAGGTTCAAGTAATTCTTGTGCCTCAGCCTTTCAAGTAGCTGAGATTATATGTGCGAGCCATCACACCCAGCTAATTTTTGTATTTTCAGTAGAGACAGGATAGTGCCATGTTGGCCTGACTGGTCTCAAATTCCTAGCCTCAAGTGATCCATCCACCTCAGCCTCCCAAAGTGCTGGGATGACAGGCATGAGCCACCCCGCCTGGCTGGATGCAACAGCTTTGACACAAATTGAGAGGAAAGTTCACTCAACAGAAATTTTTTAGTCAGAATTGTGTACATTAAAACAATTGAGATGTTTACGGTGTTGACTACTGTTTGTGCTATTAATCATTGGTCCTCTTCAATAAGGGCACAGATGTAATACATTTTTTTCCTTGTAAATTAATGTGGATGGTCTCCTACTGAAGATTTCATCCTTAACTTTGTCTCATCCTTTCTTAAAACCACTGATTTATCCATTTGTAAATTGCTGATTTCTTTGGGATATTGTCCCCATAAACTTTCATAAAGCATTAATGATTGCACCTAAAAGTGTACAAATAACTAAAACATAGTAAAACAGATCAATAGAAACAAATAACAGGAGGCATAAATAGCAAACCAGTTGCTAGAATAATAGATATTTTAAAAATATCAAAAATCACTTTAAATGTTCATGGTCTAAACTCCCAACTACATGCTACCTGTAAGAAATAAATACTAGATACCAAAATAAAAATAGAATATAAGCAAAATGATGGAAAAAGTCATACTATACTAACAGTAATCAAAAGAAAGTTAGAAAAACCTGGACATAATAGCATGCTCCTGTAGTCCCAGCTACTTTGGAGGCTGAAGCAAGACAATCATTTGAGACCAGGAGTTTGAGGCCAGCCTGGGCAATATAGCGAGACCCTGTCTCTAAAAAAAGAAAATAAATAGAGAAAAACAGCTTTAAAGTTAGAATGTCTATGTTAATGTGAGACAAAGTATATTTTCAAGCAAAGAATATCACTGGGAATAAAAAAAGTCATTTCATGATGACAAAGAAGTCAATTCATTAACAGGAAATAAAAATCCAAGACACTTATGCATCTTATCACAGAGACTCCAAATACATGAAGCAAATAATAATAGAACTAAAGAGAGAAATAAAAAATTTAGGTTATAATTAGTGATTTCAATATAGCATTATCAATAATTAATGAAACACATAGCAGTTTTACCTTAAAAACCCTCAACAAGTTAACCTACGTTGAATTTTGAAATCGTCCCAACCAGTAAAGGCAGAATACATTCACAAGAGAACAGAAAATATTTACCTAGATAAACCATATTTTGGACAATAAAATATGTCTTAACAAATTTAAAAAACTGTCAGTATGTTCTCTGATAATAATGGAATTCAATAAATATCAATAAAAGAAATATTTAAAATGTGCATACCTGGGTGGAAAAATTCAAATACTTGAAAGCTAAATGGTGCATTGATAAATAACTCATGAGTCAATAAAGATGAAAAGGAAATTAGAAAACATTTGAAAACAAATAAAAATGAAATACAGCATATAAGAATGTGTAACGCAGTTAAACAGTACTTAGAGAAAATTATATACCATTAAATGCCGTAATTAGAAAAAAGTCATAAATAAATGTCAGCTTCCATTTCAAGAAATTAGTGAAAGAAAAACAAGTAAAAACTAAATTTAGCAGAAGAAAGGAAATTATAAATAACATCGGTGAAATCAATAAAACAAAATCAAAATAGAGAAAAATAAATAAAACAGAGTCATTAAGAAGATTAATAAATCCAATAAACCTCTATCCAGAATATTCAGGCATAAAAGAGAAAACTATTCCAAATTCTCGATGTTAAGAATATAAGAGGCTTCATCATTAGATTCTACAAATAGCGAAAGAATAATGAGAAATATTATGAATATCTTTATAATAAATTTAAATATTTAAAAGAAATGGACTTATTTTTTGAAAAAAATATAAACTACCGAAAAAAAACAACAACAAAAAACAGGTAAACTCCAACAACCCAAAGTCTATTAAATAAATTAAATTTGTAGTTAAAACCTTCTCGTAAATAGAACTCCAAGTGGTATCAATAAGAAGTTCTACTAAACGTTTAATATGAAAATATTAATATATCATAACCAAGTGGAGTTTGTCAGGAATACAGATTTGTCTACTATTTGAAAATCATTCAATATAATTTACCACATTAACTGAATAAAAAATATATATACAAAGTAATCTTGATAGATGCATGAAAAAAAAAGTTTTGAAAAAATCTAAAGCTGTTCCTGACAAAGTCGCTCAGGAAGTATAAAATAGAAAACATTTCCTTAACCTGATAATCAGCATTTATAATAAAACAACAGTTAAACATCCTACTCAATGGCTAAAAAATGGAATGCATTCTTCCTAAGATGAGGAACCAGGTAAGGATGTCCACTTTCATCACTCCTATTCAACATGGTACTGAAGGTTTTTACTCAGGGTAATAAACACAAAAAAATGCATAAAATATATCCAGATTGAAACAGAAAAAGTAATATTGCTTTCATTTGCACATTACATGATCAAATATGTAGCAAATCCTATGATATTTATGAGAAAGTTACTAAAACAAATAATTGAATTTAGCAAGGTTGTAGGAAACAAGATTAGTGTTCAAAAATGTATTTCTACTTGTTAGAAATAATCAGAAATATCTTGAAAAGAACAGCGTTACACTAGCACTAAAATATAAAATAGGGACAAATATAATAAATGATGACTTGTACACTGAAAAGTATAGAACATTGCTGAGAGAAATTTTAAAAGACCTAAATAAATGGGAAATTACACCAGCTTCATGGATTGAAAGTCTCATCTTCCTTAAGATATCAATTCTCTACAAATTGATTTATAGAATCAATATAAATCCCAATAAAAATCCCTACAAAATATTTGGAGAAATTGACCAGATGATTATTACATTTATAGGGAAATATAGAGGACCAAGATAGCTACAGCAACTTTGAAAAAGAAAAAAGTTGAAAGATTTACATTATCTGCTTAGGATTTATTGTAAGCCTTTCATAATCAAGATAGTGTGTCATTGACACAAATATAGAAAAATAGATGAATAAGTCTCTATATACATGCTCAATTTACTTTTGGCAAAAGTGCTAGGGCAATTCAAGGGAGAATGAAGGTCTTCAACAAATGGTAGTGAAACTATTGGATATATACTTTAGATCTCACATGATGCACAAAACTGATTCAAAAATTGCAATAGTTCTAAATGTAAAACCTACAATTATATAAAATGTCTAGAAGAAAACATAGAAAAAGAATTCATAACTTTGGCTTAGGCAGACATTTAAATACTAAAAGCTGAACTCATGAAAGAAAAATAAAAGAATATTTGTACTTCTTCAAAATGAAGTACTTTTGTTCTCTATTGATTGTTATGAGAATGAAAAGTAGATTACAGATGAGGAGAAAATATTTTAAATTATATTCTTTATAAAAGGTTTATTTAGAATACATAAAATTTTACACACTCAATAATAAAAATAACAATCCAATATAATAATGTGCAAGAAATTTAAACAGGCACTTGACAAAAGTGGTAGCAAATAAACACATAAAAATGCTCAATATAATTATTCATTTGGTGCTACCAAATTAAAACAACAATCATATACCACTACATACCTATATACTATTAAATTATCTAAGCAAAATAATGTTTTCTGGGTTCAAATATCACATCAAAAGATCCTGAGATTATTGCTATAGTTGTTCCATTTTAATAATGTTTAAATATTTACATAAAAGAGGATGGATATGGAAGAATTAAAGATTTTCAGGCTGCTGACAAAAAACCAGACCTACATTTTTTTACACCCATGATGATAAAGTAGTGAATGTTTCCTTTATTTTCTCTCCTTACCTAAATTTGTATTTTCCAATTTATCCTCACGTAACTCAGTCCTTTCCCTTTTAACACTTTGTCAATATTTCCAACAGAGAACAGTATAGTCTGTTAATGAATACATAAGGATGCAGATAGCTGTTGGTGGGAATGTAAATTAGCACAGGCATTATGGAAAACAGCATGGAAGTTTCACAAAAAACAAAACTAGATCCACCATATATTTCAGCACTTTCATTACTTGGCATATATCCAAAGGAAATAAAATCAGTATAGTCAAGATATAGAATCAACCTAGTGTCCATCACGGATCAATGAATAAAGAAAATGTGGCATATATACAAAAATGGAACAATATTCATCCATAAAACAGAATAAAATTCTTTCATTTGCTGCAACATGAATGCACTCAGGGGACGTTACGTTAAATGAAATAAGGCAGACACAGAAAGGCAAGCACCACATGACTTCACTCATATGCGAAATCTAGAAGAGTTAATTTCATAGAAGTCGAGAGTAGAATAGTTGTTTACCAGAGACTGGGAAGGAGAGTAGGAAGAGGAGAATCAGAAGAGGTTGGTCAATGACTACAAAGTTATACAGAAGGAATAAATTTTGGTGTTATGTAACTCAGTAAGGCAAATATAGCAAATAGCAATGTAGTGTTATATATCAAGATAGCTAGAAAATAATATTGTGACTGTTGTCACCACAAATGATAAATGTTTAAAGTGATGGATATAGTAATTACCCCAATTTGAACATTATTCTATGCACACATGCACTGAAAAATCACATTGTACGCCATAAAAAGGTACAATTTTATGTGTGGTGAATAAATAAAAGATAAATAAATAAAACTCCAGTCTATCACTTGGCACAGATAACAGATGAACACACTTCTTTTGCATATACTGGGTTTCGTCTAATGATAACTGAAGAGATGGAGTATATGAAAATAGAACAAATAGTAAATTGTAGCACAGCTTAAACTTTAAATATTAAATCTCTTTATTCATACTACAACTTAGTTCCAGAAGGCAGTGTAATCAATCCCACATGGAACGTTCTCCCAGAGAAAAATTGAATAATGCACAATTTATTCAAATCACTGTCTATTTCAAGATACTCTATTTTAACATTATATATGACCATTCCTCCTAAAAATGCCTTTCTTAATTCTAACCTTATTTCAAATATAGCTCTTTGAAAACCTACTTTTCTTTTTTTCTATGTTATATGCTTAAATATGAATAGTCTTCAAACTGAGGTCTTTGCTACATTATTATTTATGTATGCATCCATCTATCCATTCACTCATTAAATAAAAATGTATCAAGTATTTACTCTCAGTTAAACTCTGTGCCAGGCTCTAGAGATATCTAATAAGCCAAACATACATGGTAGTCCCTACCCTGAAAGACCATCTCTTCTCTGAAATCTTCCCTGATCATTCTAAGAAAAGTGATAATAATCTTCATTGTCTCCTCACAGCATTTATATGTATAACTCATCTATATTTACAACATTCTACCATAAAGTGTATTTCTCCAAATGTACTGTTAGTTCTGGTTGATGTCAGAACCACACTGGGGATCATATTTCCTATATAAACCTTTCAAGCCCATAATCCCAATTTTTGTTCTTTTATTCATCCAAGTGAAAATTTCACTGGACAAAAGCAAACAGTCAAGCAAGACTTTATGATTGTCGCAACAGAGGAGACAGACTGAACTTTACTGAAATAAAAGGCAGGCAGGTTTTTCAGGGCTAGGGTCAGTTAGTGGAAAAGTAGCAGAAGACATTGAGAAGAGATTAATCAATGGGCTACATTGAACACATTGAGTTATTTCTGAATTCTCAAATGCTTTTCTCTGTGATTAGGCCATCTAATTGGTAATTAAAGTTAATGTCCTTTGAAGTTAGACTCAGCCTCCCACAGAGACTGGGAGATAGTAGTGTTATATCCTTCAATGTGTACATGTCAAAATAATGGTCCCCAGGTCTTTGAGAAAGAAATTTCTTTGCTTGTAAAACTGGCAAGAGGCTGGGAGAAGTTCTACATGTATTTCAAAGGTAGGGAAAAAATTTATAATAGATAGTTTTCTAAAGTAAATGCAATTAAGAAAAGTGAGGTCAGAGAATCTACAGTCAGGAAGAAACCTGTCTAAAATTTAGTGAAAGCTGAAGGAGCATTAGGTTGTCTTGGTCATATCCTTCAGTGGAGCATTATATCAATCTTGGAGGCTGCTAAAAATTAGGACTGTGTTGTCAATACAACACGACAATATCCTGTCCAAAGAATGTGTTAGGCTTTAAGAAAAGTGGGTATTAGAACATGTCCTTTTGAACAGTTAAAATTCCAGAGAGAGGGAAGGAGAACAGAAATGCTGTTACTATTTTTGTGGAAATTTCCATACACAAATTATAAACAAGTAAGATAAAAATAAACTTTTATTTCTGAATTTTGAACTTGAATTTTTGTATTTCAGAATATTAGAAGCTGAGAAATAACCACTGAGGAAGTAGACAAAAAGACACATATGGTTGAGTTAATTTTTATTAATTTAGACCAAAGAACACCAATTGATGAAATATAATATGCAGGAAGAGTTCTAATTGCTTTATCTAAAAGTATCTTTTAACATTTTTTTCTTTTGTATGTATCCTTTCCAAAGAAAGGGTCATGTGACTTGGCATCTTTCTTCTACTGTTTGAGTATATTTTGTCAGTAATGTCAAGGAGGTGCTAACAGTTTGGCCCAAGTTCGGTAAAAAATTAAACAACCATAAACATTGAAAATTTCAAAGGTTAAAAGTATTTCTAGGCAATGGTTAGCAAACTCTTCTGTGCATTTTAGTAAATTGAAGAATAGGCTAAACATAGATTGTTGGGACTCATCTCCAGAGTTTTTGACTCGATGAATCTGAGCCCTACCATGTGCATTTCTACCAAGTTCTCAGGTAATGCTAAGACTGCTGCTTCATGAATTACACTTTGCTGTTTGACTGACTCTATCTACATAGGGGTTAGCAAACATTTTCTCTAAAGGGCAATTGTTTCAGGTTTGCTGCCCAAGATGAAAAACTGAAAATAGACACATAGACCAATGGAACAGAATAGAGAATCAGAAATAAACTCAAATATTTACAGACAACTGATCTTCGACAAAGTAAACAAAAACATCAAGTGGGGAAAGCACACCCTTTTCAACAAATGGTGCTGGGATAATTGGCTAGCCTCGTGTAGGAGACTGAAACTGGACTCCCATCTCTTACCTTATACAAAAATCAACTAAAGATGGATGAAAGACTTAAACCTAAGACCTGAAATTATAAAAATTCTAGAAGATGGCCAGGCGCAGTGGCTCACACCTGTAATCCCAGCACTTTGGGACCATCTGAGGTCAGGAGTTTGAGACCAACTGGCCAACATGGTGAAACTCCATCTCTACTAAAAATACAAAAATTAGTCGGGCACGGTGGCATGCACCTGTAATCCCAGCTACTCGGGAGGTTTAGGCAGGAGAATTTCTTGAACCCAGGAGGTGGAGGTTGCAGTATGCTGAGATCACAATACTGCACTCCAGCCTGAAAGACAGGGCAAGACTCTGTCTCAAAAAAAAAAAAAAAAAAAAAAAAAAATCTAGAAGATAACATTGGAAAAATCCTTCTAGACATTTGCTTAGGCAAAGATTTCATTACCAAGAACCCAAAAGCATATGCGACAAAAACAAAGGTAATTAGCTGGGACCTAATTAAACCAAAGAGCTTTTGGACAGCAAAAGGAACCTTCAGCAGAGTAAAGAGAAAATCTTCATAATCTATACATCTGACAAAGAACTAATATCCAGAATCTACAACTAACTCAAACACATTGGTAAGAAAAAAACAATCACATCAAAAACTGGGCTAAGGACATGAATAGACAATTCTCAAAAGAAGATAAACAAATGGTCACCAAACATTTGGAAAAATGCTCAACATCACTAATTATCAGGGGAATGCAAATTAAAGCCACAATGTGATACCACCTTACTCCTGCAAAAATGGCCATAATCAAAAAATCAAAAAACAGCTTCTAGATGTAGGTATGGATGTAGTGAACAGGGAACACTTCTACAATGCTGGTAGGAATGTAAACTAATATAACCACTGTAGAAAACAGTGTAGAGATTTCCTTAAAGAACTAAAAGTAGAACTACCATTTGATTCAGCAATCCCACTACTGGGTATCTACCCCGAGGAAAAGAGGTCATTATTCGAAAAAGATACTTGCACATGCACGTTTATAGCAGCAAAATTCACAATTGCAAAATTGTGGAACCAACCCAAATGCCCATCAATCAACGAGTGGATAAAGAAACTATGGGGTGTGTGTGTGTGTGTGTGTGTGTGTATATATATGTCTCTGTGTGTGTGTATGTATACACATATATGTGTGTGTATATATATTTTAATATATATATACACACACATACATATATACACCATAGTTTCATATATGTGCATATATATTTATATATATACACACATACATATATATAAATATATATACACATATGATGGAATACTATGCAGCCATAAAAAAGAATGAATTAACAGCATTTGCAGTGACCTGGATGAGACTGGAGACTAAGTACTCTAAGTGAAGTAACTCAGGAATGGAAAACCAAACTCCTATGTTCTCACCGATATGCGGGAGCTAAGTTACGAGGAAGTAAAGGCATAAGAATGGTACAATGGACTTTGGTGATTTGGGGGAAGAATGGGAAGGGAGCAAGGGATAAAACACAACAAATATGGTGCAATGTATACTGCTCGGGTGAACGGTGCACCAAAATCTCACAAATCATGACTAAAGAACTTACTCATATAACCAAATACCACCTGTACCCCAATAACTTATGGAAAAATTAAAAAAAAATTTAAAAAAGTAAAAAAAGAAAAACTGAGGATATTATTTAGAGACTTAAATAAATGAGAGAAAACGAATTTCCACAAATTTTCAATTGACATAAAAATAATATATTTTAATAATGATGGTGCACATTATCTTTTTGAATACAGATCAACTAATGAGAAGAATTCTTATTCAACATTTTGACTGAGGTTCATCAAGCAAAGATTGATGATAAGATGATGTCATCTTATCAAATCAGTTATAAATGTTTATCTGTAAATACAATTCTTAATTCGCAGGAAATATGAAAGAAGGGCCAAATTCTGTCCATGAGCTATAGTTTTTTTGATCCCTGCTATACAGAGTCATAGATAAATATAAGAAGATGCATAGAAAGTCCAATCCAATTCTTTCATGTTACAGGTTAAAAAACGAGATCCCAAGTGATGAAATAACGTGCCTATTTTTTTAACCACAAATCTTTAATTTGATATAAAAGAATAAAAATGAAAAAAATGAGATTTTAAGAGATAATAAAAATGAAAATAAAATAAAATGAAATATAATAAAATGAAAAAAGGAAAGATTTAAGCAAAGGTGAGGAAATTGAATCAATTTTGAATCACATTTTTGCTGATAAAGAAAAAGAGAATTCAGGAACAGCTGGAAAAGCCAAATCAATACATCTCTGGGCAACATTTATTTAACAGTTATCTACTGAGTGTATGCCATGTGCCCGGGATTTTTCAAGGAGCTAGTGGTATATCAGGGAACACATTAGAAAGTATGAGTCATCAATTCCAGCAAAAATTGAAATAAAAATTACTTCAACACTTCTATTTATTTTCAGATAATCAGTACTTAGGCATTAATTCAGGATATCTGACAATATAATTGATTTGATGACATATTTCTTAGGTAAAGAAATCTCAGCCAGGAGCCGGGAACACTCCTGTAATCCCAGCACTTTGGGAGGCTGAGGCGGGCAGATCACGAGGTCAAGAGATCGAGACCATCCTGGCCAACATGGTGAAATCCCATCTCTACTAAAAACACAAAAATTAGCTAAGCATGATGGCGGGTGCCTGTAGTCCCAAATACCTGGGAGGCTGAGGCAGGACAATTGCTTGAACCCAGGAGGTGGAGGCTGCAGTGAGCTGAGATTGCACCACTGTACTCGAACCTGGGCGATAGAGCGAGACTCCATCTCAAAAATAAAAAAAAATAAAAAATAAAAAATAAAAAAAAGAAAGAAGAAAAAAAGAAATCTCACTAAAAGATAGCTCTTACGTAAGCTTGCAAGCTATTAGCTATTACATTCTATATTCAAGTTCCCTTATAGTTGGAAGGGTAGTACAAGTTGTACTCAAAGAAAGGTCAATGGATGTGATATTCTGGTAGTACCCGGAAGAGAATAATAAGGTAGTATTTTTCTTAATGGAAATTAGTTCACTGACAATAGGCTGAAGATAAGGAAAAGGTAAACAATCCTTACTCTAGCTACACACTATTACCATAGATAAGTTTTTGGTGCTGAAAACTATATTCAAATATTTTCTCCAACACTTTACAGTGTCAACAAGATTAGAATCTAAATAACTGTAACTAAATAATAGTGATGTAATTAATGCAATGATCTTTTAATACCTAGAGCATTATCATTATTTTGTCAAGAAATAAACCAGTGATTCCTTCTCTAATTCAGCAATACAAATATCCCTGCATAAAAGTTTATATCACCTGGTGAAATTCTGATCTTAAAAGAGACCATTTATATACATTTATTTATTTATTTATTTTATTTATTTATTTTTTTTGAGACAGAGTCTCCCTCTGTCACAGAGGCTGGAGTGCAGTGGAGCGATCTCGGCTCACTGAAACTCCGCCTCTCGGGTTCATGCCATTCTCCTGCCTCAGCCTCCCCGAGTAGTTGGGACTACAGGTGCCTGCCACCACTCCCGGATATATTTTTTTTTATTTTCAGTAGAGACGGGGTTTCACCGTTTAGCCAGGATTGTCTCGATCTCCTGACCTCGTGATCCACCGCCTCGACCTCCCAAAGTGCTGGGATTACAGGCATGAGCCATCGTGCCTGGCCAGAACATAATTTTTGAAAAAAGAAAATAAAAAGAAGAATCTTCACGATAGAAAATTTATTAGTAGAAAGGCATTAAAAGACATTTCTTCACATGTAAGGTGTTGAAATGAGGGAACTGAAAAGTTTTGCCTCTTTGGGACTTATTAAGAATAAAAAGAGTTTTATGCTTGGTTAAATAGTGTTATCATCAAAGGGTAAGTAGTAAGAAAGATTATTGTACTTTCACAAAAACAGTAAGATTTTTCTGTAGAGCTGTCTATCCAGACATTTATTGCTTGCCTTGATTAGATGGAACCTTATATCTCTAAATCTGTGTTTAAAAATAACTTAAATATTTCAGTTACAGTAACCTAGTCAATTATAAGCACATGGTGCATGTCATATCTGTTAAACTAAATAACATCACCCCATCTCTGACCTCCACAGCACTACTGCTGGAAACAAAAAAGCCATCCTTCCTTAGTGAGGATTTTTGGGGTAAATAATATTGTCCCTATGGCGTCCAAGAAAGTCCTCATTTTTGCTACTACACAGTCTCTGCTTTTCCTGTGTCTTCATCGTTCCTAGGATTACTGTAACATTTCCCAGGTTTTCCATATGAACATCAGCTGCACAGCCCTCCTACAAATATGTCTACCAGTATCCTCTTAGGCAAAACTAACTCAGCTAGATTTCATGATGGATCTTAGAAACAGGAGTTATTCTAAGTTATGAGTCAGGTTTACTCATCAGCTAACTGAGCTTTGTTACACAAAACTGTCCGTAGTTATGGGATTCTAACTCTTGCCTCAACCAAATTGAAATTTCCTTCATTAGACACATTCTCTGAGGGTATAAAATTGAGTTGGCCAGACACCAGCTCTACCCTGCTGAAACAAAGGTACCTATTCCTGAGATTCTTTATGAGATTTTCTTTGAAAAAAGAATCACGCGGCTAAAAGGGGCTCTGTATCTCAGATCTTGTTATTTATCCTTTTGCCGTGCTATGAATAGTGCTTAATTACCCTACAGAGAGAGCAGTGTTAAATTGTATCATTTCAAAAGCATAGTATTGTTAAATGTATGCAAAAACACATCAGACAGGTCAAAATTGGTAGCTGTCATATTTGTAAGGGAAGAAACACATTTTCTGTGAAAGAAGAGTAGATGGCTTAGAGGGATTTTGGTGTGCAAACCAGGATATATGAAGATAACCATAATCCTCATAGCAAACCTGGCAATAAGGTCACATACACATATTTAGAGAGGGAGCAGAGTAACTCAGATAAGTAATATGAATGTCTGAGAGTCAAAGTGGAAATAATGAGATTATAAGCATAATTAGAGTCTGTTTCCTTGTTTTGCTAATGTGTTCATCAGTTTGACATACAAAAATCCCCAATGAATAAGCAGAGACTAAATTCTTTGTATGTAAATAGATATATTTAGAATTTAAAAGTGTGTATTTTCATTAAATGTTGCAAACATTTTTTTTTTACCTACTCTTGAGTGAAAAACATGCATCTCTGTTCCAGACTTGATCCTCAATAGTACTTCTTTTCCGAGTTTATACGCAGCACTGACTTCTCCATTTAATGCAGTATCCATAATCATATTCAACATCATCACAAAACGTTTTACATATTCCTCTCACTTTATCGCATCTCTCAAATCTATACTTTGGTTCAAAATAGTTTCTGGCTGCAATCAAGAAAAATATTTGAAGTTATTAGTCTATCATTGATTTGGGGTTTTCTTGCTAAAGAAAGACAAAAACTGTTACAGTTATGAGATCATGTGTGTGCAAGTTGGAGAGAATGGAATATCAAGTTGTTTTGTAGCAGAATTTATGAATCACTTTAGAAGATGACTGAGCTACTAACATTACACTGGCACAAAATGTTTATGCCCTTATCTTGCAACTCACATCCATACTAAACTTCAGCTGGCTCAGTCTACAGTAATAATGAGCAAGTGACACATAATTTGGTACTTAATTGTATGTATTTTTGTCAAACATTTGTTGTGATACTTTGTTATTGCAGCCAAAATGTAAGCCCTTCTATAATCGTTATAATTTATTTTGATTCTTTATCTCTTTTCTATTTGAACATAGTGGTCACACAAATAGTAATCATAGAGAAACTAGAGAAGACTTCTAATGTACTGACTTCACTGATAGGGCAATTGATCGAGAAAACTAAAAACTAAAGTATTTTAGATATACATAGAGAAACATAATTTTGTTGCACACTGCCTATCTAGTAAAAAGAGGAGCCTCACATTAGTATTCTCTTATAGTTTCTTGTGAACCATCTAAGACAATGAAAAGAAAGATGTTCTGAGATTCCAAAATCACAGTTTTCTGTTCATACATTAAACTGTAGTAAATAGAGGCAAATTATTTTGCTACTTTAAAGTTTTATTGTTCTTAATGATTCAACTGTTCTCTGAAAATGCCTTTGGAGTAGACAAGAGACTTTGGAGTCAGGCATATTTTTATTCTTCAATTTTATCAATGTACTTACCTATCTGTGGTCAGTCATTCTACCTATCTGGATGATATAATATAATAAACATAATTATCAGAAATGTATCTTGAGTATTAAATTTTGTTATGTGTGCATATATGTGTCAGGAAAAATGAGGCAAAATAATTTTGTTAAAATTTGGAGAATTAATTGAATTGAATTCAGATTTAAATTAGGTAATATTATTAATAGAACTTAATTGTCTATATAGAATCTAATTGAAATTTGGAAAAATGTTTCATTTCAACTCAAAATGGTAGGCATTTATTTTAGTACCTAGTATTCACCAAGCATTAGGTTCCAAAATAGAGAAAAACTAGAGAAGATCTCTAAAGCACTTACTTATTGCCCTTAATGAAGCTGGTAGAAAATAATTAAATGTAAGGTGGAAGAGACTGCCAGTGGATTTTGACATGTAAAAAAATATATATATATACACACACACACATACATATAGACATACATATGACATGTAAATCTATATATGACATGTAAATTATATATTTTTGATATACAAATATATATATATGTTTTAGTGAATGGTAAACTAATTTATAATGACAGAATCCCTACCACTGGTGAATTTTGGTGAAATCTGAAGTTATTTCAGAGACATATTTGATATCACTTGAAGTCAGGAAGACAATGATGCCTAATTGCTTTTACTTTTTGTAACTGTTGCTAGGATAGAAACTTTTTAAGCCAATCAACATTCCTGAGTCATTATATTTTGTCAACTCTAAAATCACCAAAATCTATGGTGGTTTTTAAGATACATTCAAATTAGAAAAATGCATAGACTTACAGAAATAATAGTAATATTTAAAATGTACTCATTTTGTTCTTTTTTATTTTTTAAAGAACAAGAAAGTTTTGAGTTATGAGGAAATCTATAGAACCATATAAAAACAAAAAGCATGCATTGTAAGATTGGTTCTATTGCTTAGTATTTATTTGCAAATTATGGCTCACTGTAGAATCAAAGGTTTGTCATGTGTAACTTATGAATGAGAATAACATCTCTTTGTATTGTTATGAAAATTGATTATGAAGTATATATAAAAACAATTTTAAGGTGTTGAATGCTATACAAATGTCATCCATAAGTGCATGAGTATCTATGTGAGATGAAACTGGGTGATACACACCATGTAAAAACAAATTGTTTGGAGGAAAGATGGGTAGTATCTCCTTCATTCACTTATACTTCTGCACATTTTGTACATCACTAGAGAAATTGAGCCCATGATAACTATTTTTCATAAAAAAGAGAGAAATTCAAATGCTAGTTTGGGGCCTCAGTCAGGAGAATATATTCCAAAAGGTTTCTGGGAGTCTTATCAAGAGTGAGGTACCACAAATAGAGTGGAGATGTGCTGTGGACATCAACACAATCCTGCATGCACGCAGATGGGAACAAATCTGTTAGAAAACTAGAGGTTGAAAGCTCAGTGGTCTCCATGACTCAATGTTAGTTTTTCCAAGCGTTATGTAGAGTTTTTCACTCTCCCAAGTGAAGTGTCTGGCATATATCTCTCCATCTCCTCGCAAATAACGTCTCTGAGGGTGACTGCTTCACCTACCTCATGATGCTCCTGGAAATATCATCCATAAGTGCAGAGTTGAAAGTAGAGGGAGGCAGTGTTGAAAGTAAAAAGAGTTGTGTTTTGGAGGATGTTTGCTCTTGCTGGATAGAAGCTGAAGTCAAGGCAGAAGCAAGGCTATGGGATCAGTAGAAAGTTTGAAAAGGTATGATCTTTCAAAATCAGATAGAATTAAGTTTCATGCTTGGATATTTTATTTGTCATTTTGCTATATAGGACAAATGATTTAGATCACTGGATTTCAGTTTCCTCATTACATTGAGGTTTTATTGAAATTTCAAAAGATATAACGAGATAAAACATGCAGGCTGCTCTTAAGGTGTTAAAAAATTAATAAGCCTTCAAAATCAGGTCATTCTCATTCCCTTTGTCTTTATTTGTCTTTTGGATTTCATGCTAAAACCTTATAAAGCCTTACCCTAAGTGGAGCACTGTTACTCACTGTTTATGCCCTGCTATCACATTGTTACTAGTGTTTAATTCCTGCTATGACTTTTTGCTATAGTTTAACCACAAACTTCTGATCTGAAAGTTACAGTAGGCCAGGCCCACTGTATACCTCATTCACTGATTTCGGCACATAGCAAAATGCTTGAAAAAAATACCCAATAAATACAATAAATAACTGAAAAAAAGAGTGAGTGAATACATACGTTATTATAGATAGGGACCTAATTCATATTATATAATAAAAAACTCTCTATGCTTTATTACAAATTATTCATCAGTTATTTCCTATCAGCTTAGCAAATGACTTAAGCCCTATATTTGCAGTTTCCTTAACTGAAAAAATGCATTTAATAATACTTCAGAGGGTTGTGTGACAATCAAATGAGATAATAGATAAGGAAATATTGTTTGGCCCATAATTTTATGAAGCAAGTTTTCATTGTCATTGTAAATGAGTAATTTATAGATTTATAGCAGATTAAAATAAACTTTTCTTAATTTACATATTTTTCTCTACTTTTACTGCTAAATGAAGAGAATGCCTTCTTTGTGATTCATACACACATTTAGTCAGCAAATATGTTGTGTTGGTCCTGTGCTAGGTGGGGACAAAAATAAATAAAACATTTAAGCTCGTCATCCTCAAAAGACAATTACTATTTGTTGGGAGATGATGACATAGATGAGAAACAAAAAGCATCACTTTTAAAGGCAATTCTGAGATATAAGCAAAATGTCCTTGCATCATAAAAGAAAGAGTTGTAAACTCTTCCTGGAGTAGTCTATTTTGACTATTACTACTTTAACTGCTACTACCACAGCCACTACTACTAACTAGTTTTTATTAAGTGTTCCCTAGCTTTCAGATTCTTTTCTAAGCCAGTTATACTTATTTTTTGATTTACTCCTCCAATAACATTCCCCATTTCATATATAAGGATAGTTCAATTCAGCTCTGCGTAAGGATTCAGAGGGAGTAGGAGAGCAAGTAGCAAACAAAGCTAGGTTTGTTGGACTCAAAAGCAATATATGTTTCATTGCTTCACTAAGGAGCTGACAGGTGGCTGAATCTTCAAAAGATAAAAGCATATTTTCCTGAAATTGTGGAGAAGGTCTTACAAGAAAAAAGATGTATCCTCAACATAGATACTGTGTTTTAAAGAATGTGTGATCTATGCAGAATGGTATGACCTTTTAGCACAACAGAAATCATATGGATGTGAACTTTAGAAAGTCAAGCAGGGCAAAGGTGGCAAAAGGCCCTACCAAGCTAAGGAGTTGAATATTATCATGAATGGAGTGGTAAAACTGATGAGATTTTAAGCATCTTTTCAACTTTTTTTTCTCTTAAGGGAGGAAGTAGAGAAATTTTTGTAGTAGGAAATCTGTGTTGAAGTTTATTAAAACAGTCTAAATGAGAAATGATGAATAAGAATTAAGTTAATGAAAATAAAGAGGAGAAAGTTAAACTAGAAGATATTTCTGAATGAGAAGTAGCCCAATAGATAAGTTTTGGATTTGCGGGGAAAGGAAACTGGGACATAGAGAAGCAATAACCAGAAGTGTTTTAGCTTGTAAGACTGCGTGACTGATTATGAAATGACAATGTTTTGGCCTTTAGGATGTATGTTTGATACTGAAACAGAATAAAAGACATGGAACAGATTTTAGCCCTTGTGAGTAACATGAGTTCATTTTGAACGCATTATGATAAAGAATTTGGAGGCTATCCAGTAGGTTCACGAAGTAGTAATAAATACAGTTTTGTGGTTTAAGACGGAGGTTGAGAAAAAGATTTGATAGGAGAAGTCATTGGCGTTAACACGACAATACAGAGAAAGCATATAAAAATAAGAGGAAAGGGGATTCAGGGACAAGACATTGAAGGCCATTGACATTTTGAAGGCTATCAAAAATAGATAATTCAATTGATAATTGTCAAAATAGCAGTCAATTCTAGCATGTGTTCAGAAGTCCAGCAAGATAAATGATTAAAGTAAACCTTTGAGTTTGTTTTATGAAACATTTATAACATGAGCAAGAAGAGTTTCAGTTAATTGATGTGAGTGAATTTATGGTGGGAAGAGTGTAAACGAGTTACTTAAGTGGAGACTATGGGTCTAAGATTCTTTTCAAGAAATTTGATGAAGAAGAGAATGAGGCAGATTAGAAAGTGGGAAGAAAAATTAAGAAAAAAATATGGGAGGATTTTTGTAAGATGAAAGAGACTTGAGAATATCTGTGTTTACTAATTAGAACAATATAACATTGGAAAAATTTTTAAGAATATTTGATTCACAAAATGGCAAAGTCATATGCGTTCAAATATATAAGAAGAAATGAAATCGTCAACAAATGACGGAGAAAAGATGCCAGAAACAGGACAGTTGTGAAGAATACCTACAGCCTACTCAACTTACACACTCCTTGAAAACGCCTTTACAAATTCTCAGCTTTCCTTGCAATTTCAAAACATACTTCCTGTCTTCACTCTCAGCTAATGATCTTGCTCCCTTCAATTCAATGATCCAATTGAAGATTCCTGAGACTCTCCACAGACTTTCAGCACCAAATTAATCTACCAATCAGCATCTAACTCTGTGTATTCTGCCCTTCCTGTTTATGAATGAATAAAGCATCCCCATGCTCTAATGAAGAGCTAATCCCTTAATCTCTGCATTAGATATCATCCTGTCTTGCCAACGCAAAAGATTACTGTCTCCACTCTCATTTTCTGTCTCTTCTCTTAACCTCTTGCTAAATCTATTTGATATGACAAACTTTACATGTCCAAAATTGGATCAATTGTCCAATCAAAATTTGTTACACCTAGTATCCTTCCCATTTTAGTCAATGGCACAGCTCAATCTTTCTAATTGCTCAGACAAGAAATCTTGGAGTCATTCTTTACCCCTCTGTCTGCCATAGGCAAAATTTAATCCCTCATGAAATCTAGCTAACTCTACCTTTAACAGATCCAGAATTCTACATCCATTCCTCATTGTTTGTATTATTATGGACTTAGCTAATATAATTTACCACCTATATTATTTACTACTTATATTATTTTAATAACTTCAGAGAGACCTTTAAAAATTCAAATCATGTCTTTCCCCTGGCTAAAACCCTTTGAACTGCTCTCAGAATAAAAGTCAAGATCTTTTCTAGCTCCTTAAAATCCCTGGGTAATCAATTTGTCAAGATATTTTCTCTCCAACTTCTCCTCCCAGGACTCATCTCCTAAATTACTCTTCTCAGCAATTCTTTTCTCCCAGGTGTTCCCCTACACATTCCAGATGTGCTTTTATGAACACTTCTTTCAGCCGTTACAATAGGGCTCCATGACAAATCATATTTAAAATTACTATAGGCCAGGATTGTGAGTTACTACACTCTACTTTGTTTCCTTTTCTCTAACACTTATTGCCTTGTAATATAATAGATAATCTGCTTATTTCTTGTATTTACTGTTTATATTTGTATCCACTCACTATACTATGAGCTCCATAAAAACAGAGAACATTGTTAGTTTTGTTTTTTTTATGTGTCCCAGTCATATTGTACTCTGACACATAGTAGGTGTTCAATAGATGTTTATTGAATTGGTAAATAAATGAGGGAGAATATATTGAATGTAGTCTGACCTATGTATTATCCGTATTACAAATTGACATTGATATTTTTGGAAGAATATTCCATGACTTATTCATTTGTGAACTCTATCAAATTGGATATTACTTAAAAATCAGTTTGTAGTCAATCAATATCAGTTCCTTAAGCCAGGAGCTATAATTTTTCAATCTCTAAATCCAAAACCCATGACATTAAACCTGGGAAGAAGTAATCCACTTATGAAAAGTTGCCTGAATAAGTACATTGCTAATTGGAATTAGATTTTGTTCTTGCCCAAGGACATTGAGGTAAAATAAATACTGAAATAGGTTGGGTTTGAATACATTATATCAGGTAGGAGTCTAATTTCTCTCCTCCTAGTTCGTGTGAGAATTTGATGGTGATAAATCTAATTTCAATATACTGCTTTTAATTGATTCATATGGGTATTGAACTACCAAATAACAGCAAAAATTTCCAACACTTGGTGGCATCTATTTTGTCAGAGTCACTGCTCAAGACTCACAAAAAACTAAATGTGAAGGAAAATACAGAGTGTCATGAAAATTTATATTGTGGGCCATAGGAGGGAAAAATACAAAACTCTCAGGTTTTAGAACGAATTAGTTTAACATTATCTAGTTCTTTCGTAAGTTCACACAATAAAAATTACAATGTATCAGCAAGAAAATCACCAGAAATCTTTCCATTTTTAAGCATTTTTTTTGCCTTCCTTTTGTTAATAAATTACAAACTTAGACACATGTAAATTCTGGGGGCAGAATAATTAGTAACACCTTCATCTTTTTAAGGAAGTAGGCTGAAGAACTTCATCAAAGGGGTTTCTAGAGTTTTCAGACTTTTTTTTTTGACACGGAAAACACTTAAAAGATTTCCTCAGGAAAAAAAAAAAAAACATTAATTTTGAGGTTGATGCACGTAGGCTCACATTCTTCTTTAAGTTTCTTTCATTTGTTCCTTGAGCTGAAGGCAGAGGCTGATGGCTTAAATGTATTGAACACAAGTAAAGGCTATCTTAGAAATTTAGGTGGTTTTCATGCTCTCTGTCAAGCACTGAAAGAGAGTACACAAGTAGTTTTAGCACAGCCTAATTTATGTGCAGATATGCTTCACGCGTTTTTTAGAAAAATCTCTCATCTTCTTGCTGGCTCCTAACAAACTCAACTCTTATTTTCCCCATGTTAATAGTATATTAGGCCTCTCAGTCCTGCTTTAGAGGTCTTGGTGCAGTGATGGCTCAGTCTCTACTTAGGTAAAATAAATAAAAATCAAACTTCCATAACTTTCATTTTAAACATTTATTTTTACTAATCTCTTTCTTGACATAGCTAATACATTCATTATCCAAAAGTTAGGCCAATTTTTCTTTCTGGAGCCACCAATATATCACCTCTAGTCCATACATAATATACAAAAAATTTAAATAGATAACTATTTCTCATAAAACACAGAAAATGTAATTGGCCACCTGAAAATCTCGCTGTTTTTTTTTGTTTGTTTGTTTCCATTGTCATTTTTAAATTTTTGTGAGAGTGGGTGCTTGACTTCATAAATCAGTAGTTCTCAGCCAAGTGTAAATTTGTCCCCTCCCCCAAAGAGGATGTTTGGCAATATAGGTAGACATTTTTGATTATCACAATTGGGAGAAAGTGTGCTATTCGCATCTAGAGGGTAGGAGGTAAGAATGCTGAAAAACATATAATGAGCAGAATAGCTCCCACAACAAAGATTACCTGGACCAAAATATCAACAGTGCCAAGGTTGAGAAACGCTGTTATAAATAAATATTGTAAAGATACTTTTGAAGATATTTACATTGCAAGAAAACACAAGACAATCAAAGAATATGTAAATTTTATCTGAATAGAGAAAATAAATTTCCCCATTCATGGCTTGTTGTAGATAATGCTTAGTATGAGCATACTTAGATCTCATATCTGCATTTGAAGAATAGACTGGATCCACAGAGCGGCCATAATAAAAATATCAAGAGAGTAGCAAGTTCCTGGAATTTCTTGATTTACCATCTCCTTTTGAGTCTAAGTCTGACCTATATGTATGATTTAATACCTTTCATTTTTCTTTAATTTGACAAAAGATTATTTAATTTTATTTTGAGGGGTAGGAAGAGAGGATTCTGTTTTATTATTATGTCATGGTGTTGACGATGTTTCTTATGAATTTTGAATTAATTAATTCTTAAGAATTTTGAATTTGAATTTTGAATTTTGAATACAATTAATGTTTAAATTGTATTCCAGAATTCTCTCTTCTGAATGGAAAACAAATGGTACAGATGCATCACTGAGCTGTTTTAGGGAGGAATACTGTGGATCCTCAGAGGCAGTAGTAGAGGAACTGAGGCAGAGTGAAATTGAAAAGTGAAGGTTATTGCTGCTTCCTTTTGTCATGTATCTCCTCAGACACAGTCATTTCTCAGGACTGAATAGCTGCATTAAACTATTAGTCATAGTTTTTGACTTTTTTGGTCTAAATTTTCAGTTATTTTCTCCTCTTCTTTCTGAAATTCTTCTCCTTTCTTTTTACTACCTCTCATTTCTTGATACACATTTGTCTTTACTAAATAATAAATAAGAGTAGAAATTGAAGCTGGTTGTGATTTTTCCCTGGTCTTCCATTCTTATACTCATGATTCTTTCACTTCAGCTCTGTCTCTCTCACAATAAAGATCTTCCCTCTCCATGTCCAGTCTCCCAAGCCCGGTGGATTTATGTATTTACATAGGGGTAATCTGTGGAATAGTATCTAATAAAATAACAGTGCGTTTCTACTGGAAGCTTGTATCTTAGACATAAGCTTTCCCAATTCTTTGACTTAGGGTTTCCCACAACCTTACTTATGGCAACTAACACAAGGCACATAAAACTTGTGGAACTTGTGGAACATGAAGCACAGAAAACTTGAGGAACTTGCATAAAATAAGTCCCACTACTTCTGGTACCAACAAATCAGGAGAAAAGTGTCATGTAAAGGCACCAGATATGAGCGTGACATATGATCACTTCTGAATGGTTCAACATTAAGTTTTATTTAGTTCTTGTGTATTATAGAGACACACAGGCCTTGAAGGATGTGCTGGGAAAACTTAACACTGGTCTTCTCTTCTTCGAGCTTGTGACTCTTTTCTTCTGTCATCGTTACTGCTGCAAGCAGCAATGAGTTCCAGGTCTTATGCAGTAAGCAATCCTAATTTCATTTTCATGACACTGATTTTTACATCGACCATTACCCATTCTGCACTCTCTCCTCAAGTCCAAGCTACCATACTCAGGATATTTCTTTTTGGCTGTAAGAAGGGAAGAATGACTGAAATTAGCCATCTAGCTATGACACATCCATGTTTTAAAAGGAGAAGGTCCATGAAGCAAAAGATTATAGAGTGAAAACGTCCACCTACCTATGGAGGAAAGATTAAGTGAATTTACTGTCCCTTGGTGCAAACTACATTCTAGAAATAAAAAGGGTCTTGGACCTAAGTTAGGTGTTTCTACTTTCTGTCTTACAAGAAACTGGGCAGTGACCCAGGTTGGTTCCCAAAATCAATGGAAGAAAAGTGACCATAATTTATCTTTTCGTCAGACTCTGTCTCTACGATCATCTAATTACATTTGAGCAGCCTGTTCTCTGCTCTCACTAACATTATTTAGACTGAATGTTGTGCTTTATGAATTCTTCTTCAAGTGATTTTCACTGTAGCTTGATTTTGCTTCTCTAAAATGTCGAGAGCTAGACAACGCTGGATAATTTGTCTAAATTCCTGCAATTCCCCTGAATATTTGGGGTTTATTTCCCCGAAGAAATTATGTAACTCAGACATGTGTCTAATAACAACATTGATAAAGAAAAAAAAAAGTGGAGTCGTTGTTGACCATTACATGATTTCTAAAATTACCAGTGTTACCTTTTTCTTCTTTCATCACAAAGTTTCTAAAATAATAACTTACCAAGAATTTATCACAATTACTGTTTGTGCTATTAAATCTTTTGACTAGCAATCAATAAACTATTGTCAGGGGCCCAAATCCAGCCTGCCACCTGTTTTTGGAAATAATTTTAGCGGCACACAGATGCATCCACTTACACATTGTCTATAACTGTTTTTGCATTAAAATAATGCAGTTGAGATCTTAGGGTTCATAAAGCCTTAAGTATTGGTTGTCTCACTTATTTCTAGAAGAAGTTTGTTAACTCCTACTCTAGCTTTATCTTTGCTCATCAATCATGAAAGAATGAGTGAGGGATTTGTAGCTGGAGTCACAAGAAGACATGTCCAGGAGAGCAAAACTGCAACTAAAATTTGCACATTATAAGAAACACAAAATTTGACACAATACAAAAATAACTTTGTAATAGTCAAAGCTGTAAGAAAAGATATATGTTTTGTTTTGTTAACTTAAAGATGGAATCTCACTACAAGTTTCTTATTTAGAATGATTGTATTTAGGGGGTTTGGGGATATTGGTTTGATCGGCTATATGATCTATTCCAAGTCAAATATTTTTTATTTTATATTTTAAATTGTACCAAGTCAAAAAATTTATTTTATATTTTAAATTGTACCCTGGCCAATGCATTTTCAGAAGTCATTTGTTTCACAGTCTTTTTTTTTTTTTTTTTTTTTGTAGGCACATCAAATTCTTGACCAAAGGATAGATATAATATTTTCACGTATGAAAACAAATAAATTATGCCACTGATTCCTGTTATTAATTATTGCTTGGTCTTCTCAGAGGCCAGGGCTCTTTGCCTAGGCAGTCTGTCTCCATTTCCAACAGCTGACAAGTGATGGTGAGTAGTAATATCTGTCAGCTAATACATAGACTCAGAGCTACATTATCTATGTCATTGGTATAGTGGCTATAAAACCAAGTCCTGCTATGAATATTGGCTTTCTTCTCAATGTAACTGAAGCAATTCAGAGTACAAAGCAACTTAAAGAAACAAAAACATAGAAGAACATCTAGTTAATCTGCATAATTTAAATATTCACTTCTAAAGATCATTACTTATTCTACATTTTCTGAGGAGTTATGATTATCAAACCCATAAGTGATGGCCAGTGACATACACCTGGATTATACTCACTTTTGACAAGAGTTCTGTCACATTTGGCACTGCTGTCCATGATTCCACCTTGGACTGACCCCACCCCTTCTCTTATTCATTCTTTGTCTTGTTTCACCTTTCTAAGACATTATTGTCTTTTTTCTCCTCATTCTGACCTCTACATGGGTTCTCCAGCTTGTGTCCTTGGGTTGCTAATCTCCTTTGCAAGCATTATAGTATCAATTAAATATACTCCCTGTCAACTGGATGCCAAGCTCAAGGGCAGGGCGGCTTATTCTAAGCAATATTGACCTTTTGGATAAGACAATTCTTTGCTCTAAGGGGCTGTTCTGTGCATTGTAGGCTATTTAGCAGCATCCTGGACTCTATCTGCAACTGGTACTATGCCAGTAGTACAAGTTGTGATGAGCTAAAAGGTCTCTAGACATTGCCTGATGTTCCCTTGAGCACAAACTCACTCCTCTCTGAGAACCACTGATCTAGTGATACTGTGACATTTCAAAAATTATTATTTCTGCCCTCAAATACATTGTTCAAGTCCAATCTTCTGTCTGAAATCTCTGAGCATCACTTTCAGCAAAGTAAAATCTCCCTCCATTTATCTCCCACACCACTTTTTGTTATAATATTATTTTAGATTTACAAAAGAGTTGCAAAGTTGGTAGAAGCCAGCTTCCCCTTATATTATATATTGCATAATCATGGTAACATTAATTAAGATTAAGAAATTAATATTGATGTAGTAGTATTTACTAAGCTATGCTCTATTCAAATTTTGCCAGTTTTCATAGATGCTGCTTTTGTCTGTTTTTCACTATTGTCTTTATTATCCGTTCTGGAGTCCAATCTAAAATACCACATTACATTTTTGTGGAATGATGTTTTAATCTCTACGTTATTATCATACTTTTATCAAAAAACAACTTACGTCTTCTCAAACTTGTTAGTATAAATCCCCATAAATATTTGCATATTACCTTGTGAAACTGTGACCCAAAAGAGCAGAATAAAGAAAAAAAGTTGAATCTTCATGGTAGAGAGCTTCTTAAAAAAAAGTGTCAACAGACCTTTTTCAAGTCAGCTGTTTTGAAATAAGGAAACAGAGATCCCTTTTATTTATAGATTCTCCTGGGAAGTACTTTTAACTACTGAGGCTTATCAAGAGCAAGAACATTTGTATGCTTGGCTGAATAGTGCCACACTCAAAGAACATGAACTCAAAAAGTATTATTAAATTGTTCTCATAAAAGTAAAACCTGCTGTGTAACCTTAACTAGACTCTCATGAAAACACAGTTTTTAAGAGACTTTTATTTATAGGGGATATGTGTTTGGATTGCTAAATGTTATAGTAATCAGCTTCTCTATTCTGTGTTATATGTAATATTAAACATTCTAATGCCTTAGTATAAAACTGTTGAATGCCTGAATCATAAGATTTTACAGAAAGAGTCTTCACTGGGATCAGTTTTGTTTTACTGATAAAACAAGAGAACCAGGGAGATTAAATGACTTTATTTCAATTAATATAAGACACAACTATTTATATAATCAGTAAATTCGGGATTCACTAAAAATGTGGGAAATATTCTATATAAGTCTATTTATTTATTTATTTATTTATTTATTTATATTTTTTTGAGATGGAGTCTGGCTCTGTCACCCAGGCTGGAGTGCAGTGGCACCATCTCAGTTCACTGCAACCTCTGCCTCCCGGGTTCAAGTGATTCTCCTGCCTCAGCCTCCTGAGTAGCTGGGATTACAGGTGCCTGCTATCACGCCTGACGAATTTTTGCATTTTTAGTAGAGACGGAGTTTCACCATGTTGGTCAGGCTGGCCTCGAACCCCTGACCTCATGATCCACCCGCCTCAGACTCCCAAAGTGCTGGGATTATAGGCATGAGCCACTATGCCCGGCCAAGTCTTTGTATGATTTATAAATTTTCTATAGTCATCTGATTTCAAAATTTCAGGTTCAACATTTTAATTCTGTGTATGGAACTGAAAGTTTCATATCTGATCTAAACTGCATGCTTACAAAAACTATTATTTCGGATATGTGAGAAAGAGCTGGAAGTTTTGCCCAGTACTCAGAAGCTGATGCTATAAAGAAAAACAATTGGCCAGGTGTGGTGGCTCATGCCTGTAATCCCAGCACTTTGGGAGGCCAAGGTGGGTGGATCACCTGAGGTCTGGAGTTCTGGACCAGCCTGGTCAACATGGTGAAAACCCATCTCTACTAAAAATACAAAAATTAGCCGGCCATTGTGGCAGGCACCTGTAATCCCAGCTACTCAGGGGTCCAAGGCAAGAGACTCGCTTGAATCCGGGAGGCAGAGGTTGCAGTGAGCCGACATCATGCCATTGCATTCCAGCCTGGGGTACAAGAGCGAGACTTCCTATCAAAAAAAAAAAAAAAAAAAAAAAAAAAAAGAAATCAATGAATCAATTATTTCCTACCACATAGTTAAGATAATTTTTAGGACAGTGGTTCCTAAACTTTAGCTGCATCAGAATCCCCTAGAAAGCTTGCTAAAATCAGATTGCAAGGTCCCACCCCCAGTATTTCTGATTTAGTAGATCTGGAATGAGGACTAAAATTGCTGAAAGGGGCCATATATTAGTCTTGGAAACCTAACTCATTAATTCTATAATATCTAAGAAAAACATTTCACAGAGTCATAGAATCTTCAGCATACATTAATAAAGAATTTAAAGCTGCTTAGAGTTTCTAATCAAATATACTCCTATTATTGGTGAGAAAAGTAAAATCAAGATAGATTAACTTATTTACCTAGTAATTGTTATCCTTTGCAACAGATGCTTCATATTATGAAATAAAAATAACAACTTTTGAATTAAATCAAATATGGGGAACTTGACTCATCTGTTTCCTTTCTGGGAAAGTAAAGAAAAATTGAGAATGCAGCATTAGCTGAGAGGAGGAAGACCACTTCAGTATATCACTATGCAACACTTACTCAACAAATATTATTGAGCACTAATTCAGAGTTCAGTTATTGATTTCAAATCTATTTTGAATTGGTTTCATCTTGTTGTAGTCAGAAAACATGCAGAAGACTGAGAAAGGATTCCTATGAATAGAAGGTACTCTGTTGACATAGGTTAAAAAGAAAAAAAAAGGTAACTGTATCTCTAATACAGAGCATTTATCCCTTTCCAATTGGTTTTGCTATTAGGATGGAAAAAGATATCCTATGCAAAAGAGAACTGCAGAGACTAAACTGACCTAAGAGAAAATAGACTTTAAGAAAAAATTGTTACTAGAGACAAAGAATAACATTGTATAATAGTAAAATGGTCAGTCCATCAAGAATGTAGAGAAATCACAAACATTTACGTACCTAACATAAAAGCTCTGAAATGCAAGAAGTAGTAACATGACAGAATTAAAAGGAAAAATAGATAGAAAATAAAAACAATACTTGAGGTCAATAAAATCCCACGTTCAATAATGGATACAAAAACTAGACAGACCAGTAAGGAAACAAAAAATGTTTAGCAACCTTGTACACTAACTAAACCAACAGATACCTGTAGGACATTCCATCCATCAAAAGCAAAACACAGATTCTGTTCAAATGAATATGGAATGTTCTCTAGGATAGTCATATATTAGGTGACAAAACAAGTGTCAATATACTTAAAACATTGAAATTATACAAGGTACCTTCTCAGACTACAATGTAATAAATTTAAAATCTGTAACTGAAGAAAAATAAAAAATTTACAGATAACTGAAAATTAAATAATACACTCCAAAATAATCACTGGTTCAAAAGTAAATCCAAAGAAGGATTAGAATAAGCTTAGTATGAATAATAACAAAAACATAATGTGCCAAAACGTATGAGATACAGTGAATGTATATGAAAATGCAAGAGACCTAAATAGCAGAAATCATCTTGAAAAAGAACAAAGTTGGAGGACTCACACTTCCTAATTTCAAAACTTACTATCAAGAAACTGACGAAGGTTGGAGCAAGATGGTGGAAGAGAAGACTTCACTTGGAGTCCCCTTACCACCCCCAGCTGCAAGGGCATCAATTTAACAACTATCTAAACAAAAAAAAAGCACCTTCATAAATAAATCAGGTGAGCACTCACAGCACCTGGTTTTAATTTCACGCTGAAAGAGGCACTGGAAGAGGGTATGAGAAACAGTCTTAAATCACAGATACCACCCCCCTTTTTCATCCCTCAACAGTAGCTGAGTGGTGCAGAGAAAGAATCATGTGCTTGAGAGAGGGAGAGAACAGCAACTGTGAGACACTGCATTGAACTCAGTGCTGCTCTGGCACAGCAGAAAGCAAAACCGGGTTGAACCCAGCTGATGTCCCTCATGGAAGGAGTATTGAAACCAGCCCTAGCCAGAAGGTAGGATTTGATTCTTGGCAAGCCTTGCTGCTGCAGTCTAAAGTGTCCTGGGCCCTAAATAAACTTGAAAGGCAGTCTAGGCCACAAGGACTGCAACTCCTACGTGAGTCCTATTGCTCAACTGGGTTCAGAGCCAGTGAATGTAGGGAACATGAAACCTACTGAGACACCAGTTAAGGTGGCTAAGAGAATGCTGGCATCACCTCTCCCCTAACCCCAGGCTACATAGCACATGGATCCAATAGGTACTTCCTTCCATGTGAGGGTAGGAGAGAGACGAGTAAGGAGAACATTGTCTTGCACAGTAAATACCAGCCCAACCACAGTAGGTTAGGGAACCAGAGTCATGAGGCCCCCTTTCCAGGCCCTAGCTCCTGAGTGACATTTCCAGACACACCTTGAGCCAGAAGTGAACCCACTGCCTTGAAGGGAAGTTACCTGAGGGCCTTGGGAGAGACTCTGAGATATGCTGGCTTCAGGTAAGATTTAGCACATTCCCAGCAGTGGTAGCTACAGAGAGAGACTCCTTCTGCTTAAGAAAAGCAGAGAGAAAGGTAAAGGGTGCTTTGTCTTGCACCTTAGGTACCAGTTCCGCTGCAGAGGGCTAGAAAACCAAGTAGGCTCTTGGAGCCTCAGATTCTAGACCTTGACTCCTGGGTGGCATTTCTGGACAAGCCGCTGGCAAGAGGGAAGAGCACTGTCCTGAAAGGTGAGTCTCAGGCCGGGCGGCATTTACCACAACCTGACTAAACAGCCCCTGGATGAACTTTAAAGGAACATCCATGGTAGCCTGTTAGTGTTCCCTGTGGGCCTGTGGTAGCAGTGCCCATGGGATGAGGCTCCTCTGCCTGTTGAAAGGGGAGGGAAGAATGGGAAGAGCTGTGTACTGGGGTTTGAGTGCCAGCTAAGTTGCAGTATAACAGAGTATCAGGTAGACTTTTAAGGTTTTTGACTGCAGACCCTGGCACCCAGATGGTGCCTCTGGATACTTCCCCACATCAGGGCTTTAGGGAACTTGCCACCCTGATGGGAAGGACATAAGCCTAACTGGCTTCACCACCTGCTGATTGTGGAGACCCAGGACCTCAAGTGACCATAGGTCATAGCCAGCTAGTGGTTACAGAGGGCCTTGGGTAAGATCCAGTGCTATGCTAGCTTCAGGTCTGATCCAGTGAAGTTCCAGTGGTAGTGGTGGCAGGGGTGTTTGTGTCACCCCATCCCCAGCTACAGTTAGCTCAGAAAAGAGAGAGATTCCATTTGTTTGGGAGAAGGTAAGAGAATAGAAGAGTCTCTACTAGGTAATCCAGAGAATTATTCCAAATCTTTTTTAAGACCATCAAGACATAGTACAATAAAATAAAAATAGAAACAACAAAAAATTTAAAAGCAGGAGGATGAAGTTGGGGTGTAGAGTTTTAATTCATTTTATTTTTGCTTGTTTGGTTTTTTTTTTGCAAACGGTGTTGTTACTAGCTTAAAATAATGGGTTATAAGATTGTATTTGCAACCCTCACGGTAACCTCAAATCAAAAACCATATAACAGATGTGCAAAAATAAAAATCAATAAATTAAATCACACCACCAGAAAAAATCACCTCCACTAAAAGGAAGACAGGAAGAAAGGAAAGACCACAAAATAACCAGAAAACAAGTAGCAAAATAGCAGGAGTAAGTACTTACTTGTCTCCAATCAAAAGATATAGAGTGGCTGAATGGATTAAAAAACAAACAGCAGCAACAACAAAAAAACAGGCCAGGCATGGTGACTCATGGTAACACCATGGATTACATGGTGACGCATGTAATCCCTGCACTTTGGGAGACCGAGGCGAGTGGATCGCCTGAGGTCAGGAGTTTGAGAACAGCCTGGCCAACATGATGAAACCCCATCTCTACTAAAAATAGAAAAAAATTAGCCAGGTGTGGTGGCGGGTGCCTGTATTCCCAGCTACTCAGGAGGCTGAGGCAGGAGAATCGCTTGAACCCAGGAGGCAGAGGTTGCAGTGAGCTGCACTTCACTCCAGCCGGGGCAACAAGAGTGAAATTCCATCTAAAAAAATAAAAATAAAAACAAGATCCAATAATCTGTTTTCTACAAGAAGCACACCTCATCTATAATGACATACATAGACTAAAAACAAAGGGATGGGAAAATATGTACCATGCCAATGAAAACCAAGAAAGACTGGGAATTGCTATACTTATATAAGAAAAAATAGATCTCAAGACGAAAACTGTAGAAAGAGACAAAGAAGGTCATTATATAAGGATAAAGGGGTCAATTCAGCAAGAGGACATAATAATTGTAAATATGAACCTAAAACTGGAGACCCCACATATGAAGAAAATATGAAGAAAATATTATTAGAGCTAAAGGGAGAGATAGGCCCCAATAAAATAATACCTGGGGACTTTAACACCACACATTCAGCATTGGACAGATCTCCTGGACAGAAAATCAACAAATAAACATCAGATATAATCTGCACCATAGACAAAATGTATCTAATAGACATTTACAGAACATTTTCTCCAACTGAGGCAGAATACACATTCTTTTCATAAGCACATGGATCATTCTCAAGAATAGACCATATGTTGGGTCAGAAAAGAAGTCTTAAAACATTCAAAAAATTAAAATTATATCAAGCATCTTCTCTGACTACTATGGAATAAAACTAGAAATCAACAACAGGAGGAATTTTGGAAACTATACAAACACATGGAAATTAAACAATATGCTCCTGAATGACCAGTGGGCGAATAAAGAAATTAAGAAGAAAACTGAAATTTTTCTTGAGACAAATGATAATGAAAGCACAACATATCAAAACCTATGAGATACAGCAAAAGCAATATTAAGAGAGAAGTTTATCACTATAAGTGCCTACATCAAAAAGGTAGAGAAACTTCAAATAAACAACCTAACAATGCATCTTAAAGAACTAGAAAAGCAAGAGTAAACCAAACCCCCAATTAGTAGAAGATACAATAAAGATCAGATGAAAAATAAATGAAATAAAGAAGATACAAAAGATCAATGAAACAAAAAGTTGGTTTCTTCAAAGTTTACAAAAATTTGACAACTCTCTAGCCAAACTAAGAAAAAAAGAAAGAACACCCAAACAAATAAAATCAAAGTTGGAAATAGAGACATTTCAGTTGGTACTGTAGAAATTCAAAGGATCTTTAGTGGTTACTATAAGCAGCTATATGCCATTATATTGGAAAATCTAGAAGAAATGAATAAATTTCTAGACACATATAACCTATCAAGATTGACCCAGGAAGAAATTCAAAACCTGAAGAGACCACAGACAAGTAATGAGATCGAAGCTGTAATAAAAAGTCTCACAGCAAAGAAAAGCCCAGGACCCAATGGCTTCACTGCTGAATATTACAAAACATTTAAAGAAGAATTAATACCAATCCTACTCAAACTATTACAAACAATAGAGGAGGAGGGAATACTTCCTAATCATTTTGTAAGCCCCGATACCAAAATAAAAAAAAAAAAACACATCAAATAAAGAAAACTATAGGCCAATATCATTGATGAATATTGATGCAAAAATCCTCAACAAAATACCAGCAAACTGAGTTCAACAATGCATTAAAAAGATCTTTCATCATGACCAAGTGGGATTTATCCCTGGGATGCAAGTATGGTTTAACATACTTGAATCAATGAGTATGATACTTCATGTCAACAGAATAAAGGACAAAAATCATATGATCATTTCAATTTATGTGGAAAAAGCATTTGATAAAATTCAACATCTTTTCATGGTAACAGCCTTCAAAAAACTGGGTATACAAGGAAGATACGTCAACATAATAAAAGCTATATTCAGCAGACCTACAGCTGTCATACTGAATGGGGAAAAATGAAAAGTTCTTTCTCTAAGATAGGGAACACAACCAGGAGACTCATTTTCCCCACTGTTTTTCAACATAGTACTGAAGTCATACAAATAGTAATGAGACAAGAAAAAGAAATAAAAACCATCTAAATTGGAAGGGAAGAAGTCAAATTATCCTCTCCTTGTTTGCAGATGATATGATCTCATATTTGGAAAGTCCTAAAGACTCCACCAAAAAAACTTAGAATTGACATACAAATTCAGTAAAATTGCAAGATACAAAGTCAGCATACGGAAATCAGTAGCATTTCTATACGCCAACCGTGAACAATCTGAAAAAGAAATCAAGAAAGTAATTCAATTTACACAAACTACAAGTAAAATAAAATACCTAAGAATTAATGTGACCAAAGCAGTAAAAGATCTCTACAAAGAAAACTATAAAATATCGAGGGAAGCAATTGAAAAAGACATAAAAACATGGAAGAATATTCCATGTTCATTGTTTGGAAGAATCAATATTTTTAACATGACCATGTTACCGAACAAAATCTACAGATTCAATAGAATCCCTACCAAAATATAAATGACATTCTTCACAGAAATAGAAAAAAAAATCCTAAAATCCATATAGAACCACAACAGACCCAGAACAGCCAAAGCTATCCTAAGCAAAAGGAACAAAACTGGAGGAATCATATTACCTGACTTCAAATTATACTAGAGTGATGGTAACCAAAACAGCATTGTAATGGCATAACTGCACGTAGATCAGTGGTACAGAATAGAAAACCCAAAGATGTATTCATACATTTACAGTGAACTCATTTTTGAAGAAGGTGCCAAGAACATACATTGAGGAGAGGACAGTCCCTTTAATAAAACATTCTGGGGCCAGGCACTGTGGCTTGCGCCTGTAATCCTAGCACTTTGGGAGGCTGAGGTAGGTGAATCACTTGAAGTCAGGAGTTCAAGACCAGTTTGGCCAACATGGTGAAACCCCATCTCTACTAAAAATACAAAAAATTAGCCGGGTGTGGTGGTGCATGCTTGTAATTCCAGTTACTCAGGAGGCTGAGGCAGGAGAGTAGCTTGCACCCAGGAGGCGGAGGTTGAAGTGAGCCGAGATTGCGCCACTGCACTCCAGGCTGAGCCACAGACCTAGATACCCTGCATGGACGTTTGAGCTGGCAGGGGCATCTTCCCAGAGATTAGACAGAGATGGGGCTTCAGCAGACACCAAGCCGGGGGACCTTTGTGTGCGGGAGTGCTCTGGTTGAGCTCTGCTATGGATGCCCATTCCAGGGCTCTCTGTCACTCTGAGAGGCTCTGTCCTCAGCTAACCACAAGAATGGGAGATAGCAGAGCCAGCTTTCCCGCGGGAATGGGGCACGTAGGTCCTGCGAGGCCCACCTGCCTGCCAGTCCCTCCCGGGGTTCCTGCCTGTCCACCCCACAGAAATATAGACACGGCGCTTGCTCTGCTGCCCGGCCTGGGTGCTTTGTTCCAACTGAACGCATTCTGGCAGCCTAGAATCCTTTCGGAACCCCCAAAACACCCAGAACCCAGCCCTGAGGGTCCAGAGAAGGGAGGAGCCACAAGCAAGTCCTGGTATTTCAGGGCTGCGGCCTGCAGCTAAGGAGTGCCGGGGATGTCTGCCAAGCACTGGAGCCAGGGAGAAGTTCACATGCCCAAAAAACTAAGAGGGGTGAGTTATGCAAGTTCGCGGGCTGGTATGATGCTTGGGCATGGTTCCCTCCACTGGGCTGCTCTCGTAAGCGAGTAGCCTATTTCCCTGCTGGACCTCTTCTGGGGACAGGCCCTCAGCCTGAAAACCCTAACAACAACATCAAGGACAACAAAAATGCAGGCATAGTGCCAGTGATCAGAGGTGGCTTCCTCAAGGCCGAGGAGTGGACCTGATGAGAGTGTCATCTCTTTCCACCTGGCACCGCAAGGTGCAGCTGCAAATACAGGGATACACAAAGAAGCCGCGCAGCTGAGTGGGAGCCGTGTACCGCCCATTGTTGTCAAGCACCATCTACAGGACGCAGCGCAAAATACAATAACAAAAACCGAATTCTTCCTTGGCAAACCCAAGGGCAAGAAATCAACAACACAGACCCTAGACAGACCCTTAATCCTCTGAAAACTTACAGAAATAAAGCCAACTCAATGTATATTCAATTTACACAACAGTTGAACGAAGACCAACCTTCCCAGATAAGAAAGAATCAGCACAAGAACTGTGGCAATTCAAATAGTCAGTGTCCCCTTAACTCCAAAGGAACCCGTTAGCTCCTCAGCAATGGTTCTTAACTAGGCTGAAAGGACCGAAATAACAGACATACAATTAAGAATATAGATGGAAAGGAAGCTCATGGAGATTCAGAAGAAAAGTTGAAACCCAATTCAAATAAGCCAAGCAATTGAGAAAAATGATTCAAGAGCTGAAAGGTGAAGTAGCCATTTTAAGACCCAAACTGAACTTCTTGAGCTGAAAAATTTACGAGAATTTCATAACACAATTGGCAATATTAACAGCAAAACAGACCACGCTGAGGAAGGAATCTCAAGCTCAAAAGCCAGTTCTTCAAATCAGTTGTCTGACAAAAATAAAGAAAAAAAGAATTTTTAAAAATGAACAAAACCTTCAAGAAATATGGGATTATGTAGAGACAAATCTATGACTTATTGGCATCCCTGAGAGACGAGGAGAAAGAATAAGCAAGTTGGAAAGTATATTTGACGATATAATCCATGAAAATTTCCCTAATCTTGCTAGGGAGGTTGACATGCAAATTCAAGGAATACAAGAATCTCATCCAGATAGCATACAAGATGACCATCCCCAAGGAACATATTTGTCAAATTCACCAAGGTCAACGCAAAAGAAAAAATCTTAAAGGCAGCTACAGAGAGAGGTGAAGTGTCATACAGAGAGGACACCATCAGACTAGCAGCAGACCTCTCAGCAAAATCCTTACAAGCCAGAAGAGATGTGGGCCATTTTCAGAAACCTTAAAGAAAAGAAATTTCAACTAAAAATTTCATGCCCCACCAAACTAAGCTTCATAAGTAATGGAGAAATAAAACTCTTCTCAGATAAGCAAATGCTGAGGGAATTCATATCAACTAGAACAGCTTTCCAAGACGTCCTTAAGGGAATGCTAAACATGAAATCGAAAGAATGGTACCTGCTCACACAAATACTTAAACACATAGTTTACAGATATTTTAAAGCAACTATACAACCAAGTCTGCATAAAAAATAACCAACAACAGGATGACAGGATTAAAATCTCACATATCAATACTAACCCTGAATGTAAATGGGCTAAACACCCCTCTTAAAAGAAATAGAGTGGTAAGCAGGATAAAAAGACAAGACCCAACCATCTACCATCTTCAAGAGAGTAATCTCACATGTAATGATACCCAGAGGTTCAAAGTAAAGGATTGAAGAAAGATTTATCATGCAAATGGAAGAAGAAAAAGGGGAGGAGTTGCTATTCTTATATCAGATAAAATGGACTTTAAATGTTTTACAATTAAGAAAAACAAGATATTTACATAATAATAAATGGTACAATTCAAAAAGAAGACTGAACGATCCTGAATATGTATGCACACAACACTGAAGCACCCACACTCATAAAACAAGTTATTCTTGACCTATGAAAAGATTTAGACAGCCGCACAATAATAGTGGGAGGTGTTAACACCCCACTGACTGCGTTATATATATTATGGAGGCAGAAAACTAACAAAGACACTCTGAATTCTAACGCAACACTTGCCTAATTGGACCTACAGACATCTGCAGAACACCCTACTTAGCAACCACAGAATATGCATTCTTTTCATCTGCACACAGAATGCATTCTGAGATTGACTACATGCTAAGTCATAAAGCAATTCTCAATAAATTCAAAAAAAATCAAATCATACCAAACACAGTCTTGGATCACAGTGCAATGAAGACAGAAACCAATTTCCAGAATATCTCCCAAAACTACACAAATATTTAAAAATTAAAAGTCTTCCTCCTGAATAACTCTTGGGTGAACATCAAAATAAGGACAGTAAGAGGAAAGTTTATAGCACTAAATGCCTTCATCAGGAAATTATAAATATCTCAAATTAACAATTAAATTTGCACCTAAAGGAACTAGAAAAAAAGAAGAAACCAATTTATAAGCTAGCAGAATAAAAGAAACAACTAAAATTAGAGAAAAACTGAATGAAACTGAGACAGAAATCCATGCAAAAGACCAAGAGTTGTCTTTTCAAAAGAATAAACAAAATTGATAGGCCTCCCTAGCTAGATTAACAAAGAAAAATGAAGAGACGATACAAATAAGACAATCAGAAATGACAAAGGCAATATTACAACTGATGCCACTGGCAAACAGAAGATCCTGAGAGACTATTATGAACTCAATGCACACAAATTAGAAAATCTAGAGGAAATAGATAAAATCCTGGATGGACACTATCTCCCAAGATTGAATCAGGAAGAGGCTGAAACCATTAATGTAACAATATCAACTTCTGAAACTGAATGAGTAACAAAGAAACTACCAACAAATAAAAGCCTTGGGTCAGATGGATTCACAGCTGAATTCTACCAGACATACAAAAAGGAATTGGTGCCAATCATATTGACACTATTTCAAAAAACTGAGGAGTAGGGGATCCTCCCTACTGCATTCTGTGAAGCCAGCATCAACCTGATACCAAAATCTGGCAGAGATAGAGTGAAAAAAGAAAACTTCAGGCCAATATCCCTGATGAACACAGACACAAAACTCCTCAACAAAATATTAATAAACTGAATCCAGCAGCACATCAAAAAGTTAATACACCACAATCAAGTAGGTATTATTCCTGGGATGCAAGACTGGTTCAATTTACATAAATTAATAAATGTGATTCACCATATAAACAGAGTTAAAAGCAAAAGCCATATGATCATCTCAATAGTCATGAAAAAAGCTTTCAGTAAAATCTAACACAGTTTCATGATAAAAACCCTAAAGAGATTAGACATTGAAGGAACATATCTGAAAATAGTAAGAGTTATATATGACAAACACGCAACCAACATCATACTGAATGGGTAAAAGCTCGAATCATTCCTCTGGAGAATAGGAACAAGACAAGGATGTCTACTTTCACCACTCCTATTCAGCATAGTACTGGAAGTCCTAACAAGAACAATGAGGCAAGGAAAAGAAATAAAAGGCATCCAAATAGGAACATAAAAACTGAAACTATTTCTCTTCACTGACGATATGATTCTATTCCTTGAAAATCCTAAAGACTATGCCAAAAGACTTCTAGAACACAGAATTAATAAATGACTTTAGTAAAGTTTCAGTATAAAAAAATCAAAGAAATCAGTAGCATTTCTACACATGAACAATATACATGCTGAAAGTGAAATCAATAACACAATCCCACTTATAATAGCCACGTAGCAAATGAAATACCTAAGAATATGTCTAACCAAGGAGGTGAAAGATCCCTACAAAACGAAGTGCAAAAAACTGCTGAAAGAAATCAGAGATAACACAAATAAATAGAAAAGCATTCCATGCTCATGGATTGGAAGAATCATTATCATAAAAATGGCCACACTATAGATATACAGATTCAGTGTAATTCTTATAAAACTAACAACATCAATTCTTCACAGAATTAGGAAAAACTATTCTAAAATTCTTATGGAATCAAAAAGGAGCCTTAATAGCCAAAGGAATTTTAAGCAAAAGGAACAAAGCAGGAAGTATCACACTATCCAATTTTACACTATACTATAAGGCTACAGTAGCAAAAATAGTATGGTACAGATAACAAAACAGACACATAGAACAATGGAACAGTAAAAAACTCAGAAATAAAGCTACATACCTATAAACATCCGATCTTTGACAAGGCCAACAAAAATAAGCAATGGGGAAAGTAATCCCTTATTCAATAAATGGTGCTGGGATAACTGACTAGCCATGCGCAGATCAAAGCCGGACCCTTACCTTTAACCATATACAAAAATTAACTCAAAGTGGATTAAATATTTAAATGTAAGACCTCAAAATATAAAAAAATCCTAGAAGACAATCTAGGAAACACTCTTCTAAACATGGGCCTTGGCAAATAATTTTTGGCTAAGGCTTCAAAAGCAATTGCAACAAAACCAAAAATTGACAAGCAGAATCTAATTAAACTAAAGAGCTTCTACACAGCAAAGGAAACCATCAACAGAGACAACGTACAGAATGGGAAAAGATGTTTGCAAACTATTCGTCTGACAAAGGCCTAATATCCAGAATCTATAAGGAACTTAAAGAATTCAACAAGCAGAAAACAAACAACACCATTAAATATCAGGCAAAGGACATGAACAGACATTTCTCAAAAGAAGACATACAAGTGGCCCACAAACATATAAAAAAATGCTGAGCATCACTAATCATGAGAAATGCAAATGAAAACCGCAATGAGATACCATCTCACCCACTCAGAATAACTATTATTAAAATGTCAAAAAATGACAAACAGTGGCAAGGCGGCAGAGAAAAAGGAATGCTTATACAGTGTTGGTGGAAATGAAAATTAGTTCAGTCACTGTGGAAAGTGGTCTGGAGATTTCTAAAATAACTTAAGACAGAGCTACCATTTGACCCAGCAATCCCAATACTGAGCATATAACTTAATGAAAATAAGTAAGTAAACCAAAAAGACACATACACTTGTGTGTTCACCACAGCACTATTCACAGTAGAAAAACTTAGAATAAATCAAGGTGCCAATCTAAAGACTGGGTTAAAAAAATGGTACATATACACCATGAATATTATGCAGCCATAAGAAAGAATGACATCATGTCCTTTGCATCAACATGGATGCAATTGGAGGCTATAATCTTAAGTAAAATAAGGCAGAAACAGACAACCAAATAATGCATGTTATCTCTTATAAGTGGAAGGTAAACACTGCACACAAATGGATATAAATGTGTGAACTAAAGACACTATGGACTACTAGAGTGGAAAGGGAGGGAGGGAGCTGAAAAACTATCTATTGGGTACTATTCTTACTACTTGGGTAATGGGATCCATTTCTCAAACTTTAGCATCTCACAGTATTTCCGTATAACAAAACGGCACATATAATCCCTGTATCTAAAATAAAAGTTGAAATTTTTTTGAAAGTTAGGCATAAAGATATGAAGGCTTTTATAGGAGATACTAAACAGATATATTAACTAATAATAGTAAGCTAATACATATCGAATAAATTAATGTTGGACACTGTATCAGGAAACACCAAATATAGCCATTTAAAGAGGCAATGATGTCTTTTGAATCACTCTTTTAAGCTGGGCTTGCAGAATTATATCTATTTCATTTAAAATTTCTTTTTAACGGCCATTGAATTTGAAGCATCCAGAATAATTTATCTCTTTTCTTCTCACATATCCACATCCTAATCCTGGAACCACTGAATATGTTAATTTACATGGCAAAGAATATATTGCTGATATAAATAAATTAAGGATATTGAGATAAATAGATTATTGTGAATTAACCAGTTAGGCACAAGGTAATCACAAAAGTCTTTATAAAATCAAGGTAGGAGTGTGAGGCTTTGAATATGGAAGAAACCATGAGCCAAGAAAATCAGGTGACTTCTAGAAACTGGAAAAGTCAATAAATAGATTCTTCCCTAGAGCCTCCAGAAGGAGCACAGCCCTGCTGACACGTTGATTACAGTCCCTTGAGACATATTTTGGATTTCCGACCTCCAGAACTATAAGATAACATTTTTGGTAATTTGTTAGGACTGTATCAGGAATAGATAGATATTAGAAAACCAATAGAGGGCTGCCTCACCTACATCTGTAGTTATTATTATTTTTATTCATAACATTATTCATCTGTGCATTCATTTTGTTTGATTAGTCTTAACAGAGTCATACATTTTGTTATTGTCATCAAATAACAAACATTTAACCTTGTAGTTTTTATATATTATTATTATTATACTTTAATTTCTGGGATACATGTGCAGAATGTGCAGGTCTGTCAATAGGTATACACTTGCCATGGTGGGTTGCTGCACCCATCGACCTGTCATCTGCATTAGGTATTTCTCCTAATGTTATCCCTCCCCTAGGCCCCCACACACTGATAGGCCACAATGTGTGATGTTCCCTTCCCTGTGTCCATGTGTTCTCATTGTTTAACTCCCACTTATGAGTGAGAACATGCAGTGTTTGCTTTTCTGTTCCTATGTTAGTTTGCTGAGAATGATGGTTACCAGCTTCATCCAAGTCCCTGCAAAGGACATGAACTCATCCTTTTTTATGGCTGCATAGTATTCCATGGTGTATATGTGCCACATTTTCTTTATCCAGTCTGTCATTGATGGGCATTTGGGTTGGTTCCAAGTCTTTGCTATTGTGAACAGTGCTGCAATAAACATATGTTTGCATGTGTCTTTAAGGTAGAATAATTTATAATCCTTTGGGTATATGCCCAGTAATGGGATTGCTAAGTCAAATGGTATTTCTGGTTTTAGATCCTTGAGGAATCACCACACTGTCTTCCACAATTGTTGAACTAATTTACACTCCCATCAACAGTGTAAAAGCATTTCTATTTCTCCACATCCTCTCCAGCATCTGTTGTTTTCTGACTTTTTAATGATCACCATTCTAACTGGTGTAAGATGGCATCTCACTGTGGTTTTGATTTGCATTTCTCTAATGACCAGTGATAATGATTTTTTTTTCATATGTTTATTGGTCACACAAATGTCTTCTTTTGAGAAATGTCTGTTCATATCCTTTGCCCACTTTTTGATGAGGTTGGTTTTTTCTTGTAAATTTGATTAAGTTCCTTGTAGATTCTGGATATTAGCCCTTTGTCAGATGGATAGATTGCAAAAATTTTCTCCCATTCTGTAGGTTGCCTGTTCACCCTGATGATAGTTTCTTTTGCTATGCATAAGCTCTTTAGTTTAATTAGATCCCATTTGTCAATTTTGGCTTTCGTTGTCATTGGTTTTGCTATTTTAGCCATGAGGTCTTTGCCCTTGCCTATGTCCTGAATGGTATTGCCTAGGTTTTCTTCTAGGGTTTTAAAGGTTTTAGGTCTTATGTTTAAGTCTCTAATCCATCTTGAGTTAATTTTTGTATAAGGTGTAAGGAACGGATCCAGTTTCAGTTTTCTGCATATGGCTAGTCAGTTTTCCCAACACCATTTATTAAATAGGGAATCCTTTCCCCATTGCTTGTTTTTGTTAGGTTTGTCAAACATCAGATGGTTGCAGATGTGTGGCATTATTTCTGAGGCCTCTGTTCTGTTCCATTGTTCTATATATCTGTTTTGGTGCCAGTGCAATGCTGTTTTGTTTACTGTAGGCTTGTAGTATAGTTTAAAGTCATATGGCATGATGTCTCCAGCTTTGTTCTTTCTACTTAGTATTGTCTTGGTTTGGTTCTTTGTTTCTGTTCCATTAATATTTTTTTTTCTCTTATTTTTACTATTTCATTCCTCCTCATTCCTTCGACTGTGTTATAGTGCTTTTCCAGGGTCTTAACTAAAACATTTAGCTCATTATCTTTTACCTTTTCTTTCTTCCTTGCATACTCACTTAAAGCCATGCCTTTTTCCCTAAACAATTTTTTGCTACAATATTGATATATAGCAAATAAATATTTAAACAATTTTAAGTTTTATTATAATTTTATTTTTCAAATATATGGAGATTTTTGAATTAATTTTCTTACTCAATTTTTAACATTTTATTTTTAAAATTATAACTCACAGAAAAGTCACCAAATATTATGATTACCTCCTATATTCCCTTCACCTAAACTCACCAATTGCTCAGATTTTGCACTTTTTAAATTAACTAACTCCTATCTATATGCATCTCTCTATATATGTATTTATATATACATACATATATATGTTTATGCACTTATAAAATACATTTATATTTTTATTTGCTAAATAATTGAAGAGTTAGTCACAGACATCATAACACTTATCACATCTATTGTAAATAATTCAGCATGTATCTCCTAAGAACATAGATATTCACATATAACTCCAATAAAATTATCCCACTCAGGTAATTTCATTTTTATAAGATACATATTTTTAACATGCAGTCTGTGTAAAATTTTCACAGTGGTATTTATAGTGTCTTAGTTTATTTGAATGAGCACTCAGTAAGGATTATATGTTATATAGTTTTCATGTCTCCTTACTTTCCGTTAATCTAGAATAGTTCCTCTTCCCAGACTTTCATTGTCATTCATTGTGTTGACAATTTTGAAGATTCCAGGCCAGTATTTCAGAACATCTTTCATTTTGTATTTGTCTGATTTTCTTCCCTAATGGATGGGTTCAGAAAAATGTTTAAGGAATTATTACATAAGTGATAAGTCCTACCTACATGGTATGACTTGGCTGTGTCCCCACTCAAATCTCCCCTTGAATTGTAGCTCCCATAATTCCTATGTGTTGTGAGAGGGACCTGGTGGGAGATAATTGAATCATTTAGGAGGTTTCCTTCATACTGTTTATGTGACAGTGATCTGGCACTTGTTGATTGGCCAAAATGTAAAGTCCAGCAAAGATTACTTACAATTTTAGTGAATGTTAAAAAATTTCCAGGGTAACAATTGAGGTTTTTGTACATTATTTCAATTAGCCCTCAGAGCTCATTAAAAATGTTTTTAATTTATAAAAATAAAAACAAGTGTTTTATAAAAATAAGTAACTTCTGTAGATTTGAAGGAAACATGACAGTGTTAGAATTTTAATTCCTGTCCATTTAAGTCCAAAGCCAGATTACTTAACTGGAATGTTTTTCGTTTTATTATTTTATCTTATTTTCCTTCATTTTGTTTTATTTTATTTTATTCTATTATACTTTAAGTTCTGTGGTACATGTGCAGAACATGCAGGTTTGTTACATAGGTGTACCTATGCCATGGTGGTTTGCTGCACCCATCAAACCATCATCTACATTAAGTATTTCTCCTAATGCTAACTTCTTGATCAAGTCTAATGGTTTCTTGGAAAAGCATATTATAAGAAAAAGCAATGCAAAGTACTATCACTTGAATTTAAGCAGAATACAGTTATTAAATTTAAAACTACTGGAGGTTTAGAAATTATTTTATCGTCAAATTTTAGGTTGAACAGGTCTTTTTTCTCTTACTTTTAAACTTCTTATTCTATTTTTTGCTTCTCTATGCTTGATACCAAACAAACTGGATTCTCTTCCCTAGTTACAGGATAAATAAATGATCCAGTCAATTAACAATATGGAATCTAATTATTTTGAACCTATCAAAGCCTCACTATCCTGTATAATAAAAATGTTAAAAATAATGTGTATATTATCTTTGCTGGTCAAGTAGAGAACAGAGTTCCCTTCAGACCAATGAAGGAATTCTACTTATTTGTCATACAAATTATTTTTTTTACTTTATCCATTAAAAATCTCTATTCTTTGTTTCAGTAAAAGTGCATGGCAGACTTTTTAGAAAAGAATAGCAAGATAAATCTAGCAATTCCATAACAGAAAGATCACTGGGAAAAAAAGTGTAGATAAATATATTTTTATAAAGATGAAGAACTTCCACAATAACTCTTATTTTTGCTTACAAGATTCAGCTGGCTTGTGAGATGGAAAAAGCTGGCTTAAAGCAGAAAGAGCTAATTTATCATCTGTTACCTTTACCTTAAATCAAGCAGAGTCACATGACATCAAATCTCCTGTCTGCCCACATAGGTCTCAGTTCATGGATAAGGTAACAAACTCTCACCAAAGTTCTCTATCACTTTATTTTTCTTGGAGCCACCTGCTGTGTGCTGTCTCTCTCTAATTCCAAAGTTCTAGTACTCACTGCTGATCTTAAATTCACATTTCAGAAGTTCAGGCAACTGATACTCAGAGTTTGGAAAAAATGTTTACAGGAAACATAGAAAGTGGCCAACTATTCTATTTCCCTTTGCTTCCCCACCGCCGCCCTCACTTTCTGTAGAGTAAAAGCCTCACAACTATAAAAGACATTAGTGAAAAACTAGGACAATTTGAATATGGACTGTTTTAGATAATATCTCTTTAATTATTTATATCTGTAATTTATATCCACAATATTTTGTAGCTTGAGATGCCATTTTTGTTGGATTTTTTTAAAATCTAATAATCTAAAATGTGTCATGTTTTAAAATTTTGTTTTCAATTTGATTCTAGTACCTAGAAATATAATTTACTTTTTGTATTGACTTTATTTAGTGAGTTTGCTGAATTGTTGTATTACTTCTATTAGTTTCTAGATATTAAAAAAATTTAGGTATCTAATCGTGTTACATATGAATAATGTCAGCTTTGTTTCCTTCTTTCCACTGTTTATACTATTTGTCCTATTCTTAACTTAAAGCACTGGTGCAGTCCTCCAGTATAATGTTGTACAGAAGTACTGATAAATTAACAACATTCTTGGTTTATTTCTGAACTTTGGCGAAAGTGTTCAATAATCCACTGTAAAATATGGCGTTTGATGTGGCTTTTGGTATAGGTAAACATTATCAGTTTAAAGTGATTCCTCGATCCTTATTTTACTGATTTTTTTTTAATCATGAGTTAATGTTTTATAACTCCTACAAATCAATACGAAAGAGATACAATCACTAAAAAACAAACCAAAAAAAAAGTCTCCAAGACTCAAATACAAATTCACAAAAGAGCATATCTAATGGCCAGTGTCAACATCAATTATGGAGAGGTTATCAACATCATTAATGGAGAGGAAAAAGGAAATTAAGACCAAAAGACCAAGATGATATGCATTTACACACACTGCAGAAGGGTTAAAATTGGAAAAAGGGTGGACCAGCTGGAACTGTGGACACTGCTTATGGGAACTTAAATTGGCATAATCATTTTTTTGCTGTCAATATCTCTAAAAGATAATAATATAAATAGTTTATGTTGAAACTTCTCTACTTCTAGGTATATAACCATTAATAATGAATGCACACATTAATAAAATTTAGCAACTTTATTCATAATTTTCATCTATCCTACCACGGATACATTAAATTGTAGTATGGTATACTGTGAGACTCCTGAAGTGGGGTTCAGAGTTTGAATCATAAACCAAAATCACAAGATGCAAATAGGGTTATTTATCTTCAAATTGACACTGGTCAGACAACACACTATTATACATATCAGGAATATCATGTATAATTTGGACACCCAGATGCATTTTCTTATGCGCCCAGGTACTGTGTACAGGATATGCTTTGGTTATAAGATTAACCCAAAGCTGACATGTGTATGTGTCACAGCAGCATAAGAAACCTACCAGGTACAAGTAGCCTCAACTTAAATACCTTGTTACCACATAAATTTAAGTGAGTAGCTCCCTTTCCTTCATGAGGCCGTAGTCCACAGATTGTAAGTCACGTAATAACCAAGCCTGCCAGCCAAGGACACAGACTGGAGAACATTCTTTAACTAATACTTAGCACATACCAAGCCCTGCAAAACCATCACCTATTTTTAGAGTTGATGTTTTAAAACGTTTGAATAAGGGGAAAATTTTTAATCTAGGTGAGGTAATAAGACCAACTGTGTGTGCATGCATACACACATATATAATTCTGTTACATTATTTTTAAATAACTTAAAACTTACTAAGACACCAATAAGTAGCATGATAAGAATCATCTAATAACGTGTGGAAACATTAAAAACGTGAAACAAAGCAAAACAAAGCAAAAAAGTTAATCATAATTTCACATTATTATTATTGCTACAAGCTATAGGGATTTACCATACTCCTTTTTCCTCCTCAACCTAGTCTCCCTCTATTCTACCTTTTGAGCTTATTCTTGAAAAAAAAAATCAGTTATTTTTATTTTCATAATTCTTTCAAAAAAGAGAGAAAAAGTATAACCTGGAAGTAGAAGCAATATGAGAAAGTTATGAGGATTTCATAATCCTTCAAATTTCTTGCAACAATTTTTACTAGTTCAGGGATCACATGTCTTATCAACTCTGTCCCCACTCCTGAGTCTCCTCAAAGAATTCTTGGTAGTACTTCACTAATGACTCATAATATGCTTTTCACACTAAATAAGGAATTGACCCCAGAATCTCACTAAATGTAGTGGTCCCATCATGGATTTTCTTCTCCATGCTGCTTCTATTGCTGAGTTCAAATCCCTGCTTTGTATTCTGATTCTTTCTCCCAAGCAAACACAATGTTTATAAATATTTCAGGCTGAAATATATTTTATTTAATTGTTTATTCATTATAGGTATGCATGCACAGAAATTATAGGTCATTAATGAAGTGATGAAATAATGTGAAGACTTTGTTAAGATGTATCATCTTCTTGTGGATGGATTTCTTCAATGACTTGAGTCTTTAGGGTACCATTCTTGAGTCCCTACTGAGTCCTCTGAGATCCAATTATTTGGGTCCATAGGGTCACATTCTCTCACACAGCAATGAGTTGTAGGTCTTTCACAGTATGAAATCCTAAATTCACTATCGTCACATTGATTTTTACATCGACCGCCAATCGCTATGCATGCCTTCCACCTATTAAAGATGATATGGTGCCCTTCACTTCTGACTGAAAGAAGGCAAGAACAGCTGGAATTAGTAATCTAGGTGGGAACTCCCAAGATTTAAAAGAAGACATGGAAGTAATCACAGACAACAGAGGAGAAATAAAGGAAATGGATATTTGCTTTAATTTTTTTTGGTCCATATCAGAGCAGATCAAGGAAATCAACAAGTATACAGTTCCTAAACTAGAGGTTCCATTCCTATGCATTCTGAATAATTTTGTAGTGACTCAATAAGGGATTTCTGAAGGGCTTGCAATTTATTAATCTTCCTCTGTCTGTCTTGCTCATTGACTAGAACCATTGGATATAAATGGGACGATCTCCATCCTCTCATTTATCATTCATTCTTAGTACTGTTCTGTGGTAAATGTTCTCTTCCTTTTTAAGATTAGCCCAGCTACTCCGGAGGCTGAGGCAGGAGAATGGCGTGAACCCGGGAGGCGGAGCTTGCAGTGAGCTGAGATCCGGCCACTGCACTCCAGCCCGGGCTACAGAGCAAGACTCCGTCTCAAAAAAAAAAAAAAAAAAAAAAGATTCCATCGTTCTTTTTAACCTGACTTGAGCAGTTCTAAAATATTGAAAGACATAATTTTATTTTCCTGAAATATCTCATCTCCTCTTGGATCTGCACCCTAGAGCCAAGCACAAGAGAAGTTTTGCTTAAAAAATAGACACTTTGGGGTGATTAGAATAAGGAAATAGTAAATAACCATAAGCTGAGGACATAGTGAACATTTCAGCAAGGCTCATAATTTTCTCTTTTTACTTTGCCATTTTTCTCTTTCATCCTGAAGTCTCCAGTGCTATAGAAAATTTTAAAAAATGTCTCTAATCTCACTTTACACTGTAATTTCTTCGACTTTGTAACTTCCACAATTATAAGGAATGATGTATGTATCTAGATAGAAGGTCTCTCTGTCACTAACAGAAGTTCTGATCTGTCGTTGCAGGTATTCATTTATTCTCTGTATCTCCACAGGATAAAACTAAAAATAAATGGTGCATATCACTGGAGAGCCAGGTTTTGAATCAATATAATGATTTTTTTAATTAATTAAAAAGTTTAATAAAAATTGTGGAAGAGACTGTCTTAGAAAGTACATTATCTACCATTACTGGACTAATACAAGCATGCATTGCTGGACATATTTCAGAAGGTGGATGAAAATTAGCAAGTCCTTATCACTGATGTCTATAAATATGCTTTCATCTCAAAAACCTTTTTATTCTTTTTTTTTTTTTTTTTTTGAGACGGAGTCTCGCTCTGTCGCCCAGGCTGGAGTGCAGTGGCCGGATCTCAGCTCACTGCAAGCTCCGCCTCCCGGGTTCACGCCATTCTCCGGCCTCAGCCTCCCGAGTAGCTGGGACTACAGGCGCCCGCCACCTCGCCCGGCTAGTTTTTTGTATTTCTTAATAGAGACGGGGTTTCACCGTGTTAGCCAGGATAGTCTCGATCTCCTGACCTCGTGATCCGCCCGTCTCGGCCTCCCAAAGTGCTGGGATTACAGGCTTGAGCCACCGCACCCGGCCTAAAAACCTTTTTATTCTACAATTAACCAATTTCGTGTCCATCTGTTTAAATAAAATACATATATATCATTTTATATAAAGTAGTAATATTACCCACAAAATTTGCAGCAATAATTTAAAATAACTGAGGATTCTGAGACTACACTATCAGAGGATATTCCTATTGCCATACTCTGGATTTGCAGTGAAGTGTACTCAGTCACCTAGGAACTAGCACTTTATGCAGTTATCTTTGCTAATAATTGTATTTTATTTATAAATAGTAATAGTAATATGAATAATAGTAATAATAATATTTCATGCCCATATTTACCCTGAGATATGAAAGGTATATTTCATAATCAGATAACCCCAGCATAGTTCTGTTCACAAAGAAACATATCACAAGGGGTATATTATTCTGAGAGAAGGAACACAAAATATAAATGCAGAGCTTAATGTAGCACTGTAGATGAAATAGCCATGAGGTTACTACCTACATCAAGAAACAAGATATTACTAGAAGCTCTATACCCTCTCACCACATCATAATCCCCTCCCTCTCCCCTAAGAATAATCACTGTCCTGAATTAAACACTAACTTTCTTACTTTGCCTTATATTAATATTTGTATTCCTCAAGTATGCATTCTTTATGCCTGCTTTTGAACATGTATACACATAAAATATGTATAAATCTAGATATACACACACATATATATATATATGTACACACACAAATAAATGTGTACATATGTGTATATAATCAGGTGTCACTTAGGGACAGGGATAGGTTTTGAGAAATGTGCCATTAGGTGATTCTGTCCTTGAGAAAACACCATAAACTGTACTTACATAAACCTAGATGGTAAAGCCTATCACATACCTAGGCTATAAGCTATAGCCTATTGCTCCTGGAATACAAACTGGCACATGTTACTGGACTGAATACTTTAGACAACTGTAACATAATGGTAAGTATTTATGAATCTAAACATAGAAAAGCTACCATAAAAGTATGGTATTATAAGTATGGGACCGCTGTCCTATATGCAGTCTGATATTGACTGAAACACTGTTTTGCAGCACATGACTGTTTATACTGATAGTCCCAGAATTACAATAATTTGACTCAAGTTTTCATCCTCAGAATGGGACGAAAAAGATATACATTCAGTGGAGGTCAAAGTATAAGTACACATACAACAATGCTGTTTTTTCCCTTTCAGTACATTATCAAATACATTCCATGAGATATTCAATAATTTATTATAAAACTCTCTTTATGTTAGATGATTTTGCTCAGTTGTAGGCTAATGTAAGTATTCTGGGCATGTTTAAACCAGGGTGAGCTAAGCTATGATGCTCTGCCAGTTAGGGTGTATCGAATCCACTTTCAACTGATGGTATTTTCAACTCAAAATGTCTTTAACAAGACGTAATCCCATCATAAATTGAGGGGCACTCTGTGTGTGTGTATGTGTGTGTATCTTAGACAGAGAGTCATACAGTTTGTTTGTTTCTGGATTTTTAAATTTATATTCATATAATTCAGCTTTGTGGTTGGATATAGTTTTGCAGCACTGATTTTCATTAATGTATAGCATTCACTTTCTTTATCTAATAAACTTTAGATGATCATATAGGTTATTTGATACAGGGAGAATATGGCTGCTCTTAACATTCTTGTACTATTTCTTGAAGCATATTTAATAATCTTCTGTTGGGTAGATTTCAAATTTTAAATATTCTGTTGAATGTATGGTGGTAGTTTATCAGGGTTTAAATTAGCATTTTCTTGATTGCAAGTGATGATGAGCACTTTAAGGAGGTTGTTTATCCGCTCTTTCAAGTGGCTTAGGTCTTTTTTTCTATTTCTACTGAATTACCTATCACTTTCTTATTTATTTATTAGAATTTTAAAATATATTCTAGATTTAAGCCCTTCGCTAGTTATATATGTAGCAATTTTTTTATTCTACTCTACGACTACTAAATTGATATACAAGAACTGAGGGGAATTTTGCCATTGAAGTGATGTAATGGACAAGAGGGAAGAAACTTTAAAGGTTGTGGATCCTAAAACATACATTTGGAAAAAAGGTGAGCCTGTGGTTACATGAGCTGGTCAGGTACTGAGTGAACCTGGAGCCTGTATCCACAGAGGCTGGCCTCGGGGCTGAGTCCACAGGTCCTTACCTGATGACTATGGCTGTGGAGCGCACCTTGTTCTTGGACAAGCCTGAAGCCTGGGGTTCAGCGTGGTGCTGGGGGGGAATTCCAGAGCCCAGGAACACTGGGGCCAGCCTAGCTCTAGAGAAACTCTGGAAAATGAGTGTGATTATTGGGCCTAGCCTGAATCTGTGGGTGTTGAACTAGCACTAGGGCTACTGGGCAGGCCTGGAGGGGCCGTGAGCCGAGACTTGATGGGCTGACCTAGAGCCAGAGGCTGTCCGATCTGGCCTTGTGCCACAGCAGACTTGGAAGCTCAGTCTTCAGGTACGGGTCTGAAGTCTGAGGCCATGGGGGCCTGCTGGGTGCTGGGTTCTACTTAGAAAGGCCATCCAGTGTTGGGGTCCAAGGCTAAGTTCTATGGTCATTTCCCTCTCTGGCCTCCACAGGGAGGGTATCTGTATCCAGGCTGTGCTATCTAGGCTTGGGAGAGAGGTGGCATGAGCAATGTGGCACTGTCCTTCCTACCCTCTTTAATGTATCTTTTCTTATTTCTGTAATCTCCCCAAGCGCTGTGATCTCTCACTGGTTTCCTTAGCTCTTGTGAAGGCATTTTCGTGCATGGATAATTGTTCAAATTAATGATTCTGTAAAGGATGGAGCACTGAAAAGTCCCATTCCAACTTCATGCTGATATCCAGTGAAATTTAGTCAAAAAGAATTATTTTAAAACTAAGTTCCCAGTCCCTTGTCTAGACTTTTGTTGGCTCAATTGCCTTTTTGAGTTGTCTTAATTAAACTGTGCTTTAAGATAAACAGAACACCTTCATCATTCTTTTCATATAACAATATACTTTTTATATCCAAAAAAGTCAGTATTTTGAACAGTGGTGATTGATAAAAAATAGTTTTGCCCTGGCTGGGCACAGTGGCTCACACCTGTAATCCCAGCATTTTGGGAGGCTGAGGTGGGTAGATCACCTGAGGTCAGGAGTTCGCAACCAGCCTTGCCAACATGGTGAAACTCTGTCTCTACTAAAAATACAAAAAATTAGCCGGGCATGGTGGCAGGAGCCTTTAATACCAGCTACTCTGGAGGCTGAGGCAGGAGGATTGCTTGAACCTGGGAGACAGAGGTTGCAGTGAGCCGAGATCGTGCCATTGCACTCCAGCCTGGGCAACAAGAGTGAAACTCCGTCTTAAAAAAAAAAAGAAAAGAAAAAATTGCCAGCTCTTGGGTAGGAGGGAAACTGAGACAACAGTGTAACTCCTAAGTACAATTGCATTAAAACATTTAAAAAAGTAACAATGCTGCTGAAAACAATGATTAGAGAAACTTTCTTCATGGAAATGATAAGGGCATTTGCCTAGCCAGCACTTCATCCAAAAAAAATTCAGCCTCTACAACCTTAAAATAAGATTTCTTTCTTGTTTTAAACATGAAATTCAGCCTTCATAAAGCTATGAGGTGAAAGACAAGAACATATAGGTAAACAGGGACTGGGGTAGAGAATATACTCAGAATATTTAGTTCATTTCAGTCGAAAAGTATTGATTAAAATGTGCAAGACACAATTCTACTTATTTTATTTTACCTGTGCTGATTTTCTCTGTCCCATGTCATGCTTTTTCAAATATCGTGGAAGATGTATTTGTCTTTGAGTACATTTTTTCAAGCTTCAGTCTACATATGGTTGTCAATAATTTCATAGGAGTGCTAACAGGTTGGTAAGAGCTCACTGTAAAGTAAAAAAAATTACTTTAAAAGTAGAAAAAAATATTTTCAGAAATAAAGACACAAATGTATTTGCCTCTATTTAATGGTTCTATAGATTATAAAAGGTTTCACAAAACGATAAACATACAGTACACATGTTTAAAAATCCAGTTAAATAAATAAATGACTTGACTATTAATAAGTTCACCTTGCATGGTTATGGTTAGGAAAAATAAATCAATACAGGCAAAATGCAGAACAAATGCTAGCTATTAAAATCATTATTTAGAAGAAAACCTATCAGTGCTTATTGAAATCTGTATAATACTTTGTATCTCAGAAAAGTTCTAAACATAGAGGGAATTCTAATAAGCATGCTTTAACTAACTTTTATAAAGAAGAAAAATTATTCTCTGATATAAATAAACTGCCTTGTTGGTTTACATTATTAATTGAAGTTCATCTACTTGTTCCCTTTTGGTGAGAAATTATCAGCTAAAAAGCTATTGATGTTTAAATGTTAGGGCAGAGTAGTAGTAAACGAATGAATTACTACAGATTTATTTTAAGGTTACCTCCTCTGATCTCAATACTGACAGATAGCTTGGTAATCAGAGAAAGCAGCAAGATAAAGAAAAAGGAGAATTTAACTGGAAGTGAGCAGTAGACAAGTGCAGCTTTTCTCAATCGTTAATATAATACAATTTGAAACTTTTAGGAAGGCATTATGTCTGATTAACCTCTGCTATAAATAATATCAATGTGGGGATCAATGATTTTCCAGCATAATTCATAACTTTCCCAGTTTTTTCCAATCTATTAATAGATCAAATTCAGTTAAATTTGAGTGTTGAATAAATGCGCATTTCATGAATCTATGAAATCAATGTAGCATTATTTTCTTCTAATCATTTACATATATGCATATATATGAACGTATATTTTTATGTAATTAAGGTGAATTACAGACTTTTCTAGGATGTTGTGTTTGAAAAATTATTCAAATATTTTTACCTGAGAACTGTGAATAAATGTAATGTAACATGGTGATGGTATTAATAAAATGATTTTATAATGTAAATTCTACTTTAAATATCCCAGTTCCCCCACTTTAATGCTGGCCCCTTGATCCCTCTAGCAATAATATTCATATTACCTGGTAGAATAAGGACAGCAAAGAAAAGCAAAATACACAAAAAGAGAAGGATCTTCATTGTAAATGATTTCTTGCTATAAAACAGTGTACAGATCATCTGTCTGACTCAGCTGTTGTTGAAACAAGGAAAGAAAACCCTTACATTTAAAGAATTCTTCTGCATAGTTTTGACTACTGAAGCTTATTAAGAGCAAGAACATTTCCATGCTTGGTGAACACTGCCATATTCAAAGAGATAGTGACTAGAAAAACCTGCTTTGTCACACAAAAGTTACATCTGCTGATTTCTCTTGCAGTCAGTTTCTTTAAGAAACTTTAACAGTTACAAGAGTATGGGTATAAATTGCTAGGTGACCAAGATCAGAAATAGTCCTGCAGCAATTCACTTGACATCCCAGAAGTACTAGTTTTATATAATTCCATTTACTATTTTATTGTTCCCAGTATTAACAATGAATCTCAATGTAACAAGAAATCCAAATCATATAACTTTAGGCTGAAATTATCATACAGAATATTTAATTTTACATATAAAAATGTTGAGATCCAGATTTGTCAGGTAATTTTATAATCTACACTTTCTTTATTTAAATTATGTATGAACATAAATCATGACAGTATTCTGATGTTTATGGATATTAGCCTGTCGAGCTTAGCTATACCACGAAGAAAAGTCTGTCCCCTCAAGTAGGATTTGTGAATGTCAGTGCAAAAACATTCAATATTATAAAATTAGAATGCATTTCTCTGTTTGTTTGTTGTTATTTTCTACACAGTGAGAAGGTATTTGAGTTAATTTGTAAGTTTTCCAAAGTCTGCTATAGCAGATATATGATAAAGAGCTGATATTGTTCCCCAGACCCAATAAGGAATAATGATCCATTGACTCTCTCTTACTACACTCATAGAGAGCACTAAGAATCTGAGTGTAAAGAAGCCCCAGTTAATACTAGTCATCCTTATTTTACATTTATGAGAATATTATCTGCAAAGGTGTTGCAACTGAAACATGCACAAATAATCAGAATTGTGGCAAAGCTTCCTGGGCAAAGTAATAAAGACACATGATCAGTAATTTTTCCCTTCTACAACCAAATTCTTCACTGATAAAATATGAATTAAAAGTGAAGGACTTGACTAGGTGCAGTGGCTCATGCCTGTAGTCTCAGTGCTTTTGGGGACCGAGACAGACAGAACTCTTGAGCCCCAGAGTTCAAGACCAGCCTGGGCAACACGGTGAAGCCCCATCTCTACAGAAATACAAAAATTAGCCAGGAGTGGTGACACACGCCTGTAGTCTCAGTTACACTGGGACGCTGCAGTGGGAAGATCACCTGAGCCCTGGGAGGTGGAGGCTGCAGTGAGAGATGATCACGCCACTGTACTCCAGCCTGGGTGACAAAGTGAAACACTGTCTCGAAAAAAAAAATAAAAAGATAAGAATTTATACTAAAAGCTAAGAACTTACTGGGGTTCGATGAATAGAGGATTTAACTATCATTTGACATAGTATAAGATTATTTAAACCCATCCCTATGTAAGATTAATTGAACAGATACTACTCAAACACCTACCATGTGCCTGTTACTTTTCTAGTTGTTGTGGTACAACTGTGACGAGGATAGGGCATTTGATTGTTGTAGATGAGACAAAGTTCTAATTGGACACTGAAACCAAAACCCAAATTTCATTAAAAATAATTTATATATTATTATGCTTTTTCTGTTATCAGAACTTCTGTGAATAAACACAAAGAAAGAAGAGCAAAGAAGATAAATGTCTCATTGATTTTTAATTTTAGCTCTTTCCAAAGACATGACAAAGGTGCAATATTGCTGCAAGGACTAAAGTCATTTAGAAATTTTATTTTGAATATCTTTTTTGTCAAATCCAAAGGGTGGAAAATTCAAACAGCAACATGACAGCATTACAGCTGATTCACTTAGGGGACTTTGTGACCCAGGTCTAATCCCATGGAGAACGTGGAAACTGCTCCTTTTTTTGAACAGGTAAATATAAATCCTGTATGATAAATGTACCACATATTAAACACACTCCACAGGATCTACACCACAAAACAGAAATAGAGTATGCCTTTCAACATTTGGTATTTGGATGTGAGAATACATACAATTTAAATTGCTTTTTTTGAATATATTAAGAATTTAAAATCATAAACAATAGAATTATGCAGGAATACTTGGATTCACTGATCTCATGGCCACCTCCTAGTCACTGTAGATGTCTAGAAAACAGATAAATAAAACATTTTCACTGCCTTAAGAAACTCAACTTATTTTTGAAAAGACATGCAAATAAATATATGCCAAATGAATAAAATAAATGCTATGAATGTTTCATGACAAATAGTTCTCATGTGTTTTCTGAGTATAGTATTTTTTTAACTGAACCACAGATAAATCTCAATTCATTTGAAGCTTGCATATTATAAGGTTTCTGGACCAGAAATTTTGTGGATCTAATAAGAAACCTTGTCCTGAGGAAATTAAAGCTAACACTAGTATGCTGAAGAAAATATTTTATCCTTCTTTATTGTCCCTTTATTCTCTAATTCTACATTTAGTTACACAATTAGTGAGTGACTTAGGTTCTACAGTATTTAGGTTTATCAAAAACCTCATCACCCTGGATAATAAAGACATACAAAATGTACTTACCCTCTGCTGGTCAAGGAATAAGAGTAACTCCCGTTGGACCACTGAGGGTGCCCCTGCATGAACAAAATATCCCCAGTTAAGTTGTTTTTTTTTCCTAAGAAATTGTTATTTTTCACTGCCTAAGGAAAAAACTTTCAATTTTCCTAAATATTTTGGAGGAAAACATATAGAGAGGTTGAGTGCATTTATACTTATGCTCATATTCAAATATCTTCTTCATTAACTACATAGCCATTTTGCTTCCTTGTCATTTATCACCTAAATATCAGTAAGATAACTGTGCTTGAAAAGATGTATCTAGACAATCATCAAATATCCTTTTTCATTTCTTTTTTTTTTTTTTTTTTTTTTTTTGAGACGGAGTCTCGCTCTGTCGCTGGAGTTCAGTGGCACGATCTTGGCTCACTGCAAGCTCCGCCTCCCGGGTTCACGCCATTCTCCGGCCTCAGCCTCCCGAGTAGCTGGGACTACAGGCTCCTGCCACCACGCCCCGGCTAATTTTTTGTGTTTTTAGTAGAGACGGGGTTTCATCGTGTTGGCCAGGATGGTCTCTGTCTCCTGACCTCGTGATCCGCCCACCTCGGTCTCCCAAAGTGCTGGCATTACAGGCGTGAGCCACGCGCCCGGCCTCCTTTTTCATTTTTAATGTAATTTTAGTGGTCACTGTGAGGAGCATCAGCTCCATAGAATATAAATTCATGAGCCATCAAGTCCTCTTTTCTCTCTGTTTGTTTTGTTCATTCATTGACTGAAACCAGGACTGGAGTGAAATTTAGTAAACCTGTATGTTAATTAAGCCTCAACAAGCAGATATCAATGATATCCCTGCCATCTGTATAGCTTAATTTTTATGTATATATTAAATATAAATTGGTTACTGTGTAGGTTCATAATTTAGAGATTGATCAAATCTGTTATCCCATTTTCTAATTTTATGTTTTAGTAATGAATATATATAGCACCTTTATCACTGCAAAGGCATTCACTTTTGGAGATTATTTTTAAAAAATAACATTTAATTTTTTTGTTACATAATATTTAATATTTTCATGAGAAATAAGAATACAACGAAAAATATACTTTTGGGATAGAGTATTTGCATTCAATAACTATAAAACAGAAAAAATAAAAAGAATTTTCACTGTAAATAATTTATTTAGCAGATGTAAAGAGCCCATTGATGATTTCTGTGGTTGAAGTGTTGTTTAAGCAAGGAAACAAGAGAACCCCCTCATTTATAGAATTTCCTTAGTAGTATTGATTATTGAGTCTGTATTGGGTAGAATATCATCTATTTTTTATAAACTCAAAGAAATTTTCTTCAGGAGAAACTTTACAGTTACAAGGATGTATGTTTAAATTCTTAAAACCTTAGTTTTAAAATTATGCTACAGCAATTTGATCCTTGAGATTTTTTAAAATAAACCTGTCAATGCTGAATCTTGATGTGCAGAGATATCTGCGTCATAACAAATTAATTTGAAGTACTGTAAAGTATACTAAGGTTTATAGATGAAGACACTGAAATCCAAAGAGGTTAGGTTCTATATTATGTATTATTTATAATTTATTAAAAATAGACTCACCAACAGTGATAACTCTGCCTTGCTAACCTTAGAATATTTTGATAAAAGTTCCTAAAGTAGGACTTATCACAATTCAGAAATATTTCACTTTTTTAAAGCTAGAATCCATGACTTTGATTGTTTTCCTAAATTACTGTTATTTCTACTTTAGTGTGTAAAATTTGCATAAGCTATTGCATATTTATCTTTATTCCTCTGATACTGGTTGTGAAGAAAGAAATTGATTAGTTCTTTTTCACAACACTTCAAGCACGCCTGGAAAGTGTGGAAAAGTAAGATCTGAACTCATGTTTACATGCAGAGTAACAAGATTATTAATCACACAATCATAATAATTTTAGAATGTATAAAGATTCCAGGAAGACCTCATGATAACTAGAGTGATTAAGTAATTATCTGGGAATTGCTTTCCTTCTAAATCTTTTTTCCCTGTATAATCTAAGATGAAAATTATACTATTATACTACTTAAAGTGAGGCTAGCAGCTTGATTATGACATGTGCCCTTGCTGGGAAGAAAGGACTGAGAATTTTCTCATCAGTTGACATGAGGGAGACCATTTCAGCCTGTCTCTAGGTAAAATTAATGTACCTGGGCCTGTTCAGTGTTCACAGTAATCAACACAGAAAATTGAATTTTGTTATGAATAAGAATGATTATCAACTTGGATCACCAAGCCCACAGGTAAATTCATTAAAATGTACTTTTACCACCAGAACTCCTATGGACAAGAAGAACAGAAATGAAAACAAATTCATTGATTTTTTCCCCCTATTCCTTTCAAGAGATTAAAAAAAAAAAATGAGATTATTCATTTACTGGAGGGCTGCAGCCATTGGAATATGTGCTTTGAACCAACATTTTTTCAAACTGGAAATGGAAAAATGGCAAAAACAAAACAAAACAAACAAACAAACAAAAACCATGTTAGTGCTGATTCACTAGGATGTTTTGTGAACTAGGCCTAAATTCATAAAATACATGGAAATTATTTTCCAAGCTGAACGAGAGTACAAAACTAGGACTATAATTAAATTTGAGGTTGTAATTTTTAACTCTGCAATAACCAGCCTTTTCTTTTTCTCTCAAGATGATAAACACAACCTTTAATTCACATTTTAATGCAAAAATGGTAATTACTGTAAAATTATCATTATTTCTCTCATTTCTTCAAAGTATGAATTAGAGACTTTGCTTTAGAAATGTTATTTTATCTACTATCCACAACAACTTTGAGATAGATATTGTTTTCTCCTTCTTAAAGAGAGTAAATAAATTCCCAATATCACATAGCAATTAAAAATCTAGAATTCTTACCCTCGCATGAGTAATCTTAACTATATAATCATAGTCACTAAAGTTTCCTCAAGTCTTATTATTTCCTTTTGTTCTCTTTTCTCATCTGTAAGATATGGAATTGGAAACTTTTGGCAATTTTCAAACTTTGTAACTTATGGATTATTTTTTGTAATAAAATTGATTATAAAAATTAAGCTGCAGTAGAAGAAGTTGTAGGTCTCTAAATCCCCTTATCCCTGTAGTAAACTGAAAACAATTTAGTAATAATTTTGGCTCCTTTGGAAAACTCATTTTGAGAACTACTATACTAGTATCTTTTGGGAGACCTATCCATACCCATCCTACAAGATCTCTTGACATTTCTCATTTAAAACCTGTTTTCATCAAAGAAACTTGTAAATCTACTGAAGAATTTTATAAATACCATTGGGTGGCTGGGGAGAAAGTAGAGACTAAGGGTCATTTCTATCCTAGTAACTTACTACACAGGTCAGAGACTATAAAGACTCCTTATTTGAGGACATTACTAAGGTCACCTCAGAGACAAAAAAGCATATCTTATTCGCACTTGACCTAGCAGAGAGAAAGGTCATGTTTTCCCGCATAAAGACTTGATTAAGATGGTTTAGCATTTCTTCTCATCTTGACTAAACTTTATATAAGTTTCTTTTTGATTCTAGACCCCCAACTTCGCTATTCTTAGATCATTTTCTTTCAAACTGTGTAATTACAAATTTCCTCTCTACCTCTTTGAGATGTAAATCTTTTCCCAGGCAACTGTCAGTTTTGCAAGCCAAGAACGTCTTTCTCAAGGACATTCTCCAGGAACAGATGATAGCCAGAGTTTGCTAGCCTTTTAAATCCAATGGCATGCAAAAGTGGAAAAATAAATATGACCCAGATTTTGTGATTCAAATAGAGAAGACAGTATTTTCGAGGAAATAGGCAACAAAGAATAAGATGTATGTATAAGGTGGTGGCAAGTACAAAATTCAAATGAAAAGAAGATACTTGTCATTTTATGTAACTTCACAAAATCTGCATATGTAGGAAAAGGAACTTTACTTAGGAAGAGGCTGGGATAGTTATGATGTCATTTGGAGAAAAGAAAAAGATTGCAATAGTAAGATAATTCAGAGAAAAGGAAACCAAATGAGAATTAAGTTCAAGGTGAAGGAAACCTTGCCTAGAATTGATGCAGCAGAAAGAGGTATAATTTAAGCAACATTGAATTAATAATGTTTTCTTGTGATCCTCAAACTGGAAACTGCTCACACAGAGTATAAGGTGAAATTTTTAAGGTTGAGGACCCAAGAACATCCTGTAAGATCAAGAACAGATGATTAAATTAATTAAAGATGGAAGTTCTTGCTGAACAGAACCTAACAGTTCAACCCAAGAGCGTGTTCTATTTCAGTAAGTTGAAATAGAACAATTTATTCTGTTTCAGAATAAATTGTCCATTAAAACGCTGCACTCCCTTTGATCCAAATCTATGCTCCACTGATACTCTAAGTAGTGTTAGTCATTAGATTAGTGATAAAATTTTATTACATAATGGGAATGATGAAAGCTTTGTCTATCTATGAGACAAAAAGGAAAAAACCAAAAAGTCAAAGCAACTAGTTCACAAAGGAATAGAGGAAAATAGAAAATGTGAAAATTGACTTGAAAAGGTCATGAAACATTTTCCTACTTACACATTCCACTATTTATGTGAGGAGTCAAAGGAATTTGGTTCTAGAGTAAGGTAGGGAACAGTGTTGAAGGTTTTTGTGTGTAGCTAATATTTATCTGAGAAACTTCTTTGCTCTCCTCAGTCACCACTGCAACTCCTCTTAGCTCACAGTGACAAACACATATGGGAGTAAAATTGTTCACCAGTATGAAGCCCCAGAATGTCAAGGTAGAAGCAGAAGAACCATAGCAAAGATCAACGGTTTTCTCTTTCACTTAAACTGTATTACTATGGCTCGGGAAGTGGTTACTTCTTCATCCTTGTAAGAAGATGTGCAACAAAGTCCTTTCTCTTTTCACCTAATATAGACTGCTCTCAGGAGTTTAATGAAAAGCCTTGATGACAATTATATTTTTCTTAGTTATACCACAATAAATGTTCACAAATCTACTCAATAATTGTGGCCCCAGAATACAATCTGTTAAAAAATGTAGTAATCCTTTATACATCTCGATGTTCTCATTGAAAGAGGGAAAGTTGGCTAGAAAGAGTCTAATGTCTCTTCTATGGTCAAAAGCTTTCTAAAAATTTTTTTTAAAGTATTTATTGAATACCGATTTCCTCAGTATTATACTAGACACTTTTCATTTGCTCTATTTATTTCTCACAATAACCTTACTGGGTGGTTGGTGCTGTATTTATTTTAAAGAAGGGATAATTTAGATTCAGAGAGGTCATATTGTTTGATAATAAATGCTATAATGTAGCAACCAAAACATGTATAATGTCTCAAACATGAAATAAGTTTCTTTATTGCTCATATAATGTCAAAATGGGTAACACTGATCTCTATGAATCTCTCCTTCAAGCATTTATTCAGGGACCCAGGTGTTGTTCCATCTTAGCATTCTGTCCTCTACAACATGTGATTTTCAATGTCACTGAAGAAAGGGCAAGCAAAGCAGAATCTTGCATCGAAGTATTTTATGAACTGGGTCTGAAAGTGGTGCACATCATTTCTACCAGGATTTATTTTATTCACCAGTGTGAACTGGATTCGGTTATATGGCCACTCTTAACTATAAGGTAGGCTGGAAAATGTAGTCTAGTTTCTATACTCCGTGCTCTCAGGAGAAAGAGAAAAAATATATCACTAAATAGTTAGCCAGTCTGAAGTACAATACATTTTTTTCTATTCAATAAATATATATTTATATTTTTGTCTCACATGTAGAACAACCTCCTTTCCTCCTCAAAGGAGACAGCTAAAAACTCATTTCAATGAAACATACATTTAAGAGTCCAGGATCTTCTGGTTTTGTGCAGTTCTTTCTCTCATGTCATGATGTGATGTATTAAAACATGTAATATTTCAGGAGACAAGTATAAGAATAATCGTAACAATATTGTTTGTAGTAGCATATCACTGAAAACAAAAATTCACAGAGGAGGATGAATAAATTGTAGTTCATTCAAATAATGGTAAATTCATGATGAGAATGAATTAACTCCAGCTACATCCAAAAATATAGACGAATCAGAGAAAGATAATGCATGTGACGATATATAATTTTAGAACATTTTTGTAACAATATGAATACAATAATACTTTCCCAGGAACTGGTATTGCTTCTCTCTAGAAGAAACATCCTATCTTTACTGATTACCTTCTCTGAAAAGTCCATTCTGAGTATAAACTGATTCTCTTAGCACAGATGTAAATCGAGATGTCTTCACAAGAAAGACAAAAAAAAAAATTATGACTCCAAGGAGCTGAGGTATAAACAGCTAGAATGTGAGTAGCAGTCTACATGTGCCACGGTGTGAAACTACCCTATGACCACTGAATCGTAATTAAATTTATTGTATCTAAATAGTGTTTAAATGCAAGTAGAAAATTTTGAGTAACCAGAGCAGGGAGTGAATTTTAAACCTCAGTTAAATGCAGAGATGTTGATGGGTGAGTACAAAGACAATAAGAAGAATGGGATGCCAGTTGTAGAAGGGTTCCTGACTTTCACAAGACTATGGAGGCAGAGTTCAGGTGATTTTAATCAGATCATGGTTGGACAAGTAAATTCTGAAGAATTTGTGGGGCATACTGACTGACACTTGAACCCAGAGTATTTCAGAGGCAGTAGAATAATTATTTACAGGATTATTTGAGGATGATATTCACCATAATTTACATGGATGGCACAGCCAGGCAGTGACCAGGCAGAATGAATTCTATCTCTGATGCTGAAGGACGGTACTTGAGGTTCCCAATATGCCAGGCGTTAACCCCTTTTGTTACTAGCTCCTGGGGAAGTCTGGACATTTCAGGAGGATGATAATCCTGTGGGTGACAGTAAGTGTATTTGGAGAATTAGCACAGTGGTTATTTATCAACAATAATGGAGGATTTCAATATTTTAACAACTGAAATAATTACATCCATGTGTACCTGTGGAATATAACCACTAGGCATTTTGATAATAAAAGAAGTTGCAGGTAAGAAGCTGAAAATAAAGAAGGGAAGAAAATAATTTTTATTCTGTTCCCTTAACAGTAACTCACATTCTTCTTCCTTGCAATTCACCATTGTAACTCCTGGGAACAAGTACAGTGTTTTCCATCTAAGGAGGGGGGAAATATGATATACAGAAGTATCTCAACCTGGCAAGAAGAGACAGAAATCCAGTTCCTGCTCATTTCTCCCCAAAATGTGGAAAAGCGACAAAAGGGGCAGTAGAAGAGAGATGTCTGTATCACAAACTTTCCCTCCAGAGTCTCCAATATGATCAGAGAGAACATGGGCAAGATGGAATGATAAGATAGATGATCAACAGCTTGGAAGTTTTATCCCCACTTCAATACTTAAGGAAGAGATCCCACTCAGCATATCTTTGTACCAACATGGGGTCAACTGTAAACAGAGGAAAAAAAAAAAAAAAAACCTGCCACATAAGCTAGTTAGGCAATGGGGACGTAGACACAGCTTTACCAGGCACTGCAGCTGCCATGCCAGTCTCAGCTGGGATGAGACCCAGAATTTTCCATATGCACTTGGGAATGTGGAGAGCGACATAGAAGTTAGCTAACAGTCTGAATGCGATGCTGCCAGAAAAATGTGACACTTGTAGGAACAAATTGATCCTGAATTCACAGACTGTCAGTGTCTGAGGTTAAAGAGAGTTGCAGTTATATTTCCAAAGGTCTATAGTGCCAATGAGACCTGAGGTGGGTCCTAGGAAGTGGGAAGGACCACTCAGTTTCAAATGAGAAAAATAAACCACTAATATAATAGTCATAAAATTAAGACGCAAAGTCCAGGAGGGAAAATAGACCAGGTAGGTGTAGAACATCACTATGGAGACCAGAGGGACAAGAAGATGCTACTGTGAATCTCAGGGTCACTCCTTTTCTAGCGTATGATCAGATGAGCCCTCTTTCTCCATACAGTCAGATACAGTCTCTGTGTTGAGCAGAAGAAAAGAGTACCACTCTGAAAGACTAAGCATTTTCCTACTGAGATATTCTAAATTATGATCTAGGGCTGAGTTACCCAAAAGGATTGATAGAGAATGGAGTTCCCCTTATCAAGTAGAATGTAACTTTTAACATATGCTATATGAAATATAAAGAAAATATAATTATTTGTACATGTTAGTGCAATGTGAGCTAATGCCTGACTTTATAAGACAATAACAAAGGCATATCAGTGAACAGTCAAAGCTCAGAAACTTGTAAACCTTATGAAAAAGTGCCTTGTTATCAAAAATCGCCTAAAAATCTTTGGGCTTCCACATGTTAGAGCATACTATGATTATTATATTCAAAATATTGGTAACAAGTTTCCAAAAATAAAAATATGATTCCTTGTCCAAGAATATAGGCATTATATAATTTATTTTATTTTTAATATTAAAATTAATTAAAATATTTAATTGTTTGTAGTTAAAGTGAAAAATCCTACCTACAGAGAATATCATTTTTGATTGAAATTTCAGCAAAATTATTTCATATTATACCATTTTTTGAGAATTCATGATGCTTAAATAATTTATTTTTATTTCATACTCGATATTGTTTTTTCTTTCAGTGTTTTAACCTATGTTCTTTGCTATTTCCAATAATTGCCATCATATTTTGGTTTCACCAGTCTTCTCTCTTTTATCTTTAATGCAACTTTCTCTTTTCAGTATACCCCCATTTTCTTCAAAGTAAGGAAATGAGGAAAAGATATATTTAGTGACTATTCTAGGTAAGGAAGTACAGAAAATAAGAGGAAGGACGTTGAGATTCAAATCAAAGAAACCTAGATCAAACTCTACATCTAATCTGTTGATCTTATGAAATGTCAAAGAACTTTAAAATAATTGAGAACAACACTTAATTAATATTCAAGGAAAAGCCCCAGATTCTAAAAACAGTAGGGCTGAATCCTATCAGTTGCTGCATGGAGCTACTTCTTATTTCCCATATGTAAAAAACTGTGAAGAAAGACTTTTCCAAATGTTACTTCTCGTTGAAAACTTGACATTTTAATTTGTGAGACCCTGATCATATATTTTAAACAAATTAAACAGTTTCATAAAGATATTAGAAATAAGAGGGAAAGACTTCTTGGACTGCTCATCTAAAGTCAAACACATATGGACTAAATCAAGCTCTCTAACATTTTAGTCTCAAAGAAATCCATTCACTGACAAATGAGTTATTTTCCCTTATTAATAGGGGTAATATGCTAATAATGGCTTATGAACTAAAAACAATCTGCTCCAGACAAGTGTAAGTATCTAGAGACTCATAATTGTTACACGAAATGAGAGTAAAGCTGTATATGCCCTTCCTTTGTCAGAAAGGTCAAGTGTCTCAGAGCATTTAATTTAAAAAGAAAAAAAAATCCACAAAACACAACAACACTATTTCACCAGTGGAAATGGCTCTGGAGTCTTCCATCAACTTCAAGAATTAGTTTCAAAGTGTTGTCTGCTTTCATTCAGTCAGCTACCAGCATGGAGCAGACCACCTGCTGTGAAATAAGGGGGTAGCGACCAACAGTTATTATAGCAGTAGCCATAAGTTTATTGCTTATTGGTACTAAACTTAAATCTTAGTAATTTTGAATTACTGAGTTAGCTTAGATTTATGGAGATGCACAATCATTTAGAACGGCATTCATTCCAGAAGGGTATATTATCTAAACCAATTTTCTTATAGTGATGCAATTGCAATACCATAGTTACGGTTGTATCAGCATTTCCATTATAAAGTCCTATTTTCAGGGTTTTATAATTTGACCATAAAAATTCTCTCCTTGTAGAAACTTGGCAAACAAGGTTTGAGGCATATAACTGAGTTGTTGTAGGGTATTTTTTTTATTATTTTACTGAAATTAAAAAGACACATACATGTTTGATCTGTTCAGCCATTTTATATTTTACAAACAACAAAAAATGCACCAACTATATGTAGACATATGAAAATAATTGGGGAAAATAACAATTAACCAAATCACTAAGTTGGTGGAGATGCTCAATTTTTATTAGTTACACATTAAGTTCGTGTGAGAGTGAAAAAAACAGTTGTTTAGAAATAGGTTTGGCAGTGCACGTGAAAGTCTCACCAATGTTAATAGCAAACCAATGACTGAGGCAAGTCCTTAAATTTCAAGTCTCAAGTTTCTAATCTGTGAGATAGAGATAATCACGCACTCCCATATAAAGTTTTAAGAATTCTGCAAGCAGAAATAACGAATTTGAAAATTTTAAAGTGCTCTGTAATCACACAATATTATATTTTTAGCTTATAAGGTTTTCTTCTAAATGTATAAATCTTATTGTCCACATTACTTATATAGATTTGTTACACATTCATAGCTCTTCCCAAATATAAACTCCTGAAGTAGAGTTTCTCTATCTTTGTTCTTAATGTGGCACACAAATATACATTGAATTCATAACTAATTTATATTTTCTTTCAAAATTAAAAGTGTTTATGTGACTTTATTTTGCTATCAGCGTTTCTAGTTGGAATTAGTCTACCCTAAAAACATGACGGTCGCCCTCTTGCGGTTGACAGAGTGTGCACATTGAGTGCCAAGGAAGGGCCAGAATCCTGCCTTTATGAACCAGATCCATAAGAATTTATCTAATTCACAGAGTATAGAAAACAAATCATAGGTCATGAAAAATATAAATTATTCAACGTAAGATATGGAGGGCATTTCTCAGCATTGTTTCACGGTAAGTAATGAAGAACACAAACTCTGGCAATACACTGTTTAGGTTCATCCCTGCCTCTACTACCTGAAAGCTTTCTAAACTAGGAAGATACCTAACAATTCTAAAAGCAATTTACCAACTGTGATATTGGGAATCATTGTAGCAATGGCTTCTGAGAGTTATTATAATAATTACATGAGACAATCCATGGACATTCTGGTTCATATTAGGTATTTAGAAAATGTTAGCTATCGTTATGCTGTTCTTTCTGTGGACCCATATGAATATAATGTTCTTTCCAAAGTTAATGATAAGTACATTCTTTAAAATTTTTCTTTGTTTCAATAAGCTTAAAGAAATCTATTTTTTTTTTGTTAGCTGTGTCTTGCACTAATAAGGTGCACATGACAAAGCTTACCTTCAAAAATTTATAATTAATCCTTTCACTTATGATATAAAAATAAAATAAAAAATCATGGGCCCTGGGCTAAGCGCAATATATAGAAAAAATGAACCTAAAATGTATATGGAACTACAAAAGACCCAGAATAGCCAAAGCTATCCTGACCAAAAAGAAGAAAACTGTAGAAACTGCATTACCTGACTTCCAATTATGCTACAAAGCTATTCCAAAATAGCATGGTACTGTCATAAAAACAGTTACATAGAACAATGGAACAGAACTGAAAACCCCAAAATAAATTTATACATCTACAGTGAACTCATTTTCAACAAAGTTGTCAAGAGCACACATTGGGGAAAGGTAGTGTCTTCAATAAACGGTGCTGGGAAAACTGGATATCTATATTCAGAAGGATAAGACTACAACCCTGTCTCTCACTATACACAAAAATCACATTAAAGTGGATTAAAGACTTAAATCTAAGACCTCAACCTATGAAACTACTACGAGAACACATTGAGAAAATTCTCCAGCACATTGGTCTGGTAAAAGATTTGTTGAATAATGACCCCACAGCACAGGCAACCAAAGCAAAATTAGACAAATGGGATCACATCAAGTTAAAAAGCTTCTGCACTGCAAAGGTCACAGTCTAAAAAGTGAAGAGGCAATCCACAGAATGAGAGAAAACATTCTCAAACTATCCATCTGACAGGGAATTAACAAGCACAATATGTAAATAACTCAAACAACTCTATAGGAAAAAAAATCTAATAATCCAAATAAAATTGGGCAAAAGATCTGAAAAGACATTTCTCAAGAGAAAACACAAATTAGCAAACAGGTGTATGAAAAGGTATTCAATGTCACTGATCATCAGAAAAATGCATATCAAAACTACAATGAGCTATCTTCTTACCTCAGTCAAAATAGCTTATATGCAAAAGATAGGCAATTACAAATGCTAGAGAGGATGTGGAGAACAGAGGAACCTTGCACACTGTTGGTGGAAATGTAAATTATTACAACCACTATAGACGACAGGTTGCAGAATCCTCAGAAGACTAAAAATAGAATTACTATATGATCCAGCAAACCCACTGTTAGCCATCTAACCAAAAGAAAGGAAATTCTTATATTGAAGAGTTATCTGTACTCCCGTGTTTATTGTAGCACTATTCACAATATCCAAGATGTGGAAGCAACCTAAGTGTTTATCAACAGACACATGGATAGATAAAATGCAGTACATAAACACAATGGAGTACTGTTCAGCCATCAAAAATAATGAGATTCTGTCATTTGCAACAACATTGCTGGAACTGGTGGAAATCATGTTAGGTAAAATAAGCCAGGCACAGAAAGACAAACTTCACTTGTTCTCTCATTTATTTGTGGGAGCTATAACAATTAAAACAATTGAACTCATGGAGAACAAAGAGCAGAATAATGGTTACCAGAGGCTAGGAAAGGTACTGAAGGCAGAAAGTGGGGATAGTTAAATTGGTACAAAAGTATAGTTAGATAGAACGAATAAGATCTAGTACTTGATAGTACAATAGGTGACTACAGTCAACAACAATTTATTGTACATTTAAAAATAACTAAAAAAGTGTAATTGGATTGTTTATAACACAAAGAAAGAATAAATGCTTGAGGTGATGGATACCCCATCTATCCTGATGTGATTATTATGCATTGCATGCCTGTATCAAAATATCCCATGTACCCCACAAATATATACACCAACTACGTACTACGATAGCCACAATGAATTACTTGTAATTTTCTCGATAGCATTCTGCAAACTTTTTTTTTATGGATTCACACATACCTTTCTTTCACCTAGGATAGCTCTTTCCTCTGGGCATATTTCTTCGTATTAGAGGGCTGGAGCAAGTATTTTAGGAAAGTATTTTACATTTGATTTATAACTTAAATATATGTGTGTGTGCACATGTGTGTGTGCACATATGCATGTGTACACACACTTAGTACCTTATGTAATGTATATATGTTATGTATTGTATATACATCCTAAAGTTTGTACTGTTTTACTCTTTTCAATCTTAAATTCAAGTTAAATGTTAAACGGTCATATGGAATTACAGAATTGTAAAAACTCAAGTTCTCTTCATCTTTAAAATTATTGTGTTAATATTGTTTATTTTAATTGTTCGTTTATACACAGGAATACCTTGCACACTGAGGTTGGAGACAGTGACTGAATTTGAAACAAGCTCAGATGATTTGGAATTGTTTTAAACTTAAAAGTGTTTAGTGAAGGACAAGTTTTACATTGGATGAGCAGAAGCTTAAATAAAATTTAAAACTCAACAGAATCTGTAACAATTGCATAGAAAATAGATCAACAAAAGACTTTTTCAGTAGGGATATTTTATCGCTAACATTGTTTAGAATCATTGGTGCACAGTGATAATAACAAACAGGTTGAGCTTTGTAGTTTTTAAAATTGTTTTTAAATAATCTGCAGGCAATGCACCCTTTTATCAACTGCATTTTTTTATAACCATCACCACCACTACATACTTGGCACTCTACTCCGCTCTCACTCAGTCTTTCTCTCTTCCTGCTTAATCTCATTACCTAACTTTTAGATTATTTCTATTTTGTCTAACTTCTGCTAGTTTTTCATATCACTACTACTTCTTATGCAATTTTTCCTTAAACTGAAATCCCTAAATAATACTGAATTAGATACCTGATATTATAAGCTCCCAGATTCCGGCACATTCTATATTTACATTACAAGTTATCCAGCCTCTTTGTAATAGTCCATTACCTAGTGTATTTTTTCCATAACGCTACAAATTCTATAAAGACTGGGACTATACATTGCACTCAGAAGTAGACCACCACTGAAGAGTGTTGAATAACTAATCTTCAATTCTACTTCTCTGTCAAGTAGCCCAAATCCTAACAAGTGTGGACTGACTGGCTAGTTTCCTCCAGCACATCATCAGGATACATCTTTTATACTCTGTGTTTATGAAAAGTCCATTGAGGTTATGTCATACTGACATTTTCTGAATAGGCCATCCAACATAAGGATGCATCATCATGAGTAACACTAATCCATAGCTATTTGTCTATACCTGAGACCAATCCCAGGACACAGCAGAGGGAAAACTTGAGGCATCCATGCTAACAAAAGACATTTGCTCATGTCCCTTATTCAGTCAGTAACATGTTCCCTCTTTTCTGCAACTGATTAAAAATTGCTCATACCAGAAGCTTTAGGTAAACTGTCTTCACCTATAGTTGATATTTTCAGACTCCCCTCATATTTCTTGTCTCTCCTGAGTATTCTCAAAGTATTATTTGCCCACCTCTGTTAAAGCTCTTATCACATTTTATGAAAATTACCAGATTTTTTTTCCAGTCTCTCCTACTAAACCATAATCTCTTTCAGGGCGTGGATCTATTTTTAATTCATGTTTGAATTACAATGCTCTATTCAATGTCTTTTTATAACATATATTAAATATATGACCAATGAATTTGAAAAAAGCAGAGTGGAAGACCATACACCTATAATGTTACTTGAAATGACTCACAGTGCAAACTGAACTATTAGGTAGGCAGTCATCTAACCATTTTCTTTACATGCTCATCGCTCTCTCATCAAGGCATACCCCTGGGATATCTTTCTTGAGGTAACACCACTTTCAATAAACTCTTCTTTTGCTTGTATAACTTTCTTCTTCCCTGCATTTGTATTCCATATACACAATCGAGTACTATTCAGCCATTAAAAAGAATGAGATTCTGTCATTTGGACCAAAATGGATGGAACTAGGGGACATATTCCATAGCAGGAAATTCTGTGGAACTTGGGCACTGAGGGCTTGAGTTTTAAGAAGAAGACCCTTGCAAAATGGAGACAAAAAATATCCCAGAATAAATAAACCTCTTTTTAGATAATACCTCTATTCATTGTGGCCTCTTCTTGCATCTATGATCAAAATTCTTGGCTCAGGATGCCATAATTATCTGAGAAGACAATCCCTTTTCAATTATCTAGCAAGTATCCTGTAGAATGGCAATAGCATTTCTTATTTTCTTTCTTAGAAAACGTTCTTACATACTGTTCGTTCTTAAGTTATGACTTCAGAATTTACTCCATAGATAAATAGATTACTAGAGAAAAAAGTCCACATTTCTTTATAATTCATAGAAAATAATTCTTTTTCCTCCAGAGACATAAAATACTTCTCAGTAAGTTTAACATACCTCTGAGCTTAATTTCATATAGGAGACTTTCAGTTCTGTGTGCGTGAGATGACCCAGAAAGTTGAGATGCTATTGAAGAGTAGAACATTTTCTAATTGGTCTGCTGTATGTTTTGGAGTTTATCACTTATCTGGATCTGGATTTTTCTCCCCCAGCAAAGAAACAAACCTACTTTCTCACTGACTGACTATCATGAGTAGGGTTCTGTATCTGCCATGAGCACATACTAATGCGATGGACTATTTAGACATCTGGTTTTTCCATTTGCAAACTCAAGGGGATCTTGGGTAGACAGCATTTATTTCTTTTTTAGCATTAGAATCCAAAACACTGTGACAAACAATGGTTATCACTAATGTTTAACATCTATCGAGCATTTGGAAAGTGCACGCACTACACTACATGTTTTGTAGGCATTCCTCAGTACAATGTAGGTAAGAACATTATGGCACAGAAATGTGCAGAAAGTTTCCCAAGTTCACACAGCAAGAGTGATGATACCTTGTTGAAACTCACTTAATTGTACTCCAGAGCTCACTGCATATGCCTCCAACTCTACAGTGCCCTCTTCAGGATATGTTATATTTCTATTAGGTAAATGTAAATTTCTGAATAGTAATGGCCGCATCTTCGCTGCCATGCCCGGCTGCAGTGCTTAGCCCAGGGCCCATGATTTTTTATTTTATATTTACATTTTCTATATAATTTCTATTTTTTTCTATTACCAATGTTATTGTTATCTTGATAGGTATTGCATAACATCTGTAGATTGCTTTGGGTAATTGAACATTTTGACAACATTGATTCTTCCAATTCCTGAACATGAAATGTACTTTTTTTCTGTGTGTGTGTCCTCTTCAACCGTTTGCATCAATGTTTTATAGTTTTCACTGTAGAGATCTTTCCCTTCTTTGATTAAGTTCATTCCTAAGTATTTTATTTTATTTGTAGCTATTGTACATCAGATTACTTTCTTGATTTCTTTTTCAGATTGTTCATTGTTGGTGTGTAGAAATGCTACTGATTTTTCTATGTCGATTTTGTATTCTTGCAACTTCACTGAATTTATCAGTTCTAATAAGTTTTTTTTTGGTGGAGTCTTTTGTTTATTTCAAATATAACATCATATCATCTGCAAACAAGAATAATTTGACTTCTTCCTTTCCAATTTAGATGTCCTTATTTCTTTTTCTTTTCTGATTGCTCTAGCTAGTACTTCCTGGGAGCTATGTTTTGAACTTTGAACTTGATCTAGTGGATGGACAACTGAGAGCCACTGAAGTTTTTAAGAGTGTAGTTAGCATGATAATTTTCACTTTCTAGAGATAATTTATGACTACATTGTGAGAATGGGCCATAGGAGTAAAATAAATGAGATCAGTTATGAGGCTACTGTCATTTCATTGAAAGAAAATGGTGCTCTGAGTTAAGATGGTAGATAAAAATATAGGTGAAGAAAGAGGAGATAAAGTGTTGCTAGCATTTTGACTTAGACAACTGAGTGAGTCAAAATCCTAGTTACTGGTGTAGGAAAACACAAAGACAAGAGATTCAGGAGAATGGAGAAATTTGGTACATTAATCTGCCGTTGTGGTATAGAACTGGAGGTATCTCAGAGGCAGCAAGATGTATTTCCCACAGACTGAAGAAAGACCTAGACAGATATGTAGAATTTGGAATCTGAGAATAGAGATGGTTAGCTAGTTGAAGATTTTTGACTGTGCACTCCCACTAGCAGTTCTATGTCCATGATGCCTTGTGGCACACATCCTATCTCAATCACCACAACCTGCATCACCATCTTTAATTAACTCTATCTCTTTAGTCAGACTATTTAATTTCGCTGGGCTTTGATTATCTGTAACACAGCAGGTATCATACATTAGGGGGAAGACATATTCTGAGAGTTCTTAAAATTGGTCCACATTTTTTGTGTCAACTGTCTAATAAGCTGCGTGGTGTTTTCCTAATTAGAAAGCTTTTTATTCTCTTAATTTTGGATTATTGACATCTTTAAGAATTTCTATTCAAAAGCAAATTGTATTAACCAGTAATAACAGTAAATAAGCTAAGCATTCTTACTATGTGCCAGACACTATCTGAAGCAATTTATATATTTTAATTCATTCAATTTGTTATAAAACCCTCTAGGCAGGTATTATTGTTTCCACTCATGTAACAGATGAGGAAACTGGGGAAAAAGAGGTGGTATGGTTTGGCTCTGTTCCCACCCAGATCTCTAACTGTAGTTCCCATAATTCCCATATGTCATGGGAGGGACCCAGTAGGAGGTAATCGAATCATGAGGGAGGGTCTTCTCCAACTCTGTTCTCATGGTAGCGAATAAGTTTCACAAGATCTGATGGTTTTATAAAGGGAAGTTCCACTGAACATGCTTTCTGTCTTGCCTGCTGCCATGTAAAATGTGGCTTTGCTCCTCCTTGCCTTCTGCCATGATTGTGAGGTCTCCTCAGTCATGCTGAATGGTGAGTCAATTAAACCTCTTTCCTTGGTAAATTACCTAGTCTCAGGTATGTCTTTATAAGCAGTGTGAGAACAGACTAATATAAGAGGTTAAGAAAATTACTCAACATCCCAGTTAGTGGCAGAAATTGAACATAGGCAATCTAACTCCAGAGTCTGTGTTAATTATCATTAATCTATACTACTATTAATTTCTTAACTGGGATGATTTGCTAATGAAGAATTGCTTTAGTGATGTTAGATTGTATGATAAGTGCAATTACTTATAAAGGTTTTCCAGAATGGGATTCAGTGTGGGTGAACTTTCATAGGGTGGAAACAAAGGTGTAGCTTCTTAAGCTGTTTTTAATGCCCAGGTCAAGCCCTGAGACAGGCACTCTGTTGACCTTCTTTGCCATTCAGGTGTGGAACAGACCAGCACATGACTGGTAGAGGGGATATAAATAGAGGTACTAAAGCAGGGCCCATCAAAGACACTTTTTAGATACTTTGTAACAGCACCTGTCTTCCCTCAGTTTTTCCACACAACTGCATGTTTATCCATCTGTATTTGTGCAGGAAAGTTATTGACAAGATGTAGTTCAAAATTCATGATTAATTTGATGAAAAGTGAGAGAGTCTTTAGGGACAAATAATCTGTAAAGCATTTCAAATATTTTATAGTAACTTCTCCCTGCCTCCACTTGTTTTCATTTCACTCATTTCATCTTGATTCTGTTGTAACAGATGCCGATAGAGTTTTTGACACTGAGAATGCCAGATCCGTCATTAACATGTTGCCAAACTGGGAAGGATTTACTAACAATATATTTTGCCTGCATCACTTCACTTCTTTTAATAGAGAAACTCATTTGAATAACATCTGAATAAAGAAGTTAATAATAGTAGCCTAAAAGCAGAAGCCAGATTGGAATAATAAACAACTGACCAGAATCTTCACCCTGAATGAAAATTAAATGTCATTAGAATAATTTTGAAGGCACAAAATAATCTGTCAATGCTAAATCTTTCTTACAGCCTTTTCCCACTACCCTTCCTGCTACCATATTTTTAACATAGCACTCACTTTTGCCCCTCTCGGCTTTATCTAGGATTTAAGAAAAGCTAGATTAGATTGACATTAAAGGAATTTTGAAGTATCAGCAAGAACGTATTATTCTGAAATTGGTTACCAATTTTAATTCTTTCTAAATTATATATCAATTAGTGCATGCCACTATTTTCACCTGCATGCGCTAACAAATTTGATATAAGGCACTAAGAAAATATTTTCCTCTTTAAATTTCAAGTATCTAAAAATGCTATAATGTTATATTACACTAATACGGGTTCATCTTTGTGTTTGTATGAGAGAGCAGAGAGAGCTAAAAAAACAAGAAAGAGAAGAGAGAAAATGGCATTATTGGTAGTGTGGAATTCAGACTCATCTTTTTATAATAGTATTACAAATTTGTAAGAAAGGATGATTGCTTCATATGACAAGAGTAAGATGAGCATGTCCCCCTCTACAAAATATAAAGGGCAGAGAGCTCAAAAACAGATATGCATATGGGAGAGGTATTTGAAAAAGCTGTTTTATTTTATGGTTAGTTTACCAGAAGTAAACATATAGGTTTTGTTTTTGCTGTTGTTGTTTCTGTAGCATTAAATATGAAAGTGCTCATAAATTCTATGTGTACACTTTGATGAATGTACCCATGTAACAAGTACCCAGAACAAAAATCGAAAATTACCAGCATCCCTGTCATTACCCATTACACCTTTTAAAAAGGTAAACATTATTGGACTTCAATTGCTATAGATTAGCTTTGTGGTTCTTGAATTTCACGTTAGAATAATCACATAGTATATAATATTTGGAATCTGGCTTCTTTTATTCAATGTCATATTTGTGAGATTCAACCATACAGTTTTATATAACAATAAGTTGATCATTCAATTTCTCCTATGTATAACTATACCACCACTTACTTATTCATTTTAATGTTGAACAATAATTGAACTTTTAAAGTGTATAGCTGTTGTAAATAGTGTTGCTATAAATATTTTGTATATGACTTTTGATCACCATATGTGGATTTTCTTAGGCATTTAATTTTTTAAAAAAGAGCTCCTACAAACCTAGAAAACCATTCATTGTTCCTAGACGTGTACTTGGCTGGGAATCTCAAGTCACTGTGCACAAGCAAACATTTTGTGTGTAATAGCCTATTTTTTTTTTTTGTCATGGATTTGTTCATGTCCAAATTACAAATTCTTCCTGGAAGCACTTCAACTTCTTATGTAAAGCTGCATTATTTTCCATATCCTTCCATTTTCCTTGGAAAATGGCAAAAATAAATTTTACTTAGTATAAAAACAGCCGTTAAGTGAAATATTTGACATGTCAAAATCAATATGTTTAAGAGTAGTTTGAAGAACATTTGGAGACAAAACAGCAAAGAGTTAATAGTCACTTTCTTTAATTGCTATACTAAGCAACCAAAAACAAAATTTGACTCCAAGGTAGTTTTTATAAAAGAGATTGTAACCTTCAGTAGTAATCCTTGCATTTATCTCTTTCTGTTTAGTTTTACCTGACCTTTTACATGAGCTACTCTTTCTTCAAGGTCTTCTCAGGAAAGAACTTTTACATTGTAAAGTCATCATTCTATATATATAAAAGCCCTAAGGACTCCACCAAAATACTGTTAGAATTAATAAACAAATTCAGTAAAGTTGCAAGATATAAAGTCAACATACAAAAATCAGGAGCATTTCAACAATGAACTATTTGAAAAAGAAACCTGTAAAACAATCCCATTTAAAATGGTTAAGAAAAATATAAATACTTTAGGAATAAATTTAACCAAAAAAGTGAAAGCTCTGTATGCTAACAACTGCAAGACATTGATGAACAAAAATGAAGAAGACACAGATAAATGGAAAGAAATCCCATGTTCCTGAATTAGAAAAATTAGTATTGTTAAAATATCTATACCCAAAGCAATATACATATTGATTGTAATACCTATGAAAATTTCAATGACATATTTCACAGAAAAATGACATATTTCAATGACATATTTCACAAAAATAGAAAACAATTCTAGAATTTATATGTAATACAAAAGACCTGAAATAGCCAAATCAATCTTGTCCAAAAAGAACAAAGCTGAAAATACTATACTACCTTACTTGGAAATATACTACAAAGTTACATTGATCAAAACATCATGGTACTGACATAAAAATAGACATATAGACTAATAGAGCAGAATTGAGAAGCCAGAAATAAATTAATCTACTTACAGCTAATTGATTTTTGACAAAGTTTTCTAGAACACACAATGGGGAAACGACAGTCTCTTTAATAAATGGTATTGGAACAACTGAATATCTGCATTGGAAATTTTAATAAAAAGCCTCATGTCACACCATATACAAAACTTAATTCATAATCAACTTAAAACTTAAACATAAGACCTGAAACAGTAAAACTACTAGAACAAAGCATAAAAGAAATGCTCCATGACATTAGTCTGGGCAGTGATTTTTTTGGGGATATGAACTGAAATGTATGCCAAAGTAAAGCAGAAATGGATAAATGGGATTACATCAAACTAAAAAGCTTCTGCATAGAAAAAGGAAACAATTGACAGAGAAAAGATACAATCTATGGAATCAGAGACTGATGCTATGCACACATCCCAAGGCCATATCAAAGGCTTATTAATTAATTGCATAATTAAGGTCCATAAGGGCAGCTGGAAAGGCCTCCAAAATGGCACTTCCAAAATGGCTTGAGAGACCAAAATAAAGGAGACTGGCTGGGGTTTTTAATTGTGATTAGGAGTGGACATCTGGGTGAGGATTTACACACATGGGCAGGGGCTGACATGGTCTGAATTTCTCACTGTTGTAAAAGTGGACGTTACCCTGGCTTTTTCATCAGCTTGCCCAGATGTGAGCCACAAGGAGAAGGAGGATATGTGAGGTTTAAAATATGCCAGCAGCCAAAATTTTAAAAATGGACTCAGATGACATATTACATGCACATACTGTAAGCCAGGCATACTTAGTCACTTAGGATATATAAATGGACAAAACAGACACCTAACATTACTGAGATATCAATTCTATTTAGGGAAGACAGAAAATGCACAAAACACATAATACATGAGTGAAGCAAATAGTATGAGAGATTCAGATCTGTCATGTGGAAAATAAAAGAGTAGACTAGAGGAAGGAGGTTCAGAGATGCAGAGTATGGGGAAGAGTGCAGTTTTAAATAGGATGCTCAGGTTGGGCCTCTGAGAAGGGGATGTTAAGCAAGTACTTGAAGCAGGTGAAGATGTTAGCCATACAGAACCCTGAAGGTAGAAGGGACAGCCACTGAAAAGACCCTAAGGAAGTAAGGTACTTGTTGGAATGTCTGAGAAACTGCAAGGAGGCAGGTGTGAGGGAGGGCAGTGAGGGAGGGGAGGAGGAGCAGGAGGAGATGAAGTCATAGAGGTGAAAGGGACACAGACTATAAAAGGTATTACAGACTATTGCAAGAAATTACAGTGAGATGGGGAACAGTGAGAGAGGTTGACCATAGGTGTGGCATGATCTAATTTATCTTATAAAGAGACCCCTTTGAGTGCTGCGTTGAAGACAGTAGAAGGGAAAGGGGAAACCCTTCGAGTTAGGAGGCTCCAATTAGGAGGCTATTATTGTAATCAAGGTGACAAATGATTTTGACTGAGACCAGAGTGTAAAGAATAGTAGATGGATTTTAACATATATTTTGAAAGTAAAGTCAACAGAATTTACTGTCAGATTGGATGTGAATGTGAAATGAAGGTAGGGGTCAAGGAAGACTCCAATGCTTTTGGCTTAGGCAACTATGGTCACCCCGTGCAGGTGAAACAGATTTTTATAAAATCATATGAATTAAGCCAAATTTCTGCCTTCCAGCACTCTATTCAAGGCACAATTCTATAAAAGATCATAATGGTATTATAGGTAAAGTGGAAACATACCTTAAAATATAAATAAGCAATGAATTAAGACACAATTGAGGCAAAATAGGTAATGATTCAGTGTATAAACACTAGCGTCAAATTCTTGGTTTCAAATCCAGACTCTGACTCTATATTGCAAAGTGATTTTCAGCAAATCAGTCACTTTTTTTCATGCCCACATTTCCTCTTATGCAAAATGAAAATAAGCATATATATGTATTATGGAGAGGATGTTGCAGTGTAGAGACCATGGACTTTAGATTTTAAGTTAATTTGAGTCTTTGCTAAATTCCTTAATAAATTATAATACTATCTTCACCTATTTAATCTCAATTTTCTTTCTTTGAAAAGCAAGAAAAATAATACCTAACTTGTGTACTTGGCAAGAGTTAAAAAGTTCTATGTTTGGCACAAATTAGATATCAATTTATTGAAAACGAATTATTACTTGCCATTTTTCTTCATTGAAATATTTATTTTTCCTCTTCAAAAATGACTTAAATAGGCTTACAGATTTCCATTCCATCTCCTTTTTTTCTTACTTCTATTAACAAATGTACATAGCACAGAATGGTCTTCAGAAAGCAGCATTATCCTTGAGATAGTGGAAAGATGGTAAAATAGAAACTAACTGTTTAAACTACCCTTTCTTTGTTTCTGCTTCAAAACAGCCTAATAATGATACCATCTCAACTAGGAAATGTTATGCATTAGATAGAGTTTATGTTTAATTTTCTTCCTATCACTTATTCTACCATGTTGCTACTTTCTGTCACTTTTTCCATCCCTAACAAATTCTCAACCTGTAATCTTCAAAATAACCTAAGTAAATGTTAATTCACATGTAGTGGATTAAATCACAGTGAATATGCAACACTCATCAGTTCATTCCCCATGTATTGAAGGCCTTTGCAAATTAAATGGTGAAAACTTAACTGTGTAAGCTGGGGCTACCTTCTGTGTGGAGTACTATTAGACTAGTCTAATAGTACTAACAATATAGCCATACATTGTGGTTGAAGTCCCTGGTTTAAAGATGCTTCTAACACTAAAAAGGGAGCATTTTATTTCAGGATGTTGATACATATGTCAAATTTTCAGCTGCAAACTATGATAAAATTCATATTCAACCATGTTCTCTATGCGAGCATCTAATATTAAGCATTAACGTGTGTAAATATATTTCTAAAATGTGTTTGAAAATATATATACATAATAGTTAGCCATAGTCACAATAAGGTATTAGGTTATACAACCAATCTTCTGAAGTCGCACATTTTTTAATGTTCCAACAACCTTATGAGAAAAGGTTTGATGCTAACCACTGCACATCCCTGTGGTAAAGATTCATGTTTTGCATCAGCTCTTTTGCATCTTGAGGGGTGTGTACACACCAGTTAGAGAGATAAAGCGCTGAAATCATTGCCTTCTGTCTTCCTATTAAATGTGAAAGTACCTGTAAAATACTGTATATTACCTGCATATTTTCTTTGCCTATTTTTCAAATGGGGCAACAGGAAGACTTAAATCTCCCTAAATTTATAAAAGAAATTTATCTTTGGTGAAATGCTCATTGTGCAAATACAGCAACAAAGGATTTTAGACAATCACTGTATTTTTATGCTAAACAAATAAGCAAGCACATGACATGAAAAACAATCAAAAAACAAAAACAAAATAAACTTCTGGTAATCTCTATAAGAAACTTTTATTATTCAGACTATTTTATTTATTATTTGCAGCTCATTCTGGTATGTATCATTCATTCATTTTTCATCAAAACTTGATTGCCCACATACCATATTTTAGGTACTAGAAAGCTGAAGATGGATATGGACCCTGTTTTCTAAGCACTGACACTTTACTTTTTTTTTTTTTTTTTTTTGAGAGGGAGTCTCACTCTCTCCCCCAGACTGGAGGGCAGTGGTGCCATCTCTGCTCATTTCAACTTCTGCCTCCTGGGTTCAAGCGATTCTCATGCCTCAACCTCCTGAATAGCTGGGATTACAGATGCACGCCACCATGCCCGGCTAGATTTTTGTATTTTTAGTAGAGAAGGGACACAGATTATAAAAGGTGTTACAGACTATCGCAAGAAATTACAGTGAGATGGGGAGCAGTGAGAGAGGTTAAGCACAGGTGTGGCATGTTGGCCAGGCAGGTCTCGAACTTCTGACCTCAGGTCATCTGCCTACCTCAGCCTCCTAATGTGCTGGGATCACAGGTGTGAGCCACTGTGGCTGGCCGATACTTTACTCTTGTCACCAATTTTTTGAAACAATTGGGATTAAAAATTACAGATGTCTGTTCCATTAGATGTCACTGTTACATAGCTTTGTGCTTAATCCAAGCCTCAAAGCTTCTTTGGTATGTATTGTGCAACAAGATAAATAAGTAAATAAACAAATAAATGAAATATATAATTCCTGCCCTAAAGTTGCTTAAAATTTCATAAATGTATGGATGCAAGGCTCTGAGAAAAGTCTTATTAGAAAATAAACAGTTACCAAATAGTATATTAGTGGGCAACAGGAAAAATACCCTACTTTACTGAAATTTTTTTCCACCTTGATTTGGTCATTCATTAATTCATTTACTAAGCCAAATATTAAGCTCATACTGTGGTCTAAAGGATATATTTCACATTGGAGTATAGAAATAAATGAGGTTTTATTTATTACTATGCAGCAAGGGTTGTTGATAAATAATAACTCTGCAATATGATAAACATGAGAGAGAAGTACAGACAAATGTATCAGATTTTAGGAGAAAGAATAATTCCATCTAAAGTATCCTACGAGATTTAATATAGGGTATTTTGAACGACAAGTAGCAGGGACAGGACTAGGGTGAAGGAATTGAGGCATTATCCTTGAGTGCAAAATTTAAGGTGGTCCCAAAAATCATTAAGTAAGATGAATAATATTTTAGTAAGATATTTGTAAAAACCAAGTTGGCAAACTATGGACCATGGGCTAGCCACGTATTTTTGTAAATAAAGTTTTATTGGGCTTTCACCAAATGAGGATATGGAGGTAAAGGTTTTCTAGGAGAGGAAATAGCATGAGAAAACACCTGCAGTTTTGAAAATCATAAGTGACATATCTAAGAATAACAACTAGCCTTGTGAGATTTTAAAGAATACTTGAATGGAAGTGACTTTGTTTTGTTTTAATGTGGTGTTTTGGATTATAGAGTCATTTTATCTTCTTTTAAAGTTTCCATTTTTGCAGGAAGTAATTAGTTAAATGTATTGACTTTGAACTGCTTGTGATTTGTTTGAAGACTTGATAGACCTGTAGTAATATCTGTTAAATTGAATCTTTTCCTTACCATTTTAAGAAAGCTAGAAGGAACAAGAAATAGAGAGGGTTGGGGGATATTGAAAAAGAATGTAGAAAAAACAAGATAAGGACTTAGAAACACATTTTCTTCTATGGAATGTTGCTGGTCTGTTATACGTGAAACAAGAATAGGTGTAAATAAGAAGAAGATTTGTAGAACCTGTATATGTACAGAGTAGTAAGGTAGTATGTAATAAATGCAAAACTACATGGGAAACATTTGTTTTCTTTTTAAAAATAAAATTCTATATACACTTTAAAACAAAATACCTATATTATTCCATGATTTTATACATCGAATAAAGGCATATACTGTGGAAAAGTGGAGAATATTGAAAAGGATAAATAAAACATATATACAACAATAAGAAAAACAGACACAGAAATGTTCAAAAGGACAATGGTTACCAAAAGCGGTATACCTAGTTGTGTACCATATGAGGATCACAATGAGAGTTTTCCTATTTTATGTAAATGATATCATACACACGTATATTTGAACTGCACATACATCAAGATGTGATTACATCTGTACTCAATTTTCAGCTTATTATTGGTTCTTCCATAAAGCTCACCATTAAACATCAAGGTCAACAATGAATTCATTCATAATGTAGGAATCTCATGGACCCAGGGAAAAACCATTAAGTACATAAGGGCATGACAGCCTAAAATCCAGCTGGGTCACCACTTAATGACCATGTCCTAAAGAACTCTAAGGATGTGTAGACTTCCCATCTGGCAACCTAGATCACAGAGGCAATGCTGAATTAGAGTGGGGTGGGTCATGCATCTCAACTTACCTATTGTGTAGCTTTTGCTAAGTCTGCCTATGGCTAATATGCTTTTCTTTAAAATAGAAGTAATTCTTACAACCAACTTCAAAGCAATATCAAAGACACTAATGAATAAACTAGTAATTACCAAGCCCCATTATGTGCTGCCTCCATTCCCAGGAATTTACAACCAAAAAGTACATTGTCATCAAGTATAGCATCAAAACATAAAGTAGAATCATATCAGGATAGCTCTTTTGCCCCCAGGTTCATCATTATTTTTCATCCCAGTCTTGACTGAGCAATCACTAAATATGAACCACCAAACTGAGAGAGGTGGAATAACAAAGTGAAAGATGCCTAGAGCAATAAACAGATTTTAATTCTTTTTTTTTTAAGCCTCCATCTCTCTAGTGTCGGTTTGTGATAGATGGTTTGAGAGAAGACATCACAAAACTCAGTGACATAAACAAAAATGTGATGCTCAGTACCTGAACACATGTACTTGGCAGGGCCTTTCTCAATGAGAGCTTAGAGTACTTCTCAGAAATATGGCAATAGGTCACTTGGACAGAGTGGTCACTGTGTCCGTGCCTCGTGGCAATGTTCATTTTTCTTCACTTACGTAGAAGCTATCTGTCCTGGCTAATTATTTTCAGAGCCTGAATATCCATATAAACACTTTTGCCATAATGATTACAAAATTCCCTTAGCAGTTTATATTTTCCATATTCAGTTATATTTATTACCTTATGCCATGACAGCCTTATCATATCAGGAAGTTATCCACAATGATGATTGCAAACAAAGTGACATGTCCAAAATGAAAGAAAAATAAATAAATATTGTTATGTCATTAGCAGGAAGTGAAAAACTTTCAGGTTCTAAGCACAGTCTGGCCAAACTATATTCAGCCAAGAATTATTCACTGCTTTGTATGCTGCTACTCTCATAACCTCTGGACTTTATCATGCCCTCCTCTCTCTGGACTTTATCATGCCCTCCTCTCTACTGCCTTAACTATGCCCCTCTCTTAAGATGCACAAATAGTGTGTGTGTGTGTGTGTGTGTGTGTGTGTGTATGAAACTAAAATATATATATGATATATATATGATATATTTTAGTTTATTCCTTCTTCAGTCAACTTCTCAAAAATGCTTGTTCTAGTCTTTCCTGTTCAACCCTTTCACTTCTTCTGAACTCTTCCTTAAGTTTTGACCAAATCAAACTGATTGAATCTATTTTTGGACAAATTTTTTACTTTAGGAATTTCTTTCTGACCTACTATGTTTCCTTGTGAATTCTGAATCCAGGTATTAATAAAGTTCCTGTCACTTTCTTGGGTTTATCATGCAGACTAGTGTCAACCTAAGTATCTGTCACAGAATTTGAAAAGCTGTGAGTCTGCTCAGACCTGCATTTAAAATGTTATGTAACACAGATGGTATTAACCAGTGCATCTTAGCATCTGCGTCAGGGTACACTGTGGGCCAAAATGCCCAATTCAGAGGTTCCAGGAACTGGGGAAGAAAGGCATCAGAGTTCATATTATCTATCCTTGAAGAACTATTAATTTTCTCATTCATTCATTTCATTTTAATGTATTCATTTTAGTTATTGTTTCTCAGCCTGCTCATTTCTCTCTATAGAGTCTTAGAGCTGATGCATTATACAGCATTCTTTCTAAGCCAAAGGAAAATCATTTAGTAAGGCTCTTTGCCCCAATAGTAAACAAAATTAAATTTACTCTGCACTCTCACCCATGGGAGATTGAGGTGCCCAAAATAAAAGGAGATAGTCTGACAAAATCTGGGTACAAAGAACCTGATGCTAATTAAGGTAACAAATCACATAGTTGAATGTCATTTTTTTCAGGTAACCCCAGGTATACTGAATATACTTTCAGGACAAAATCCTGAAAGAAATAAAAGCGTGTAAATAATTCCAGTCATACAAAATCAATGACACAGAAACTATTTAAAAATCAAAGTTAATAATAAGGGAGCTTTTCAGAAACTCTTAAAGGTTACTTTTATTTTACAAAATATATAATTATTATAAATCTGGATTATGTTACATACTGAACATGCACTTTAGAAGTGTAGGGAAATATTTTCCCTTCTGGAGAGAGGCTTCTGGAGAGAGGCCTGCGACCTAACACCAACTCTGATAAAGACAAGGGAAATAAAATCTACAAATCACACTATGAAGAATTTAAAATAATGTAGAGTTCTCATCCTTGTTAGGTTGCACGAAATGACCAAAATATCCTAGCAAGCTTTTAAAATGTCATCGTGTTATAGGTTATCTGTCAGCATTTGGTATATAATCAACAACCCTCAAACATAGTGGCTTAAAACAATCACTTATTTAACTCAAAGTTCTCGTAGGCAGTTCTTCTGGTCTGGCCAAGCTTACCTGATCTGAATATAGCTAGTCAGTGAGTCTATAGGAAGCTGGTGTGCTTTCTGGGGCTGGAAGATTTCAAATGGCTCCCCTCCTATATGGGGCAGTTAGCTGATCATCAGCCAGGGCAGCAAAGGGAATTGGACCTTGTGTTTTCAATTGTCTAGTAGGGTAGCCTCTATTTATTCATGTGGTAGCATTTTTTTTTCAACACCAGCATAAAAGGAAATTATAAAACCTTTTGCTGTTTAGGCTTAAAACTGACACAATCTCACTATTGCCAGTGATCATAACAATTCTCAAGGAACGCCTATGTATGCTCACTGATTACCATCACTGCTCCCTGACTGCATCCTTGACATCCTCCCAGTCTCTAGCAATTCTCTCACCTCAGCCCCCTGAGTAGCTGGGACTACATGTTTGTGCCACCATGACCAGCTAATTTTTTTTTCTTTTTTTTAATGTAGAGACTGGGGTCTCTTTACATTGCCAAGCCTGGTCTTGAACTTCCTAAATCCAAGTAATCTATCAGCCCCAGCCTCCCAAAGTGCTAGGATTACAGGGAGGCTTCCTTTCAATAATCTACCACCTAGAGGATAGTAAAATAGAGCTCAAAATATCATAAGGTAAAATAAAAAGAAAAGCAGAAAAACTCATCTGTTTACAAAACTATTTACTCTTAAGAAAGATTTAGAATAACAGATAACTTTGAACTTAAAGCATAGCTTAGCTATTGTTATGACTATTAAGAAACTCATGAGTATAACAGTTCTTTGTAAGTTGTATAGCAATCACCAACAGTAAGTTGGAATTATTATCATGTAAAAATCAGTAATGTAGCACAGCCACTTCCATGGCAATACCAAATAAATGAGGTACATAATTTGCACATCTAACATACACCATATTCTGTGGTTTATACTGACTCTGAAATGGTAAATAAAACAATCTCAGTTTCCATCCTCATGAACTACACAGACTAATGGGTGAGACAGATAAAAAAAAGAGATAAATACTTATCTACCACCACCAATGACAGTATGATGAAAACAAAGGGTTCAGGTGTAGAAACTGAAAGGAAGGGGATCATGCCTGTTGACATAAGATGCTCAAGATGACATCTGTGAGGAAACCTCATGGTAGCCAAGGCTTAAATAAGGATCACAAATATAATTACTCCTACATTAAAAGATTATGTTCATGTGAATATTAGACTTACAGGTACCCACAGAGATTATCTAGTCAACTCCCTTACTTTATAGAAAAAAATAATTAGAATTCACAAAGGAAAAATTATTCATTTAAGTCTTACCAAGTATTTGGGGAAGATTTGTGGCCAGATCTAATTCAGTATGTGCCTTTACACAACTATGTATTTTTTTTCAAGCTTTTTCTTTTTTAATTTCCAGCTTTTATTTTAAGTTCTCGGGTACATGTGCAGGATGTGCAAGTTTGTTACATAGGTAAACGTGTGCCATGGTGGTTTGCTGCATAGATCATGCCAGCACCCAGGTACTAAGCAGTGTCCATTAGCTATTCTTCCTGATGCTCTCCCTCCTTCCACCCCAACCCTCTGACAGGCCCCACTGTGTGTTGTCCTCCCTGCCACCACCATGTATCCATGTGTTCTCATCATTCAGCTCCGACTTACAAGTGAGAATACACAGTATTTGGTTTTCTGTTCCTGTGTTAGTTTGCTAAGGATAACGGCCTCCAGCTCCATCTATGTCCCTGCAAAGGACAGGATCACGTTCCTTTTTATGACTGAATAGTATTCCATGGTGTATATGTACCACATTTTCTTTCTTCAGTCTATCACTGATGGGCATTTAGGTTGATTCTATGTCTTTTCTATTGTGAATAGTGCTGCAATGAACATATGTGTGCATGTGTCTTTATAGCAGAATTATTTATATTCCTTTGGGTATATACCCAGTAATGGAATTGCTGGGTCAAATGGTATTTCTGCCTCTAGGTCTTTAAGGAATCTCTACACTGTCTTCCACAATGGTTGAATTAATGTACACTTCCACCGACAGTGGATAAGCATTCTTTTTCTCCACCAGCATCTGTTGTTTTTTGATTTTTTGGTAATAGCCATTCTGATCAGTGTGAGATGGTATCTCATTATAGTTTTGATTTGCATTTCTCTAATGATCAGTGATGTTGGGCTTTTTTTCATATGTCTGTTGGTCTCACACATGTCTTCTTTTGAAAAGTGTCTGTTCATGTCCTTTGCCCACTTTTAAATGGAGTTGATTGTTTTTTACTGAAGGAACATACCTCAAGAAGAGAGATGTATGACAAACCCACAATGAATATCATACTGAATGGGCAAAAGCTGGAAGCATTCCCATTGAAAACTGGCACAAGATAAGGTTGCCCTCTCTTACCACTCATAGTCAACATAGTATTGGAAGTTCTGGCCAGGACAATCAGGCAAGTTAAATAAATAAAATGTAATCAAATAGGAAGAGAGAAAGTCAAACTATCTTTGCAGATGACATGATTCTGTATCTAGAAAACCACATCATCTCAGCCCAAAAGCTTCTTAAGCCGAAAAGCAACTTCATCAAAGTCTAAAGATACAAAATCAATGTGCAAAAATTGTTAGCATTCCTGCACATCAACAACAGGCAAGTTGAGAGCCAAATCACAAAGGAACTCCCATTCACAATTGCCACAAAAAGAATAAAATACCTAGGAGTACAACTGACAAGAGAAGTGAAGGACCTCTTCAAGTAGAACTACAAACCACTCCTCAAAGAAATCAGAGAGGACGCAAACAAATGGAAAAACATTCCATGCTCATGGATAGGAAGAATTAATATTGTGAAAATGGCCAGACTGCCCATAGCAATTTATAGATTCAAAACTACTCCCATTAAACTACCACTGACATTCTTCACAGAACTAGAAAAAAACCATTTTAAAATTCTCGTGGAGATCCTCCCCCCACCCACCACCAAAAAAAAAAAAAAGACTGAATAGCCAAGGTAATCATAAGCAAAAAGAACAAAGCTTGAGGTACCATGCTACCCAACTTTGAACTATACTACAGGGCTACACTAACCAAAACAGAATGGTACTGGTACAAGAGCAGACACACAGACCAGTGGAACAGAATAGAGAACCCAGAAATAAAACTGCATACCTACAAACCTGACAAAAACAAGCAATGGGGAACGGATTTCCTATTTAGTAAATGGTGTTGGGATAACTGGTTAGCCATATGCAGGAAATTAAAACTGGACCCCTTCCTTATACCATATACAAAATTAACTCAAGATGGATTAAAGACTTAAATGTAAAACTCAAAACTATAAAAATCCCAGAAGAAAACCTAGGCAATACCATTCAGAACATAGTCATGGGCAAAAACTTTATGGCAAAAATAACAAAAGTAATTGCAACGAAAGCAAAAATTTACATATAAGATCTAATTAAACTAAAGAACTTCTGCACAGCAAAAGACACTATCAACAGAGTACATAGATAACCTACAGAATGGGAGAAAAATTTTGCAATCTATCTATTGGACAAAGGTCTTATATCCAGTATCTATCAAGAACTTAAACAAATGTATTATACAGAAACAAACAAACAATGCCCCCCCCGCCCCGTGCATTCTCACACTTTTTGTTTTCAAACACAGTTCTGCAAATGTTTTGATATCCACTTGTGAGTTCAAGAAATCTTGATACAACAGTAAGGACTATTGATTTTAGGGATGTTGCAGCCAATATCCCTCTTGGGACAAGAGCAGGCTGATAACATGTGGTAGAGAAGTTTCAGAAAAGCGCAGTACTGAAATGATTTGGATCTAAGAGTCATTTTGACCTGGTTTAATCCAGCTCTGTTACTTAATAGCTGTGTGGTCCCAGGCCTCTTTGTGCTTCAGTTTTCTTATCTGTAAAATGCTGATAAAAGTGTTGATATTTAATTCATATAATTGATTCAAGTATTAAATGTGTTAGTGATTGCAAAGCACTTAGAACAGCTCATGGCATTTAGTATAGCCTCAATAAATGTCTGCAATTATTACACGAATATTTATTCATGAGGCTTGGGGCTGGACCCTACCACCTTTTCATAACAAGCTTACTGGGCCTGGGCTGGTGGGTAGAGGGAAATAAATGAACTAATGGAGAGATTAGAATTGAAAATGTTCTGTCATTCCAAATAATACAATAGAATAAATTGCCAAACATTTTCTCCTTGATATTCAGGGAGAACAAGTGTAATTAAAAATAATGATAGCACTCAAAATGCTTCTGTTTCACAATTTTCTAGTTGAAAGTTCAGGAGTTGGGGATAAGAATTATGCTAATGAAGATTCTTCATTTTTTTTTCATTTCCCCACTGTCCCATCCTGTTTACTCTTCTGATTGCTGCAGGACATTCAGTGTGAGAAGAATAATTCTATAGATAAACTGCTGAAAAACCACTGATTTCAAAGCTCTTTAAGAACTGAGTGATTGATGCCTGTCATTAACTCACAACCTGATCACAATAAGGACGTTTTGACTGCCATATGGAGCGTGGGTGGGGCTCAACAAATCCTCCCCACAGCACATACACTCAGAAGCTGCAAATGCCCTTCATGTATGCGAATGTTTGGGAGCTGTCACAAGTACATATTCAGATGTTATACTATTTTAGATTTATGTTAATATGCTACAGGGTTAACATGAGAAGTCAGGAAGTGTCATTTATATATGACTTTGGTAACAACTTCTATCACCCCACCACACGTCTTGTCACATTCCATGCTGTTCTGGAAGTGGCTTATGTTGTCACCTGATCTTAACACTCCAAATTACCATCAGATTCCTCTTGTAGCATCCCCAACATCCCTTAATTTCTGAGTTGTGCAGTCCACGTCTGGTTAATCATAACATATATCTTCAAAAGCCTCGAGTCTATTTTGATTACCATCTGCTGCATATTTAAATGTCATTCCGGTAATGGAGTGGCCAGACTGACATGTGTTATACTCAAACCTTCATGTCAAAGTGCAGAAGCTAGTTTTGATAAACTTAATTGAAAAGCATTCTTTTAAAGGGACATTACCCTTGACTACATATATGCATCATTTTAATTAGCATCTCTCTTTGTTCTTTTTAGTAGTTTTTATTTCTTCTTGAAACTCTTAAATCAACCATGCTCTCTTTATGAAATGTCTAGAGAGAAAAGATCTACAGTGGTAACATAAGTGGTCATCTGTTACCCCTGGAAAGTTATGGAAGCATTATAGAAATGTAGAAAGCTTGAAAGGCTGGAAAACGAGATGCTTGAAGAAGACATCGAGACTTTCTACATTTATTTATCTCTTCACCCCCCAAAACACACAAAATTCCAGGGTCATTTAGTTATTTGACATTGCAGTGTGTGGAGGAGAGGGAGATCGATTTTTTCTCTACATTATTCTCATATTAAAGGTATCACCTCTCACAGCTTGAATGGCTATTGTATCTACAGTAAAACAATAATTATTATCATGCTTATTTATGCACTGTGTCCCAGACTCTATTATACTTGCCATTGCTATTCTCATCAGCATCAACCTGGGAAATAGCACAGAAACATGAGCTCTCCTGATCATCCTCCCCTAGGTTTCATTTAGGTGCTACGAGGTATAGAGTGCTGTGATGAGCCCGGGAGATCATCTAGGAGGATACACAATCACTTCTATTCTTAAAGAATTCCTATCCTAACTGAAAGGAGAAAATCAGTTCAAACACATTGAAAACAACAAAAGCTGCTCAGTGAGCATTCAATCAGAAAACATTTATGAGTTTTATAATAGAGAATAAATAACAGATGAATAAATAACAGATATATAAATGGAGAACCTCCTCTAGCATCCCATCATGAGTATCTCAAAGGTTACTTTTATGGTTTTTCAATATCTCTATAATTCATATATATATATACACACACACACACAGAGAGAGAGAGAGAGAGAGAGAGACTATTATGTGCCAGATCTCTGTGAAGAGTTCAGCCCTTCCCACCTTATGAGGAGCCCTTTCCTGAGGGTGAAGTCACTCAAATCCTAGAACATGCTAAGCTCACCTAACAGGGACTGTCAATGACTCTCTTTTTTCATGAAGTACAGAGCACCAAGAATAATTTGCCTCAAACAATAATTTCCTTGGCCTCAAAAGACACTCTCACTATATGAAAATATGTGATTTAGTTGAAGTGAGAATTGAATATGATACATTTTTACAAATGACTTATGTCATTTCCTGATTTTTACTTTTTTATGCCTTGATGTCTCTTCAAATGCTAATCCTTTAAGTCATAAAAGCTGGATTTCTATGTTCAAGGGCACATATAGCTACTCAGAATTCCCAGTGTGATGGAAAATAATTTTGATATGCTGCCTCAACTCTTATTTCAAAGAAAGTGTAGAAATATATTTTTGGCCTGTATTCAATCCCTGTGGCCTTGTCCATGCTGATAGGTTTGTGTTCCAAATTTTTCGATTGGCCTCCTCTACCAGGATAGAGAGCTGAGATTGAATTTGCTGGAAAGTTAGGTTAGTTTGAGAGTGAAAATAATAAGGAAAGATTCAATGATCACGTTTTTGTATTTTAAAATTTAAAATCTCTGCTGCCTTTTTGGAATTGGGGTAACTCCAGAGCTGAAATTTTCACAATGCATTTAAATGCCTATCTAGACATTAGCAAAATATTAGAACAAGGCTCATGAGATGACTACTATTGGATAGAGCGATCACCTACAGAAGCATGACATAGAAGCCAAATCAAATCCTTTTCGAAATAAAGAGGTTTGTTAACTAAAAATAAACATCCAAATTGTCATTTAGGTATACATTTGAAGAGTATAAAGGAAGTAGAATTTTCTTGTAAATGTGATGCTTTGCCAAAGTTCTAATCATAAACCCAAAACTGCCAGATTTATTTAAAATAAGTCCCGGTAAGTGAGTGAGGTTTAGCTTCAAAAGTATTGTGTTTTGAATTTATTATAATTAACCTCATTTTGTCATTTGTGTGACATATTTTCCCAAAGGATATCAAGATATTAAAGCAAAACTTAGGAGTAATGGGGAAACAGCATGATAATTGGTGTTAAATAGATCATTTATAAATGTTTTCTACAACAGTAGCTCATCTCTCTCCAACTGAATTCCTTTTTTCTTTACTCCCAAATGATGCCAATTATCTAAAAATTTGAATAATAATTTGTTAAGTTTCATTTGTCAGCTTATTAACTCAGTTCATCATCTCGTTTCCAATCCCTTTATCCCATAGTTATATTCAGCAATAATTTTAATTAAAATATTGTTATAGCCTGTGAAGGTATTTATCAATGACCATTACTAAGTGAAATCTAAATACTAATTTGGCTTTTACAGATTCTTTAAATAGAATTTTGTCTTTTCTGTCCTCTTTTTAGCTTCTCAGAGGAAGTACATTTTTTTCTCATCTTTGTACTGATATCAAATTACTGTATCAATATATATGGCTTTTCTATGAGATTTGGGAGAAAGTTTAGGGTCTTACTTTGCCTGTAATCCTTCTGATCACATTTCTGACATTTCTCTTAGAGTTTGGCTTTGCCTATAAAAAGCAATATTCTGTGTTTACAAAACATCTTTCCTTCAGAGGCTATTATTTAAAAAGATGTTTACTTCTCCCCAGTGACCTCTTATAGGTTTGTTTCTCAGGTAAACATATTTTTAAATGATTATTTCATTTCTATTTTTGAAAATAAGTGAATTTTTATTCAGTGCATTATATAGTAACAAAAAGTGACAGAAATGTAAAAATTCATTTGCCAAAGAATATGTGAACAGTATGGTCATTTTTCTGTTTCTACAGCAGGCCTATGGAAACATAACCTCATTTATCTACTTGGAATAAAAGCTTGGCTAGCCTACATAGGCTTTTTTGGTGTCCTAACATTTATAGTCTATACAGATAATGAATGTTTTTTCTGAGTGCCTAGGTGATAACCCCTAATTCCCAGGTTACAAGTTCATCTGTACAGTACCATGTACCCCGGAAATGCCTATCAGTCCTGATTTCAAATATTCAGCTGCATCATATCCTTGGCTTTAATTATACTTTATAAACATATTTACTTGTTTTGGAGTTGGAAAAGAATATAGTAACAATGCAAGTGACTTTAAACTTCCAGTATTCAAAGGTTAAGGTTTCTAGGAAAAAAACTTATACATTGTTGTCTTGAAAAATCATAAGCAAGTTGAAAAAACTTCTCACTTATAGTTTTAATTTTTGCTACTGTGTGTTTTTGGTTCTCAAAGGCATATTTCAAAGGAAGCTGGGATCGTGTGAAATACTCATGACAGCTGTGGATGCCAACCTAGGTCTAGTCATGGCACTAGAATGTACAGGGAGCATATTTGGAACACTTACTCATCATTGGCTGAATGTTGGCAGTATCTTTTAGTGTAAGGCTGAGGATGAGTCTGATTGGGAAGAATTCTTATTATGCAGATGAGGAAATAAACATTAGAGAGAATGTGATAGAGTTAAGGTTTTAATACAGATTTATGCAGTTTTACATGCTAGAAGTCTGAAATCAAGGTGTTGGCTCAGCCATGCTTTCTCCAAAACCTGTAGGGGGTCAGTCTTTCTTTGACTCTTCTGACTTCTGGTTTTGTCAGCAATTCCTGAACTTCTTTGGGTTATAGATGCAGCACTTCAATTTAAGTGACCAGAGTTTATGTATTTTTTAATCCTCCAAGGCACTTAATCTAAAACAAATTAGATGCTCCATATATACTTATGTGTTTGAATTGAATTGCATTACATTGAATTCTCACAGAGGAACAAAGTAGAACAATAGAACATTATGTAGGGATGCCTCATTGACTTCTGCAGATGTATTCATTGGCTGTAATTTCTTTTTTTATTTTTTATTATTTTTTATTTTTTTATTTTTTATTTTTATTATTATTATACTTTAAGTTCTAGGGTATGTGGCTGTAATTTCTTGATACAACACATCTTCGAAAGTCTGGCTGAGTCTGTGATGAACAGGGAGTAATGCTATGTCTTCTACACTGAGCTAGAGGAAAATGTTGGCTATACAGTTTCATGAGATTAAGACAGTCCACTTGGCTCATCCTGGAGAAATCTTCAGTCAAGATTTACTTAGAAATGAAGTTAAAATGCAGTATTAGTCTCAGTTCTCCCAAGAAACAGAATATATACACACATAGAATATGAAGAGATTTTCAAGAAATGGTTTATGTGCTACTAAAGGCTAAGAAGTCTCATGATCTGTTGTCTGTGAGCTGCAGACTCAGGAGAGCTAGTATTCTAGGTACAGTCTGAGTTTAAAGGTTTAAGAACCAGAAGAACCTAAAGTGTAAGCTCCAGTGGGAGTATAGCAGATCTATGTCCCAGCTCAAAAAGAGTCATTCTTCCTTTTGTTTTTTGTTTTATTCACATTCTCAAAATATTGGATTGGGCCAACCCCCATTAGAAAGGCCAATCTACTATACTCCATTTCCCAATTCAAAAAATTAATCTCATCCAGGAATACTTTCACAGGCACACTGAGAAATAATGTTTAATCAAAATATCTGGGCATCCCACGGTGCAGTCATGTTGAACATAAAATTAACCATTACAAATGCTTTTCCTGAATGTTAGCGAGAATGATTTTTACATATTTAAATGTTCTTTAAGAGGCACATTTCCCCTTCCATGATTGCACCCTACCCTCAATTGCCTAGACTAATTGTAGGTGATCAGTGTTAGTGGAGGTGAAGGCAGAGAACCCAGTGTTGTCAAAAGAGGAAGCAATTCTGATGGTGAATAGCAGTTTTCCCTAAATCATCTGTAATGATCACTGCACACCTCCCCATTTTCTTTCTCTTTATGTCCCCAAGGTTCCAAACTTGGCTTAGAATTTTATTTCAGAAGTAAACGAGAGTTATAAGCAACATATCATAATCAAAAAAGCTGAAAGCTATGAATTTATACAAACTTGTGTTAGAATCCCAGGTTTACTTCTTATATCCTAGGAAGTCTGAGGACTTGACCTCTATAAGCCATCTAGTTTCACTTGTAATTTGAGGAAATCAATGCATTACACAAGGGTTATTTTGAGAAATAATTGAGATAATACAATGAAGTATGCTTAGCATCACACAGCTAATGGGCAGTAGAGCTAAAATTTGAAATCAGGGATTTGTTAATTACTTAGCCCATGGGCTAAAACAAGGGCCAGCAAACCATAGCTTGCAGATCAAAGTCAACCTTCTACCTGCCTTTAGAAATAAAGTTTTATTAGAATCATGCCTATCTTTAAAAGGGCATTACTTATATGTCTTTTGCAATGGCAGAGCTGAATAGGTGTACTGGAGACAAAAATCTAAAATGTTTACTGTAGTCGTATCTTGTTTTATTGCACTTTGCTTTATGACACTTCACAGATATTATATCACTTACAAAGTGAAGATATGTGACAATCCTGCATCAGGTAAGTCTTTTACTGCAATTTTTTTTAACAGCATGTGCTCGCTTTGTGCCTCTGTAACACATTTTGGTAATTCTCACTATATTTCAAACTTTTTCATTATTATTATATCTGTTACGGTGATCTGTGATCAGTGATCTTTGAAGTTACTATTGTAATTACTTGGAGCACCACAATTCACACTTATATAAGAAATCAAACTAATTGATAAATCTTGTGTGTGTTCTCACTGCTCCACTGACCAGCTACTTCCCCATCTCTCTCCCTGTCCTCAAGCTTCCCTATTCCTTGATACATAACAACATTGAAATTAGGCCAATTAGTAGCCCTACAATGGCCTGTAAGTATTCGAGTAAAAGAAAGAATCAGGTGTATCTTACTTTAAATCAAAAGCTAGAAATGATTAAGCTTTATTATGAGAAAGGCATGTTGAAAGCCAAGATAGGCCAAAAGCTAGGTCTCCTTTGCCAAACAGTTAGCCAAGTTGTAAATGCAAAGGAAACATTCTCGAAGGAAATTGAAAGTGCTACTCCAGTGAACACACAAATGATAAAAAAGTGAAACAACCTTATTGCTGATGTGGAGAAAATTTGAGAGGTCTGGATCAAAGATCAAACCAGCCACAGCATTTCCTTAAGCCAAAGTCTATCCCTAGCAAGGCCTCAACTGTCTTCAATTCTGTGAAGGCTAAGAGAGGTGATAGAGTTGCGGAAGAAAAGCCTGAAGCTAGCAGAAGTTGGTTCATGAGGTTTAAGAAAAGGAGCCATCTTCATTAAAAATACAAGGTGAAGCAGCAAGTGCTGAGACAGAAGCTGTCGAAAGTTATCTAGAACATCTAGCTAAGATCATTGATGAAGGTAGCTGCACAAAAAATAGGTTTTCAATGTGTAAGAAGCAGCCTTATATCAGAAGATACCATCTAGGATTTTCATAGCTGGAGAAAAGAAGTCAATGCCCGGTTTCAGTGCTTCAATGGACATGTTAACTCTCCTGTTAAGAGCTAATGCAGCTGGTGACTTTAAGCTGAAGCCAATGCCCAGTTACAATTCTGAAAATCCAAGAGTCCTTAAGAATTATAATAAATCTACTCTGCCTGTACCCTATAAATAAAACAACAAGACCTAGATGACAGCACATCTGTTTGCAGCATGGTTTGCTGAATATTTTAAGCCCACTGTTGAGACTGACTATTCAGAAAAAAAGCTTCCTTTCAAAATATTGCTGCTCATTGAAATGTACCTGGTCACCCAAGAGCACTGATGGAGAGATACAAGGAGGTTAATATTGTTTTCATGACTACTGACATAACATCTGTTCTGTAGCCCATAGATCAAAGAGGAATTTTGACTTTCAAACTCTATTATTTAATAAATACACTTCATAAAGCTACAGCTGCCATACTGCCATAAATAGTGATTTCTCTAGTGGATTGGGGCAAGTAAACTGAAAACCTTCTGGGAAGGATTCAGAAGGTCTATAAGCCATTAAGAACATTCATAATTCATGGGAAAAGATCAAAATATCAACATTAAGAGGAGTTTGGAAGAAGTTGCTTTCAATCCTCATGGATGACTTTGAAGGAGTCAAGACTTCACTAGAGGAAGTAATTGCAAATGCAGTGGAAATAGCAAGAGAACTAGAATTAAAAGCAAAGCATTCTAATTCTCCTCTTAATAAAAGTGAAGATTTGACTGAAGTGCTGGAATCTCAGGATAAAATGAACAATTGAGCAGTTGCTTCTTATGGACGGGCAATGCAAGTGGTTTCTTGAGATGGAATTTACTTTTGGTGAAGAGACTGTGAACACTCCTGAAATAAGAAGAAATGATTTAAAATATTTCACAAACTCAGTAGATAAAGCAGTAGCAGGGTTCAAGAGTATGGACTCCAGTTTTGAAAGAAATTCTACTGTGGATGAAATGCTATGAAACAGCATCACATGCTACAGATAAATGTTGCATGAAAAAAAGAGTTACTCCACACGGTAAACTTCATTGCTGTCTTTTTTAAAGAAATTGCCACAGCCACCATAACCTTTATCAGCTACCACCCTAATCAGTCAGTAGTCATTAACATCAAGATGAGACCCTCTACCCGTAAAAAGATAACTCACTGAAGGCTTTGATGATTCATAGCAATTTTTAGCGACAGAATATTTTAAAATTAAGGTATATACACTATTTTTTAGGCATAATGGTATCGCACACTTAATAGACTGAATACCATATAGTGTAAATATAACTTTTACATGCACTGGGAAACAAAAAAAATTGTGTGACTCACCTTATTACAATATTGCTTCATTCCAATATTTGCTTTATTGCAGTGGTCTAGAACTCAACTCACAGTATTTCCAAGGTATGCCTGTATTTGATTTATTGCATAACAAATTTGTCAGTTCCTGGTCTAAAATATCACAATCTACTGCTGGAGTTCCTTGTGGTAATGCTTGAATTTTTAAAAAATATATGAAAAAATAATATAAGGCTTTAAAGACAAATAAAAACTAAACTAAAAGGCATAATAAAAAGTCTACTTATTTCAGTAAATTAGATAGTATCTGTTTTTATTCATTTTCTATAATATAACTGGAAATTATATTTGACAGTAATTCAAGTAAGTAGTACTACTAGATACATTCCTTTTTTTCTAGGAGATATCTATCCTAACAATAAATCATTATTATTATTATTACTACTATTATTTTTTGAGATGGAGTCTCACTCTGTTGCCCAGTCTGGAGTGCAGTAGTGCGATCTCAGCTCATCGCAAGCTCCACCTCCCAGGTTCACACCATTCTCCTGCCTCAGTCTCCCGAGTAGCTGGGACTACAGGCGCCCGCCACCACGCCCGGCTAATTTTTTGTATTTTTAGTAGAGACGGGGTTTCACTGTGTTAGCCAGGATGGTCTTGATCTCCTGACCTCGTGATCTGCCTGCCTCGGCCTCCCAAAGTGCTGGTATTACAGGCATGAGCCACTGCGTCCAGCCACAATAAATTATTTTAATATGTCCTTACTGGTATAAGGGTATACCACTTATGTATGTATACCACTGTGTTATGACATACTATCTAATGATAATACTGCTAATAATAGTTATATCATTGTTAACAAGTTGTCACTCTTAGTTTGACAAGGATTGTTCTGTCAGGGACAGATGGACAATATTACTCAGCTAACCAATTGCTCTTTCTTTTTGTACTGTGTCTAAGACATGTAGCATCCTGTGGAGGACTGGGTATTTCTAGTACAGCCAGATACAATTTAACTGCCTTCTAGTAATCTGAGCACTGCGTTTCACTAAAAAAATTTCCAAAAATGAGTCACCTGTAGAATTTATAAAAGATGTTCCTTTAAAAATGAATATAATTTAAACTGCTCACATAAATAATTTCTAACACATATATCAGAATTAGCAAGTTAAGATTATCCCTGTAATAGTCCACTTTTGACAAAATCACATGTGAAATAAAAAAGGAAAAAAAAAAAAACAAACGCTCCTTGCTGAGTTCCTGCAAAAGATACTGTTTAACTTGTCAGATTGATTTTTTTAACCAAAATTCAAAATAATGGAATAAAAATTAAAAACCTTAAAAATCAAAGTTAGTTAATGCATATCTTAAAATTTGCAACTGATTTACTTATAAGTAAAAAAATCCGCAAAATTTAATTGATTTTCCACCTTGTATACTGAGAAGTAGTATTTTGTACCTCTTGAATAATTCACAAGTTTGAATCCTAAGGCATACGTGTGTGTGTGTGTGTGTGTGTGTATGTGTGTATATATATATATACACATATACTGTATTTATGCCTAATTATTCTGGCAGCAAAGGTCAAAAGGACAAAGTGCCCACAAGTTACAATGGGTTGGACAATTTGGATGGAATGTGGATCTAAATTACTGTGCTACGTTACCTTGCTGAAATCTTATTGCTAAAATTTTGCACTGCTAGGCAGTAAACCAGAAGAAAAAAAAATAGAAATTGAGAAAGTGTTAATTTTTAAGCAAGTTTGACAAAGATTGAGTTTCATATGACAAATATTGTCAGCAAGACAGGATTCTGTCAGTGGAAGAAGTTTAAACATTAACAATTTCTGTCAGGCTGTTGACACAATCATGGCAGACATTTCCCAAGATGCCGAGATGACTGCTGGCATTTGTCAACAATCCTGTCATAGTGACAGCAATAAGACCATGTCTGGAAATGTGACAGTTTTGGCTTTGTGCTCCCCTGAGCAATAGCCCAGGTGTTCAGAGAAAGTGTGGGAAACCCATATTTCTGCATTGTCATTCGAACACAGAAAACACAGGAGGAAAATGAGCTGTCACTCCAATTCCCATGATGCCTTGCTGCTTAGCATAACTCTACAGTGCGGCCCTGGGTCCACTGGTCCATATTCTGACAGATAATTAAGAAAGCAGCAGCTTTTTCTAGACGGCTCTTCCTCATGATTTGCATTTTAGCCAGAGGCGACCAGTTATAAAAAAAACATGATGGAAAGATGGTAAGAAGCCAATTAGATGGATGGATGGCTGACTGACAGCTCTCTGGTATTACGACTCCAGATTTCAGACTACATAGCCTGGCAGTTTTCTACAAGAACCAACTTTTTTGCAGGTTGGTAAAGCTGTTAAATGTGGGACTATATATAGCGCTATATAATTTTTGCAAAGTTGTACATTTTCCTTAAATAAGCATGTATTCTTTTCAATCAGGGTTTGCATTAAACAAGTTTCAACAATTTAATCACAACTTGCATCACTAAATTTAGCAATATTAAAATTCTAGACAACTTGTAGGCACATTAGCTGTGCCAGTAGAGAAGTGATTAAAAAGCTGAGAACTACTTTGAGCCAGCAGAGATAAAGTGAGCTAATAATTACAATGTCTGTGCAAATATGCTTTGGAACTTTGAATTGTACATTGTTTGCTTTCAAGCAAATAAAAACATAGACCCTAAATTTCCTCTCCATCTTTAGATCTTGCACACATATATTTGGTTATTATTCCTGTTCAGGGTATAATATATGCTTGTGTGTCTGTTATTTTAGCTAATTTTGAAATTTTAAAACAATAAACTGTTAGTGTCAAGCTTCCAGTTTGGCCATGATATTCTATAGCTTCTAGCCAATAGGAGTCAACTCTTCACAATATTTTACAATTTAGAAGCTTCACCAATGTTTCCTGTGTGCTGCATGCCATGTGTGTGTGTTGTGTGATATATATATATCACTACATATATATTTTTATATATATATATATCAGACACACACACACACGTTGTTAAAAGCAAACAATTTGCTATTAGTTTGGCATGCCTTCATTTGTAGTTTGAAATGAGAGATTTTTCTTTCAAATTGTAAAGATATCTCCGATTTGATTTTGATCTTGAAATATGAAAGGTAGGCAATTGTTTCACTACACATTGAAGTTCCAGTAAGGAATATTCACCCAAAGCAGAAACGTGAGCGTATTTTCTTACTGTGGGTAATGAATCTTCTACAAACAGGATAATCATTAAACCAATGGTGGGTCTTAATGTTTTTAGTTGCTTAAAACTAAACGATATACATTTCAAAGTTATTTGTATATCACTCAAACTACACTGATACCAAAATCCACAACACACATAAAGCGTGAGTGATAGCCATTTCTTTTTTTCTTTTTAAACTATACTAACATTTGTCATTTTGCTCTGTTGAAATTAGATATACTCAGTATATTAATAACAATTCTAAAAAAATGTTCTAACTGTACTTACTTAAAAAGTTTAAACAATTACTCTTTTAAACAAGTCCAAAGGAGTAATTTTTCTCCCATAGACATAATCTAATCTAAGTAGAAATAGAAATCATCCTGAAGATTTTGAAAATAATTTTTAAGGAAATTTGTTTTTTTCAATACCCAAAGCCCTTATACAATTAAAATACTTTTATTATTTAATATTTTACTTCCCTCCTCATTTTTTATTTTAAGGGGAGAACTGCTGAATATAAAGTGCCCCAGTAAAGAAATTATTTAAATAAGGAAAGTTAAAAAGCTTTGAAACATTTGCCTCTATGGTTGGATATTTATGCTTGGAGTCTAGCTGTTTTTTTTTTTTTTTTAATTTCCTCATGTCTTCTGCTTTCATCAACTCCTCATACTTTGTATTGAAATTTATTTCACTGTTGGATTATCTTATTTATTGTACAATGGCAATATATCATATTTTCACAAGGTCTTGGGGAAGTTGTGGGGTTTTTAAAATTAGAATTGAAATTTGAGGAACTATGTATTGTATACAGATTTTAAAATACCAACTTCTCTGCAAATTTTCTTTTGTTTCAAACTATGCATTAAGAGACAATTTTTAAGGGACAATCTGAAGAGCAATATTTATTAAATTGAAATGAGTTCTGAAAATACTTATTTTGAAAATATCACTATATCACTGTAGGTTAAAGAAACATATTTCTAAATAAAAAACAAAGTGTGTTATCATCAAAACAAAACTACATCTCACCACAAAACTCATCAGGTTGTGCCTGGAAAATGTAGTAAAATTCATTGGAGCCTATTGCTACCATCGTTTTCATAATAAACTTTGCAAGTTTCTTACAAATTGTTTTTCTTCAGTATATCTATATTTCTAATGGAATATTTGGTTAAAGATTTCCTTTCCTCGTTTCAAAATAGAATTATTTTTGAGACACATTATGAAAATGGCTAATATTCTCTTCAGTGTGTTTTATACTGCAAAAAAATCAGATTATTCATTCAATATTTGTAGGTACTTTCCATAAGTAAAATAACAATTGACCTCAAACATCTTTTAATATCTGTTAAACCATGTCATCAAGAATAATATTGTTTAAGGAACATTTAAAACTCATGTCATTAAGGAATAATGTTGTTTATGTTGAATTGCTCTTTAGCACCTCATACACTTTTCTAACTTTGTAAACACCCAAATGACCCTGCAAACCACCAGTCATAACACACTGGTGAAATATTTGCCTCCTTTACTTATTGGATATAGAGCAGTTTCCAGGAGCCAAGGGATTACATAAAATCTGCTCACTTTCGCTGATTTGGAATGAAGTCTGGCAGTTCATTTACATGTTATTTTGAGAGAGAGAGAAAAAAAAGAGAGCAGAGAGTATTCAAGGGACAGAGATACTGATAGAAAAAGAAATCAGCAACAACTCTTTGTTATACTATGTTCATAAATTGTGCAGAATTTCATTTAAATGAATGGTTTGAATTATGTTAGAAATTCAACCAATAACAAGGCATAGATACAGAAACCACAAGCTTCCTAAGGACTGGAAATGTCTGTTGATCCCAATAGTCAAACAAATCTTTCTCTCTTCCTCCCTACCCTCTGAGAGTGACTTTTAAATTTCATTTTAAGCACATTGCTGCCTGTCTTGTGTAACAGCTATCTGCAAGATTTTTAAAGGCAGGGGCTGAAGTTGACTTGTCTTTTTATTGCTGCACCAACAATATCAACTTAGAGTAGAGTCTCAAAAGTGATTGAATTTAATGTACACTTGTAGAGTCTCAAAGTGATTGAATTTAATGTAGACTTTCACCTGGCTTTGCAGCCATTAGTTCTCGTACCTGAGGCAGGTTAACAACCCAATTGACTAGTTAGTTCCGTGGGCCCAAGTTGTGACTGAGTCAGTGAGTTTTGCTATATTTCTCAAGCACAAGCTGAGCAAAGTTGAAGCACATGCCTTAGTTGCAAGAGTGGATGAGCAATGATGCTCAAGACTGAATGAGCAATCCATGTTCTAGTCGTCATCATCACATCATTCGATCATTGTAATCTATCATCTGTCTAAGCCTGACCATTGTTAAGCATCTATACTACACAGAATAGTTCTTATACCTATGACTTGTTAACTAGTTAATTGGTTAGTTTCAAGGCAATAGTGACTCCCATAAGGAAAACTATCCTGTGTCTGTAGATAAACATGGTAGAATATTGGTGGTTTCTTACCATATAACACAATTTTATTGAGTTGATCATTCAAACATCCTTGAGAAGTAAACATTTTAATCCTCATTTTGCATATTTAATATCCAAGGAGTTAAGTGACTTTCTCTAGGTCTAATATCTAGTGTGTGACAAAATAAAATTTGAACTAAAATCTTTCTGGTTTTCAAATTTCTCCTCTTTCCATTGTGCCTGACTTTCTTAAAAAATAATTAATATCATAATTGTTAGCATAAAAATAGGTTTCAATTTTATTGTAGGCATTTCTGGAGAAAAAGCTTATGAATAAGAAATTAGTAGTGTTGTGTACCTTTGTACATGGGTAGCAACTTTATTTATTTTAATTATGTTATTCTCATGTTCTCAATACAAAACAAAAATTTTCTTATCATCTGCAGAGTTTTGACTTGCTAAATAGGTAAAAATACTTGGACACTAATCTTATGTAAGAGAATAAAATCATAAAGTCTTTACCTTTTTGGATCTCAGAATCTGTTAGAAAAAACACAAATAATTCTAATACTATACTTGATACACACATTATAATGTCTTTGTGCTCAGTTTTGTTAAGTGATAACACTGACTAGGATAGGAAAGAGAACACTTAAGGTAAGAAGAACAGCCTGAGCCTGAAATATGAGTGACAGTGTCAAATTATCACAAGCATCTAGAGCATAGGGTGAATATGCTATGAGGGAGGTTTGTGGAGAGATGACGATGTTGAGAAATAATCCTGGAAAATCAGGCTCGGACAAAATAAAGGAGTCACTTTCTTACCAGACTAAGAAGCTTACACTTTCTTCTAATGGGAATTCATCTCCGAGTCTCACTAGGATGTGATCAGATTTGTGAAATGGAATAATAATTTTAAAAGCAAAATGAAGCAGGGATGGAAAGTAAAAAGTTTGGTGACAGAGAGACCAGTGTGGGGACTGCTTCAGTGGCAGGAATGATGAGTAACTGAGCTAAGACTGTGACAGTGAATTATAGAGATGAAGGTTTTATTACGGCCAGCTCCGCTTAGTAGCATATCAAAAACACCTCAATTCTTTGCACTTTCCTCTAGTTTTCTAACACTGATAGCACCTTTACTTTCATTAGATTTAGGCCATAAATCTGCTGATAATTGCTCGATTTGATTGTTAAGCATAGTTCTCTGTCACCAGTGAAGAACTGGAGCAGAAGTAGAAAATGGCTAAGTATTTTCTTCTTCCAGGGAAACAGTTCATTATACTAATATTACTTTTTTTCCATTTTTATTTTTTCAACAGAAGGTCATACATATGCTATTTGAGAGTTCACAGCTAGCCCCTCACTACTCAAATTGTGGGTGTTATTGCCAGACTGCGGAGATGCACAAGAATTGACTTGAGAAGCAAGGAGATTATTCATGCTCCTGCACACTCTGTTATCTCTGGGAGCTCTTAATCAATGCAGGGTGAGAGCCAGTTAGCACGACTGAGGTTAGGGTAAACGGGCTGTTCAGGGAAAGATAAATTAAAATGTGATTATTATTCAAATTGGAATATAAAGAACATAATCCAAGAAGGAAGAGAAGGAGAATAATAGAAATAAATAAAAACGTACCTACTGAATCACTTGCTGTACTGAATCTAGTCCTTGAAATTCCAAAGACATTATAATATGCTTTGACTAAAGGGAACGATTTGGGAGATTTATACTCTATCTTTATTGGCTCCTGAGATATGCTGAAATATAAATTCTCACATGCTGGAAATGTCTACTAAATATACCTTGATATATAAATTAAATTATCCTATAGAAAATGGTACTGTACTTAAAAACCTATATACAAATAAAAAAATAAATTCTAAATAACAGTTGATGGTTCTGTGGTTAGGAAGAAAATAGATGGTGGGCCAAAATTCTAGTCGTAAACACTAGAATTTAGGTTACAACTTTGGAGCTCATTAGGGTTTTAATAATGTAATTTACCTAAAATATTTTGAAAATACTTTCTTAATATTTAAAAGCATGGTTTCCTTATTTAATAATAATTTATTCTACAGCTAAATTGAAAAAGTATTAGTCATAAATGTGTTTGCTTTGGCTTGTTCTTGAAGATGTTGCTGCTAATGTAAAAGACCAGTGATTTAAATTTATGTATGTCTTAGCTATATGGACCATTTTACTTTATTTTTCTTAGGTTGGGCCTATAAACTTATATATCTTGGTGAACTTCCTTTTTTTTTCTAAAAAATGTTACCTACCACGTGTTTTTATTCCATATTTTTATCATATAGTTTGACTTTTTTCTTCACAATCTAGTTTCTAGATAGTTATGTTCACTACCGAGATTTCAGCTGTCTCTGGTATATGGCCTTAATGCTCGGTAACTTATAATCAGTGATTACTAGAACTGATAACAGACAATGGAAATTCAGATATATCTTGGGGAATTATTTTTAAAAATACCTTGACATTCTCTCTCTGGATATATGCATTCACATACATTGCTTTAGCTTCTTTTCACTTCCAAATATCTGGGTCAGAGCAGATAAAATTCAAGCCACCATGAACACGCTGTGCTTTGGTGTGCTTCAGGGGAGAGCTTCTAAACCACCTTTATTCAGAACAGCAAAACACCTATGGTTTAGGCTCATCGCCCATTGTCTGTCTTTCTGCTCTTCTCTGTCTAGAGATAGTAGAGAAAGTTAGACTACCACATAAACACTTCAACTTCAGGGATATTGGAAGCTATGAAGTACTTCAAGCATTACAAATTCATCCCTTCTGTTTTGTTTTTCTATCTCCCTTCTTTTTTCTCTCCTTTATTGTCATCTGTCTTCAAATTTAAATCTTGAAAATTAAGGAATATTTACATTGATAGAAGTCTTTGAAAACATCATTTTTATTATTAAGAAGCATAATACAATTTTGTACCTTTCAGTCAATATGAAATGGCCAATTATGTTTAATTTTACAAACTGAATAAACCTCATATGAAAAGTGTGAACTATGAAAGGAGCATGGCATTTTTCATTCATTTTTTGCAATGCTTTAATTTAAAAGAAAGAATATTGCCATAAAATATGTGATGTTTCAAAAGAATTAATTCACTTGACATTTTTGGTGTTGTTTGAAATTACTTTCAGGTGACCCTGTGATATTAACTGTTACATATTCTTTGATATATAACACAAGAGATCTTGAACTTATTTTCATGATACCCCTTTCTGTTCATGATGGCTAAAATATGAAGTAGTTTTCCCCACAGATCATTTCATTGTTTATATCATGAGTATATTACAATATTGCAGTATTCATCAAACTTGAATAAAATTTTTACCCATTAAAAAATAACTAATTCTCAAAGATGTTCAATTTTAACATGAATCACTGTATTTTAATTAAATATGTGTAAACATAAAATTGGTACAAATTATTTATGATGGATACTATTATACAATTCTAACAGCCAAACAAATTTATATGTTAAATGCAAGTGATTTACAAATGAAAAAAAATAGAAACAAGAACATTTATTTTATATGACTGAAGAAGTCACTTTTCTGCAAAACAACTGCTGCCAGCAATATGAATGTAACATAGCTATCACACAAGATCATGTCCTGAACCCTATGTGATAATGCAATTCTCCCACCACTTTCCTTCCATTTACATAAAAGCAACAATAACAACCAAAACTTCTAATTCTTATCACGTGTCTTAACATTATTTCTCTTTCATTCATTGTAACAAATCATTTGCATATTAAATACTTTCTGTCCTATGCTTTTCTCATTAGCCCAAGGTCATTGAAAGAGTATTCTTTTCCCAAAGGATTATAAATCATGCTGCTATAAAGACACATGCACACGTATGTTTATTGAGGCACTATTCACAGTAGCAAGACTTGGAACCAACCCAAATGCCCATCAGTGATAGACTGGATTAAGAAAATGTGGTACATATACACCATGGAATACTATGCAGCCATAAAAAAGGATGAGGTCATGTCCTTTGTAGGGACATGGATAAAGCTGGAAACTGTCATTCTCAGCAAACCATCACAAGGGCAGAAAACCAAACACCACATATTCTCACTCCTAGGTGGGAACTGAGCAATGAGAACACCTGAACACAGGAAGGGGAACATCACACACCAGGGTCTGTTGTGGGGTGGGAGGAGTGGGGAGGGATAGCATGAGGAGACATACCTAAAGTAAATGATGAGTTAATGGGTGCAGCACACCAAAATGGCACATGTGTACATATGTAACAAACCTGCACCTTGTGCACATGTATCCTAAAACTTAAAGTACAATAATAAAAAAAAAGAAAAAGTATTATTTTCCTCTTTGTGACCATAACCACAAATGAAAATATGGATACTGAAATTGCATGGCACTAGCAAATTATGAAGGGGCCATTAAAATGATCAAAAATGTAAGCGCTTTCGATTGTCATTTTAAAACCCCCCAAAATATAAAATTTTATTTAGATTATTGATAGCTCCTAAGACACATTATTTGAACCTCAGAGATATGTTTACTGTTATTTGAGAAATACTAGAGAGAGTTGGCTGGTAGTAGGTTGATCGTTATAAAATTATTCCTTTTCTAATGCCCACATTTTTTCTTCAAAATGTTTATGAGATAAGGCACAAAATAAGAAATAACCAAAATTTTAGTTTAAGAGTGACAATATTAAATGAGAAAATCCATGATTTTTCTGAATCTTCGTAATTCTGCTATGCAGATGGAGTTCTGTACTTTTAAGTTGGCTTGAATGAAAAGTCAAAGACTTTTAAATAATTAAGTTATCTTATACATTCAATTAGCACACTCAATAACAAAAAAATTGCACCCAATAACAAATGAGGCATTCACTGACAAATAGAAACTTTTCGGAAGCCCAGAGTAAATATGACTTAAACTGGATTTCCTAAACCTACTCTATTAATGTCTCAGCACAGGACCATAAGAATTCATCTTCTAAATGAGCACTGGAGCACATCCACCTCCAACACAGGGTGAACTTCCTTTGAGTTGTGATGCAGTTGGTAAAAGGATGAACGTGGGCTTAATTGGCTTTTCTAGATAGAACACATCCCCAATCTGATCATACAGGGTTCCTAACTGTTATTGCCTGGGAACTTTGCATTGGCTTTTCCTTTTGTGTGGAATGCTCTTCCTCCAAATATCCACCTTGGTTATCCCCTAAAATGTTGTTTTCTCAATTATCAGCTCCTCAGAGATGCTTCCCTGAATTTCTTATGTAAAATAACACTGCCTTTATTACTTCTCTTTATTTAGTCTATTAGAGTTTGAAGATGCAACAATACAGTCTCAACGAACCTTGAGGAGTCTATTGGGAAGACAACTTCTTAAATACACAAAGACAGTATACAAGTGGTACTCATATGACAGGATAAAGCATCTTTAGGGTACTTTAGGAACTCAGAGCAAGAACCCATTATGAAGGTTTGAAAAAGATTTTCTGAGAGAGATGATGTTTGATCTGGATCATGAGGAATGGGTCATAGTCAAAGAGCTAAAGTAAGAAGGGGCTTCAAGTCAGAATAAATATGAATGAATGAATGATTGAATGAATGAATGAATAGATTTGTAACACAGCCTGAGGAAATTACATTGATTGGAAAAGCACAAAATTAGAACGTATGATAGTTGGAAAATTACATTTCTGGATATGTTTGAAAATACACCTGTAGATATGTTCCCCTTTTTTTGGCAGCTGTCCAAGCCTATAGCCCTGGCAAAAGCGGCACTCATCAGGGACCATTTTAAATTATCATATAACCTTCATCTTCCCAGAATTAGCTAGAAACAACTGATTGAATCAGGAGACACCAAGGAGCTGTCTCATTAGATAATGATTGACCAATCAGATTCTCATTCTCAGAAATTCAAACTGTAAAGTCTAGAAAGAGGTCAAAATTAATTTAGTGGCAGTGTTTGAATGGAGGTGATGGTAAACCAAAGCCATCTACAAGCAGGCACCAAGGAGGGAAGAAATTATGAGTCACAAAGGAGAATGGCAAGCAATCATAAGAAGACAGAAGAAAAATAAGACAATGCAGAGAGAGGCAAATGGGAAGAGAGAAAGATATCAGTTTCCAATGTTCAGTTTCTCACATCCAGTCTCTTTAGTTCTAGCTAACCTTTGCTTCTTGACCAGAGACACTCGTTAGACTGTAAGTTATCTCTTTCAAAGGGTATTCAATGATTGGCACTCCTTCTGTCACAGTTTTTATTGGATCCAAAAACGATAGGTGCCAACCAGCACTACAATCCCAAGCTGGGGGAGAGACTGGACTTTCAAAGAGGTATTCAAAATCTGGTTTTAGTCCTTAGCACCTCATATACTGTGAGTGTGCTGAAGTTGAAGAGAGGAAGTTTTTTGAGAAAGAGAGGATTATCAACTTATTGGAAGGTCTTTCTCTCCATGGAATAAGGAAGGGACATGCCTCCTTCTCAACTAAAGTTTAGTGGAGCTTCAAAAACCTTACCAGAAGAGCTTGATTTCTGTCCTCTTCAAGTCCGATGAACACAACCACCTGGTGTAAGAGTCATGTCTAAAATTTCTACAAATGAAAGTCATGAATGGAGCTGCCTTTGGTTGGTGAATAAAGAGGCGTCAAATGTCAAGTAGCTGTTCTTTCACCCAATGTTGGTCCAGAGTACATGACTGTCAGGGCCCATTGTGGAAACTGTGCTAAGGTATGGGTCTCAGGTGCAGGTGTAGCACCATTGAAGAGCGATCATTCAGCACCTGAGGTGGTGCTGAAGTCCCAACAGAGAGACAGTGAGTGATGAAAATTCTCAGGACCTAAAGGAGGACCCATAAGCAGGTGAAGAGAGTGCTTACCAGTTGTCAGAAGGCTATTATGCATAAGTCTCTATGGAGTTATAAGGCATTTAGGAGATAGGTGATCATCAACTTTAAATAATTGCAATAGTCAGAACAAAGAAATGAGACATGACATCTGGGTCAGCTGAATAAGATTTTTCCTGTTTTATATCCCTTCTCTCTTTCCAGCTCCAACCCTGGAGGGGTCAGAGGACTAACTGGGGCCAACAGCCACCAGTGGAGTACCAAGAAGCACAAGCAAAGAAAGAAGGCAGATAACTCGTGTACCTTCAACATGGTCTCCAGAATGAAAGAAGTTCAAAGTTTTGGCTCTTACTGAGGATTAGATTTTTCAGTTAATGAAATAAAGCTTGTTATTGGAACTAAAAATTAACATTTGTTTTCTGCAACAGCAAAAAAGCTATAGATACTAGTTAAAATTGTCTAGGTTTCTTTGGTCAAGTTCCTAGAAGCAGAGTTTAAGACAAGATTCTTGTTTAAGTGATTTTTGATGAGATCTCTCAGAAGAAAGTGATCGGGGAAAATGGAATGGGGAAACAAAAAGCTAAGCAGAGAATGGTCTCTGCTGGAAAGCAAATTCAGTCTTCAGTCTGGTTCCACAGAGAAATTCTGGAGCAAATTGCAGCACAGCATTGGACCCACCCCCACCCACTGGTTGAATCCTATGGGGAGGTGGGCAGGGTGGGAGTGGGAAGTTTGCCACGCATGGCCTGCCAGGATAAAGTGGCAGGTCTGTATGGACACTGATGGAACCCATTATATGGGAATAGCAATGAGGAAAAATTTGTCTCACAGAATAAATTTGAACATGAAAAAAAGTAAAACTGCATTCTGATCGAATCTAACTAGCCTCATTCATGCAGTAACAATTTCAGTTACAATAACTCATCCTTAATTTATCTAATGTTGTAAGTTTCTGTTCTTTGAAATCAAAGATTGCCTGGAACAAAATTGGGACATTACATAAGGATCTTTCTATCTCCAGCAAATGGGACTGGGGAAATCAGAAGATATTCTGTGTATATTGGTGCCACAAGTAAAAAAATGAATATAGCATTTCATTGACTAGAGTCACCTCCTATTGTCAAGCTCACTGTTTTTATAATCATAGTAATGCACTTGATATCTCAAAATTGATTTTTTTTAATTAGGAGAAGGAGTAATCTAAGATTCATATGTTTGCCTTACAGATTTCAGATTTGTAAGCAATGAAAGAAGAAAAATATTTCAGAGATTATGATATGCTATCCTTCCACATCAAATTCACATTCCACAAATTTCAAGTTCCTATGAACATTGAATGACGGGATTCAATTGAGCCACTCCTTGGGTAAAACCCCCATCGTCTAAATTCACTCAGAGAGGTCATATTCTGGCTTAAATTTCAAAACATGTGGCATTTGCTGTTTTCCCCTAGTCTAGAAAAGAGAGCTTCTCGAGGTTAACGAAGATTTCTAAAGTGTATTATCTGTTAAGAGATTCTGCCTTAAACTAGGTACTGGGCTCCCCTGATAGAGACTTGTCATGGTGTCCAGTGCCCCAGTAGAAACATGTGTGTTTGTTTGTTCGTTTGTTTGTTTCACTTCATCATGAAAAGCCAGGCTGGTCACAACTCACAAGCCACAATAATGTGTTATGAGAAGATAAATGAGAGTGATGAGGGATCCTGTATTTCATCCTGGTTGCTAACACTGTTGCAGGTGCTTTGTTGAAACAAAGCTCTTAAGACAAAGCCGTAGCACCAGTAGTAAGCACAAGAGTCCTGACACAAAGGTCAGGAATGGTCTGACCATGGGACACAAGCCAGAGAGTGATTATTTTAGGTAGGAGGGGTCCTGCTACAGTTTCTTTTCACACTTTTATACAAACACTGGTGCGGGTACCAGAGCTTAGACAGACAGTGTGAGTTCGAGATAAAAGTCATCCCGTTAAGAATATTTGGGCTCCAGCCTGGATCACAGAGAGTCCTCAGAGTGGCAACAGAGGATCACACACAAATCTTAATTGGATGACCCGACTGAACAAGAAGAAATCCAGAGTTCTAAGAGCTCAGAGAAATAAGAAGGAAAAAGGCCAAGGAGGCATTGAAATATGAAGATAAAATCAATACAGAATTGTCTAGGAAATCAATAAGAAGGATAAAGGACGTGCAGAGGATGTGAAATATGTGTTCTGTCTCCTGTACAAGTGAGAAATCTGGCAGCATGTTTTGAACATGCTGCAATCCTGTAATTAAAGCTCAAGGGAGAACTGCAAAAGGGAATCTTAATAATCAAGTGAAAAGATGCCCTGGTAATAAGTGACTCCTTGTCAGGAAAACAGTTTCATAGGCAAATCTGAAGTTAAGTATGAACTCATGTACATAATCAGAAAATAGACTGATAATGTATCACTGTGTTTATGGTAGACACTGGAGCTTCATTTTAGAACCGTAACCAAGTAGCAGCATCCATCTTTCAACAGGCCAAAGTTACTAGCTCATACCATTACCACAATCCTGATAATCACAGCCTTCTCTCAGGGTATGCTTCAAAGTAACAGATTATCCCCTCTCAAATGCCCAGGTTATCTGACAAAGGATAGAAAGCCCCCAAGAGTCAGTCTCACGGTTAGATGCATTTATGAAAAGCTAAAGATAGGTGTTTACACTTTCACATACCAGATATGAGTAAAGCAATTAGAAGAAAAGCTTGGAAAAACCCTCAAAAAACAAAGTATCTTGGTGCTATGAAAGGAAAATATGTATGATAACTTGAAATAGTAATACTAAGAATCATGTTTGATCATGTGAGAATAACACTGGGATATCATTTGCTTAAGAAATGTTATAGTACTTTTATTGTTCTTTTTTCACCTAAGCAGAGGTGAAGTATTTTACAAGTCCAGGGGAGATCATACATACCATAATCTTTGTGAAAGTCATTTTATCTCAAATTGTTCCCAGAAGTTTGTTTCACAAAGCCTACAATATAAGAATGGTTCCATTCCAGGATTGGTTCAATATGTACACTTAATTATAATTAAGTTGTTTTGAACATAGAACTATGAAAATATAACAAGTTTTCTCATTTAAAAAATAAAACAACCAGAACTTGTAGATTGAAATGATAGTTCTCTCCTTCAGAGGTCTTTCAAAGGCAATTCATAATTTTTAAAAAAATGCTACTGCTATTCCAGTTATTTTTGCATAGCCTCAAATTGCCAATATTTTCCAAAGGGGATATTTTTAAAGCTGATGACAAGCAAGAATTATTTGAAGCAAAATTTTTATGTGTTGGAGATTCTAGAAAATGGCAGCAGAGGTATAACTTATTTAACTCAACTGATTATCATGTAAAAACAGAGAACTAGCTAACAAAGTCCAAAACACGCAACAGGATTTACAACAAAACAGAAGTAACAAAGTATCTCCAAATGTGCCAAAGACACAAGTGCAGAGGAGAGAAAGTATGAACAGCCACAAGACCTTTATGATATCAGTGTCTGTGCTGAAGCAAGCACAGAAGGAACAGGCATCTGAGGATGCTAGAAAAGGAGAATCCCAAAGTAGACAATAGATATTTCCTGGATAGTAAGGAGGGCCACTGTGCAGATGTATTCTGAAATTGAAGGAAGTTTTTGCTTTCCCCAATAGTGGCTGAATGCAAGGGGACCCATGGTACGAAGGTCTGAAGGCGGCTGGAGCAATATGGCCACTGTGAGCTTTAGATATAAAGTAGCCAAAACAAGGTTCTGAATGGAAGAGCAACTGCTGAGTGTCATCAAAATTGACTGGATCAATAACTATTAAAGAAAGAGAAGCTGCACATGAGTGTGGGAAAGATAGTCAGAATATGTCAAAGAGCACTGGGCCATAATTTTGAACATTACCTAAAAGCAACAGAAAAGAAGCTCTGTGAGGTTAAACAAAGATTACCTGAAACCTGTTTTCTTCTAATTTTCTAATTTCAATAAAATAATGATAATAAAAGTGAGCAGCAAGAAAGTGTTAAGATCAAATGCATTTCCTAGCTATAAGATATAAAAAATAACACTAAAAAACAGAATAGCACACCTATAAATGATATGAGCACATCAGAAATACATGTACATAAATACTTAGAAAGCATTCAATAACGTGGTGATCAAACTTAGGAAAAATTAGAAACTAAAAAAAATTCCAAAATAATTACTGAATTAGACAACAAAATAATGACTAAATTAGATTAACAAGTGTGGCTAAACCTAACAGGTAATTCCTAAAGGAAATACAATATGAAAATAAGAAAAATTTTCAAATAATAAACACATTTTGGGAAAAAATGACATATACTAAACACAGGCAAATAATATCCAACATATAGGAAGTGGGAATTCCTGAAGAAGAAAACCAAGCACAGAAAGAACCAATGCTACAACATACAATCTAAGAACAGTTTACCACAGAAAACAAACAAACAAAATGGAAAAGAAAGAAACCATATATTGAAGAGAATACCACACTGCAAAAAATGCCATGCTAAGGTGATCAACACTGAGACCCATTTTAAGAAAATTGTTGCATTTTAAAGAAAGAAGGGAAATTTCTTTAGATATCTTTATACCAAAAAGAAGAACAGTACGAATAAAGGGAAGAAAAAATAGATTATCATCAGGTCTTTGTGGGGCTGTGGTGCTTTAGGCAATATATATATATATATATGCAGTTACATATTTGAGTTACTATAGGAAAGGAAATGCAATAAGAATTTTACATCTAACAAATCTGTCCTTGAAGCATGAAGGGCACAAACTGCTATCAACATGTAAGGACTCAATGAATTAGATTCATGTTCCTCAGGCTGTACTAGAAAACAAGTGTTAGACAACCAACAGAACTAGAGAGACACTGATAGAAGGGCTAGGGTTAGCATTCAATATGTAGCTACTTACAAAACGAGACAAATGAAGGTTCAGAAATTGCAGAGAATATTATGTGATCACCATATGCTCTGATAAAGAAGAAATGGTACAAAAGTAAATATGAGGAGAGCAGGGAGGGGAGGGCATTAGTAAAAAATGTACAAAGCTCTTCTTGGCAATTGTACGGGAGATGATAGTGTTACTATAATTATTCTTAGGTTGTTCCACACATAATGTGAAATAAAGAAAATTAGTAATTATGGAATATTCTATCATCATCTGTGTCTCTGAAAACCAGGATTCTTTATATGAAATAAAAGATATAATATGGATTCTGATTTTTAATTGAAAATATCAATATGAATGTATGACATATTTTATCTTTAAACACCTCACCATTCTTTTCATTGGAAAGGCCTAGAAATAATCATCCATCCAATTATGCGGAGGGCATTAAGCATTACTTATAGCTAGATAGTAGTCTCAACTTTTTCCCACCAAGATATATTAGAGTTTCATAGACAAATAACTGATTCCAGATTTTACATGGGAAATGCGTAAGATCTGACATACCAGATAGCAAGGAAACCCTTGAAAACTATTATGACATGTTGAAATAACTCAAGAGCCAACTTGAAAAGGCTTCCATTGCTCACATGTGGGTCAATTTAAACTTTAACAAGAATACTCATTGCAGTAAATTGCAATCTATAAGGTATGTTTATATCCATGAATGCAAAATGTTATTGCTTTTAAAAATAGTCACCTTCAGAAGTTGACACAGAGACCAATTTGTTTTCTTGAGAATTTGTAAATCAAATTAAGGAATCAAGCATTTTTCTTGTCTTTCTAATAGGAATTGAAACACTGGGTAACCAAACAATAAATTAAGGGAAGAATGTCTTTAATAAAGAATTCTAGCCTGATAAGTGAAAATGAAAATAAAGGATATGACAAAATATCACAATTGTACAACCCTCAGTGATTAATAGGTATAGGCAATAAACTGCCAAAGAGCTGAAACATTACATAAAGAGAGAACACCAGGCAGTATATGCTTCCTGATAACATACTACATGTATGGTCTTGTCAAAGGGAACAAACCTGAATTTGATCAAACCTCTGGGTTTCAATCTGCAGAAAATAGAGAAGATAGAACAGATACGCTGATTTTCACCATTAAGTGTTGACAACTGGCAAAATGCAGAGTATGGGAAACTACAGATCAGATGGCTGAGGTTGTATGATGGATAAATTGTAATCAAAATAGAGGGATAAGGGGAAAATCTATGGATTTCAAAAAGACTGAAAAGACATTGGATTTCAGAATGAGTAAGAATAAGCTATAGTTCTAGAGCTAGTATCAAAGTATGCATATTTTCAGGATAAATATAAAGAGACACAAGAAATGAATCTTATGAAATTCAGGAAAATAGTTTAATTTAGGGAAGGAGTAGGTTGTAATTATGATTGGGAGTGCAAATGGGCTTTTGGAGTGGCTGGAAGAGTATTACTTCTTGATCTGAGTGTTCATTCCAAGAGTGCGTATCTTAAAATAGGTTATATATGAGATGCATGTTTTATTATATAATACACATTGTATCTATAATATACATTTAGTTACAGAATTGTCAGTGTAATTTTCTGTATCTGTAGGTATTTTATGATAAAAATTTTTTTAAGTGTTATCTGTTAAAGGGGGTTTAAATAAAGTCAGGTTAAATGTTTTGAGGTTAAAATATGTACAATAAAGTAATTACCTTAATATTTTGCATAACTCACTACCTGAGTGAAACAATTTCAAAAGAGATGTACGAATGTTTGAGTAATGCTACCATTGTGCAATTAAAGGTATACCTTAGGTATATCTTAATATACCTTAAGCATATATAATATATTGCAAGCATAATCTTATATATGCTTAAGTATACTTAATATACCTTAATAGTGGTTTTTAAGAGAAAATCTTTCATTTAAGTGAATAATTTCCAGTACATTCTAAATTTCATTGTACTTTAATTACTTCTGTATACACTTGTGATTGTGGGGATATCAAGTTGGTAAGCAATTGTGCAATATCACTCATCCACCTCCTTTACTCAGAGTAGAATTATATGCAAATTTTTTCAAAGCAGTAATTTGATTTTTTTCTTTCCCTTTCCTCATCTCCCTCATCTTTCTTTTTCCTGAGTCATCTCTTCTTCTTTATACTCTATTAAACTACCAGGAAGCTAAGAAAGTTTAAGCTTTACAGACTCTACTTGCACAATCCACTCCCAAGCCTTGAGTTTTTTGTTAATTCCGAGAAATTTGTTTATACCAGCATGTTTTTGTAAAGTTTGAAAAAGTGAGAGATTTTGACCACAATTAGTCAAGATTATCTTTCCCCTTGGTCAAATATTCTTCAATATCTGGTATTGAGTAGCTATAGCCATTTTAAGGATTCAGCCACAATGAAATAGTGTAGGAATACAGCAGGTTAGATTAATGGGGCATATTTATTGGTTTACAGTTTCTTCCCTGGCTAGGTAAGTTATTGCTCCATGCCCTGGTAAGGAACAGCTTCTATCAGAAAAATGGTACCAGGAGTACCAGGAGTACTCCACTGTTCTGATTCATCACAGTACTGTGAAGAGGCAGGCCTCGAAGTCACATTACTCTGAATTTTCTTATAGCAATAATCACTAAAAGTATATGGTGTATATGTGTGTGTGTATATATGTGTGTGTGTGTATATATACACATACATATACTAATGCGTATATATTATATATACATATATATACACTAATGTATACGTGTGTATATAGTATATATATGTGTGTATATATATGTACTATATAGTATACAGTGAAGGAGAAACACATTATAAATAGAGACTTCAGTTCTCATTCATGCCTAGTCAAAATAAGAGAAATATTCTCAGTAATGCAGACATGCAATTATACATTCAACTTATTCTCTTTCATGAGCATCATACAACATTTAATTTATCAGAATTCCTATATTCATGTATGGGGTATTAGTTTTCTAAAAAATCTAGTCTGTTGTGATTTTTCTCATTCTAAATAATTGTTTTTATATCTAATATTGTATTCCGGATTTAATATTTTACCCCTTAAAACAGCTTCCAAAATTGCTAGATTCAGGTCCCACGAAGCCTAGATCTGCCAGTCTACTCACTAGACATCAATTGGTAAATGGAAGGCATGTTAATTTTCTATACTTACTTTATTCTTTATTGTTAATGAACAGAGGTTAAAAGAGTAAATAGAGCATTTTTTTTTTTTTTGGAGTGACCTATGTTAATGCCTTTCCAGTCCTTCACTGGAATTTTACAGGCAATTATGTTCTACAGGCAAATATGTTCACATTCTGGTCAAGACTGGGTTAATTTTTGCAAAGAAAGACTGGTTCCTTGATTACAAAGAATGTCATCTTTAAGTTGAAAAGGGCCATTGCCTGGAGTTCAGAAGTTTCTGCTCTACAGGAGAGAAAAAAAAAAAAAAAAAAAAAAAAAAGACAATGTTGGCTCACACAAACATGATCAGATTGTGATAGAGTGTGATAGAGAGAATCATTTTTAGAGGTTTTTTCATACCCAGTGCTATTCAATTCTCACAAAAATCCTGTGTGGTAAGTACCATTGTGCACATCTTTTAGATGAGAAAACAAGCTCTACAAGGTTGTACATCTGCTACAAATTAGTGGCAAGTCCCTGTTTGAACCCAGGTTATCCTGACACCAAAGTTTGTGTGTTATTCTATGCTTCTGTAACTAATTGGCCAGTCATTTAACTCTCTGGCCTCAGTTTCCTAACCTGGACAAATCAGATTTTTGCCTAGAGAATCTTGCATCTCCTGGTATCTGTGATTCATGAAACCAAGTTAAGGAAACTTTATAATATCCATTGTTAGCTGATTCCCATGTCATATAACAGAAAATTCATCTCGATTTCTTTGTGCCTAAATTTGGTAATAATTAAAAATCCATCTCCTCTCCATCTGTCCTTTGCAGAGGTGTAGAACAGCTGGTTTGTCACAGTCTTGCATAATACCTTTCTGTTATGAGAGGAAAAAACGCAGTAGGGAAGGACGAGGGAAGATCTTGAAGGAAATATCTGGTAAGGAACCTGGACATGTTAAGGCTTCATCTCATATAAAATATTTAAGTAGGAGACGTGACCTCAACAAGCAATAGGAAAAAAACCCACAAAGATTTATTTTCCTCACCTCTCCTGATGAATGTTTAAATGACATGTAGAGAGATATAGGTAGTATATAAGTAATAAGTTTTTAACTAGTACATTTACAAGGCATGTGGAAAGAGTATGGGTTTCTCCCTTTATTTGTGAAAAATCAGAAAATGTTTTTGCCTATCTGGAAATAAGGATCTGGACCAGACAGCCACTGAGGTTTGGGGGTGGGGTGGGGGCTTCCGCCATAGGAAGCTCTGGCCCTGTGATGTCTTAGTGGGCTATGGAGGGCTTTCAGGCTGCAGCTTCAGCTCTGCTGTTGTCATTATCACATCTGTTTCTGACTCTGTCTCTTCTGCCTTGTGGTGGGCTCTGCAACTGCTCTTGCTGCAGTTCCTTTGTTAGAGATTTGCCCTCTTGACACCTCTGAATGAAGAAGTTGCAGTACAAAAAGAAGATTGGTGACAGACCCTGCGATTGCATTCCCTGTAGTAGGTCTTGAAACCTTATCTACATGTCATCTGGCTAATCAGAGGTCCATGGTGAGATCTGTCAGAGATTTCTGTTTTAAAAAAGAAATTCAGACACTGTTGACAGGAGAATTGGAATGCTTTTACCAGTCCTGTACCAGCACTGTCTATTATTATGTGAGTGCAAGCCTGAGGCTGTGGTGACAGAGGAACCTGAGGGTGGCCTCCTAAGGACATCAGCACAGGTGGGCAGAGCCCCTCCTCTCCCTCCACAACAACAGAAGCCAAACAAAGATGAACCCCCCACCAACAGCAAAAAGCAGAGGAGAGGTAAAAATAGAACAGCTGAACATCACTCTAAACTAGTTTGTAAGATAATATAATGATACTCAGGAATTACACAATCAGTGAGACAGACAGTGTCAAATGGGGTAACTACATCTTCCAAAAGGGTTGGAAATTCATACATGTAACCAAACCAATACAATTCCCAAGCAGAAAATGTCCCTTTTACTTATGGAATTTACAAAACCATGGAAATTAAATGATTTACACCAATTTTTGGCCGTTAAAAAGCAGCTCGATTCTTTGGAAGTGCTTGGTTCTTTTTCTGTTAATAAAATACAAAGTGTAATGGCCTTGGAGTCACACTTTATCAGAGATGGGAATCTAGACATTTATTAAACTCGTTGCCAAACCACTCCATGATTCTAAATAATTAATCATTGAAGTTGCACAAGAAGAAGTAAATCTCAGTGGTTAAGACCACAGGCTTCAAGGCTGAATTGTTTGAGTTCAAATCCTGGCTCACAAGTTTTTGTCATCTTAGACAAGCTGCTTTGTTTCTTTCTGTATCTGTTTCCTCGTCAATAAAAGTGAAACAAGGATAATAATCTATCAAAATCATAGATTTATTAAGGGGATTAGAAGCATCAACACAAAGTGACAAGTAAGTATTTCATAAATGTTGCAGCTGTTGCTGTTTTTATGGTTATTGTAATCATATCAGTTGCGATAGGCAATATTAAGCTATGTAACAATTATCCCCAATATTTCAAGCATTTAAATAAGAAAGGTTCATTTCTGACTCATGCTGTACTTCCATTCTCAGAAGAGCTATATTCATCAGAGTTATTCATAGATCCTGGCTGACAGAGCAACCACCGTCTTGGAACTTGATGGTTGATGTACCAAAGAAGAGAACTCTGAAGTGTCTTGAGTCAACACTTAAGTATCCCAGCTCATAAAAATGCACATCACTTTTGCTCCTAATGCATTTTCCAGAAGCAAGACACTTGATCCTATTAAATCACAGGTTAACAAGGAATGAGAAAGAACTACATTATTGTTATCTGTGGACAATATTAATGCACAGCATTATTTTATTATCATTAATTTTATTAATAGTAGTAGTAATATATTTCAAGACACAAATGGCCTACTTATTAAATATTTCTAACAAGAGAAAATTTTGAAAAAAAAAGTCTATATGTATGCATTTTATTCTTACCAATACAATATTTCATTGAGGAACAAATAATTTCCATTGAGCATGTGTAGATAATATGCTACTTGCTTTCAAGTGGCTTTTCACATAATTCTAACAACCCTAGAAGATAAGCACTTCTGGCCCAATCTTACAGATGAAGAAGCAGTGTCTGGAGAAGTTACATAACTTGGAATCAGCTCTACCTGATTCTGTGTGCGGAATCTTTACGTTATGCCCCATTACACATTAAAAAGGTTAATCTAGTACAAATAAGCGAAGAATGAGGCCCTTGGGTCCCTATACAAAATCCACCTAGACATGGACTGGCCTACGAGAAAAGTAAGCTTTTACTGAGTGATTTTGTAAAATCTTAAACCACTTTTTTTGATTTTCTGGTAGTGGAAGGGGAAGTTTTGACTGGTTAGCAACACAGATATCTATTTAACCTATTGTGGGATGATTACTCAATTTTAAGTTAAATAAAATACTTCATTCACATTATCCTGGTTTTCACACCCAAAGCAAAATTTGAACTTGGGTACTTAGTCATAAAGGGAGACTACGGCATATTAAAAAATGCTAGTCTCGTGTAGGTAGTTCCATTGGACATCAACCATGTTCATCTGCTCCTCCAGATGGAACCTCTTTAGAAAATGTGTGACCTGGAAGGAATAATGGGATGGACTGGCAGAGCAGGAAACGCAGCAATTAACATACCATTCAGGAACAGTGATTTTAACAAAACTGATAAAAACGTGAGAGGGGTTGGGAAACAGTACCTATCATTTTGTATTGGGCTAAAAAGGAATAGGAAAAGAAAGTGATTATTCCTCAATTACAAGCCTCTCATGGATTATTCAAGATAATTACTCAGCTAACTTTGGGAAACCACACATGAGGTGAAAATTATTATGCTTTAAGGAAAGAGCAAGACCAGCCCCTGGACTCTGCATTTCTGGATAGAAACCATTTTCAAACCGAGAGACATTCATTTATCTTCTTCCTAACTTATGTTTAGCCCTAGGAATATAATGCTTGACAACACAGGGTGTCAATGTATCAGCTTTGCACTAAATAAGAGTGTCTCTCTAGGAAGTTAGTTATGGAGCTCACCAGGGAGAATAATTGTATATTTTAACCTGTAATATCTCTTTTCATTTGATCAATTTGATAAAGACATATTAGAAAGAAAAAAGGGTAAAAGAATAAACAAATGCAAGTCTTTAATCTGGCATATATCTTTCTGGATCAGATTTACTCCTGCCTACCATTTCTAACTTCATTGCACCCAATTCTCTACCTCACATGTAGATATTTGTAGTAACCCAAATGTACCCTAATTGATCTTCACATTTAAAAAATACAAGCAAATCATTGTATGATGTTTAGACTTCTCCAGGTGCTTTATGCATATTATTTCATTCTCATAATAATAACCCTTTGCAATAGGTAATATTATTACCCCTATTCTGCAGATGAGAAAACTGAGGGCAAATATAGTGGTACATAACTTGTTTGAATCCATACAGCTAGTAAGTAACAATCCAGAATTCAAACTGGGTGAATCTAGTTTCAGAGTCTATCCTTTTTACCTTACCTTATGCTTTTACATTTGATAATATCTTTATCTGGAACACTTTCACCCTCTTATGTCTGGTCAGCTCATCATTCATAACCTGACTTAGATTTCACCTACTTAGGGAAATTGTCCTTGACCTTTCTCTGATTTTGTTGCCCTGCCATCCTTCACTAGGCTAGGCATCAATCGTCTGTGCCTAGCAGCCTAGGCATAATGCTATTGCAGCAGGAACCACAGTGTGTGTGATTCCCTTTTTAATTCTTCACCTCCTCTATCAGGCTGTGAAACCTTGTATGCTGTGTACATTTCTACAACCTTATTACCAAGCCCAGGGTATGGTAAACAATAGGTGTGAAGTAAATATTTGTTGAATTAATAATATGATAAATAGATTGAGGAAACATACATGGAGATTAGAGTTGCCTTTCAATTAAGTGGCTGGGTGATCTTTGATATTCAGTTAATATCAATTTCGGGTGCTTTTTAAATAAGTGCACCTCAGAGCTTCAACTACCATACACAAAAATCACATAAAGAATTCTGTTGACATGCAGGTGCTTCTCAGAGGAAAGTGAGCACTGCCTATTTTTAACTACTCTACAGTGTTTCCAACCTTAATCCACAAAGTGTCAAATTTCTATGTCTCTTTCTCTAAAAGGACAGCTACTCCTGGGATCTAAAGAATGCTTTCTTTAGTTTTTACAGAAGGAAAGAATATCAACAAAACAAAAGCAGATGTTTGTGACTATATTACATTTGAGGAGAGGCCTTGAGAGACCTTTTTTTTTTTTTCTTTTTTTCCAGATACGAGTGATTCAAATCGCAACATCCTTAAAGGAATTCTGATTTCAAGTTTGAAATAAGAACCGTCCTTTGTGCGGATTCTGATGACAGAAGTCGAGGTGATGGTTTTAGACAACATGACATTAAGTCAATAGCTTGTTTTGAAAACCATGCTGATGTCAATGGCTCCTTTATAGTAAGTAGGGGATCCAGTGTGAGTTGCTATAGAAGAGCCTGCTCTCTACGTGGCTGCTCCTGCAATGTCTCCTTCAGAAGTTTCTTCCCTTTAGTTCCCTACTGGGAATGGGAAAGCCACAGTGTCCAGTAGTCCCAGGCTGGAGGCTTCTTCCTGTTTTCATTATGCATGTGTCTTTGGAAAAAGCACAGGCTTCAGTGTCAAAGCTGCAAAACCCTGAGTTTGAATACCAGCTGAATGGTCTTCAGAAAAGCCTCCTTTCGTTCCTTGTCCTCTTGTGCTCCTGCTCTTTCTCTTCCTCATCTTCCACCTCCTTCATCACATGTATTAAGCCTCTAAAAATAATAATTTTTTTTCCCATAAAATGAGAATCACAACATGTATCCCATAAGGTTGTTACAAGGATAAGAAACAATAAAAATATGTAAAGTGCCTAGCACAGTGTGGCACATGCACAAATACAAAAAGTAACTTATGATTATCATCCACCCTGCATTGTCTGAAGTGCTAAAGGTGGGGTGGCCAATATATTAAGGTATGCTGATTTTGTTCTGTGGGATGAATGTGAACTGGAATATTATTCTACCAGAAATCAGTGAGTTGGAATTGAGGGGAAAAAATGATAATTAAAAAAATGATCCATACTGCACCAAGCAGGCTGTAGGGCATTGTCTTGAAACTTCACATACCTGTAAGAAAAGACCAGGGAAACACACTGGTACCCACAATTATAGTAAGAGAACATCCTTTTCTACCCTCGGTCAGTTTCAAGAGTTTTCATTCATTGCAAGGGAATACTTTTTTCTCTTTAATGGATTTAAAAATTTATATCCTGCCTAAGCATGATAGAGACTTTGTGAAATAAGCAGTATGTGGGACAATGAGAGAAAAGCCGGAAGATAAGCAAGGAAGAACATCTTCTGATTTTCATTTTAACAGTTTAATTCCATAGTCCACTTTCTAACAGAACCAATAACTGTATCTACCTTCCGCCAACCTTTTCTCTATCTTTCCTCCATATTTATCTTTACCATGTTTGAGCTTGAAAAATTGAAGCAGCAACTATGAATGTGATCATAATTTTTTGTACAGATCAGGTTACTTGGGAAACCTATCATCTCAGAGTATACATAGAAGTCATTGTCTTCCTATGCTGCTCCTGTCCTCCCTCCCTTCTCTCTGTTTGGTAGGTGATTTCCTTGTCTAGGTGCCACCCTCTGCCAGTCTTTTGGGTCCTATGCCCTGGGACTTCTTCAAGATTCTTTCACAATCCAATTTCCTCCATCAACTATACTCTTCTGTTGATATAAAACATGATTTAATCACTCCCCTATTAAAATAACAGAAGGACAGGGGGCCGTGGTGTGTGCCTGTAGTCCCAGGTACTCAGGAGGCTGTGACAGCAGGATCATTTGAGCCCAGGAGTGTGAGATTCATTTGACTTTTCACCTCCAACCTGTCCAGATTATGTCATAGTTCCTCAGGCTTGAATCCTAGCCCTTCTTACTTCCTATTCTGAGCTCTCTCCTTAGGAGACCTCATTCATGGACACAGTCTTAAGTCTAAACTACATGGTCAAACCTGAATTTCTCTGATTCCTAGATGCACAAAGATATGACTCACTTCCTGCTTCATAGCTCCACTTAGAGATCTCTAAAGTACTCACACTCAATTTTAAAGTACAAGGTTTATGTTCTCCTGTGCACAACGTCTTCACGGATTCTGTCTCAGAGATGACATCACCAGACACTAAAGAGTTGCCTTAAAAACCCTTTCACTCTTCTATACAAGGCCCTAAAAAGAGAGCATGCTAAATAGCTTTCCAACACATCCCCTTCTGACCCTATGCTATCATCACCATAGTCTAAACTATAATCATTTAATTTTGCTGCGCTACAGGAGAGTTTTAACTAGTCTCCCTTCTTGCCCTCTCTAGTCTGTTTTTCTTTTTTTTCCTGCTAGAAAAACACCATAGTTTATCATCACCATAGTCTAAACTATAATCATTTAATTTTGCTGCACTACAGGAGAGTTTTAACTAGTCTCCCTTCTTGCCCTCTCTAGTCTGTTTTTCTTTTTTTTTTCCTGCTAGAAAAACACCGTTCTCAAATGGATTTATAAATACTCTCTACTGGTTGGATCTTCAGGCATCTTATTTCTTCCATCCCTGTCTGCCCTTTTCCTGGGTAGACCAGGCATCTCAAGAAGGCTGAAATTCCCTGCACCTGAATTCTAATTCATTGACTCCTTTGGTAATAATAGTTGATTTTGTTTGTTTAAAATTGATTATATAATTCTTATGATGTAGAAGACATTTCAATTCATTTATTACACATAGAAATTAGTAGATTTTTCTAAAACTGGAAGCAGGTATCAATGTTTATAAAAATAATATATATTTTTGTTCTGTCCTGAGGATCATTTTTAGACTTTTCCAAATATTATGCTAAATGAATTGAAGCACCTCCACAGTTATTACTTTATCTTTAGTGTAAAATTTACTTTCTCCATTTTCATCAGAAAATACATATTAAATGCCAACCATGAAATCTTTATTTTCTACACAAAGGGTCTAAAAAAACTGATAGGTCAAACTTCCCCATAATCAACTTACCTGAAAATTAGCCTGAGTGATTGAAGCAGGATTTGGATCACCAATTCACTTATTCATCAATTGTGAGCTTACTGAGTCCCATAACAGTCTGGGAGAATTGTATGGGGATAATGATGGAAGATAGAATGCTAGAAAGTTAGACAAGAAAGGAATATGACATAGATACTATACATGATCTACTTGGAAGACAAAAACATACCACATAAAATATATTCATCTAATTATAGACAGACAGACCGATGAAGGAAGGAACAGAGTTTAATGCCTAAGTGGATTATGTTAGATAAACACAGCTTTATATTGCAGTGGAAGAAGAAAGGTTTATTAAAGAGGCCAAGAAAGGTTTATTAAAGAGGTAGGATTTAACTGGGCGTTAAAAAGTTTAGATAAGCAGTTGAATTTAGAGCTGACAGAATTTGCTAATGGATTAGAATGTGGGGTATTATGGAAAGACAGGAGTTAAATTGGCTCCAAACTGTTTGGCTTGAACAACTGGAAAAAGAATTTGATTTACTGCGGAATAAACTGAGAGAGAACTTGTTGGGAGTGAAGAGAAGAGCAATAATTTATTCCAAACGTATTGTATTTTAGATAGTTGTTAGGCACTGAGGAAGAGGTGTCAAGGAGACAGTTACACTGATGAGACTGTGCTTCAGGAATGAGGTCTGGCTCAAGATACACATTTATGAGTCATCCACAAAAGATGGTTTTGAAGCTGTGAGACTGGATGAAATCACCAATAGAGGAGAACAGATAGAGGCAAGAAGAGGGTAAAAGAATGAACCAAATATAACTCAATACTTCAAAGATGGGAAGATGAAGAGAAACCAAGAGGAGAAATTATGATCTACGAGGCTGGAGAAAAATTAGGAGAATTAGGTGCCTCTGAAGCCTATTACAAAGAGTGTTTTAGGGATGAGGGAATGATCATCTTTGTTAATGGTTGTTATTGGATTGAGTGAGATAAGAATTAATAATTGGCCATTGGGTTTAGCTACACATAGGTCATTGGTGACCTTGATAAGATCAATGTCATTGGAGTGATGAGGGACAAAATCTGGCTGGATGGGTTGCAAGAGAGAAAACAGAGACAAAAAAATGCACATTTTGCTGTAAAGGGGAGAAGAGAAATGGGGTGGTGGCCAGGTGAAGAGATGAGATCAGATGAGTTATGTACTTGCTTTACTTAAGAAAGGAAAACTCACTGATGAGAATTACGAAGTAATGAAGAAAAATTGATGATGCAAACAGAGAGAGAGAATTACTAGATTTACATCATTGCATAGGTAAGAATAAGCCAGGTCCAGACATACTTCTATACATTTTGGAATATGGTCCAAAGCAACCATATTCCTTTGGTATCTTGAACAAATGTTTAAGATAGCATGGGGACCCAGATCTTTCCTCTCTCTGTTAGTGGAAAATTAAATAATCTCCTACTCACCCTGTACCTTAGAAAGGAGTAAACAAAGACCGTTGAGAGTTAAGAGAGGAGTCCTGAATTGAAATATTTACTCATGTGGTGCTGAGATAAATTATGTTTTAAGTTTACATGATGATTAAGTTAAAAATCTTTCACATTGTTTCCTTGCTTCCTCCCAAGTCCACATCACTTCTGTTAGAGTAATAAGAATCCAGTATGTGACTGGCCAGGTGCGGTGGCTCACGCCTGTAATCCCAGCAATTGCGGGCAGATCACGAGGTCAGGAGATCGAGACCATCCTGGCTAACACAGTGAAATCCTGTCTCTACTAAAAATATGAAAAAAAAAAAAAAATTAGCCAGGCGTGGTGTGGGTACCTGTAGTCCTAGCTACTCAGGAGGCTGAGGCAGGAGAATGGCCTGAACCAGGGAGGCAGAGCTTGCAGTGAGCCAAGATCACACCACTGCACTCCAGCCTGGGCGACAGAGCAAGACTCCCTCTCAAAAATAAATAAAATAAAATAAAATAAAAAAGAATCCAGTATGTGATTAAAGAACACTGAAGGGGTTTGCTCTTCAGAGTGGTGATATGTGATATCTGGCTTCTACTATCTCACTTAAACTTCCCAGCACCCTTTAGAGCAGCTATATATTGAACCTTTTTTAGACAAATTATAGCTATATAGCCTCTTCAATTGTATAAAGCTCGCAATAAGCATTAAAATTCTGTCTAATTCCATATTCTGTGATTCAACTACATGTCATACCAGGAGCCCTAAAATGAAGATAGTATAATGTGAACCTCTTCTAAAGAAAAACCAAAAAATCCTATTGATACATCAAGATTTTAAAAATTGATGTAACACAGGAGTGCTGCTATTTAAAATATCTAAAAGCTGTCATTTTAGAAGTAGTGATTGCTTACAAGGGAATTTACCTTAATTCACCTTTCTGGACACAATTCAGCCATGTCCCTGATTCTGTCCTACTTTCAGACTTCCATTTCTCCACTGATCTTTTCATTATGGATTGCATCTTCCCAACCCAGGCTCTATACAGGCCTGGTCCCTGATCACTAAACTGCGACCCTGTTGTCTGCTTTGGTAAGTGTTCTTCTGCTGAGCTCTGGCTCCCTGTGCCTGGTTAGGTTTATTATTATTCCCTCGTAATAATAACAGATTCCATTTCTATGGCACTCAGTGTGTGTTAGGCACAGAGCTATTTTAATAAATATTAATTGAATCTTTTACAAACACTTGACCAGGTAAATATCACCATCCTCAAATTAGAGATGGAAAACTTAAGCAATGAGAAGTTAAGTAACTTTCTGAGAACATATAAAGGTCAGTATTCAAAATCACTTCAAACACCTACATTTTAGCCACACTAACCTGAATTGCTGCAGATTTGTTTAGTTTATCTATGAGCAACTCCACCAAGTTTTGCTCTTAATTATTCGAAACCAGGTCATGTTTACGAGTTAGACTTGTTACAGCCTCACAGGGGAGACTTCCTATTAATCTGAGCCTTGTCCTGCTGTTGCACCTGCCAGTTCTGTCTTATGTGGGCATAACACTAAGGAAAGGGAACATAGTGGCCCTCCACAAATTTCAGGGTAATGGTACAACTATTTGTGTGGAGCAGCAGAAGGAATAAAGTATTTTGAATGAGAAGAATGTGAGTTCATGGAGCAACAGCTTGGCTTAGAGGTGAAGGCTGTAGAAACAGTGCTTAGCCTGAACCTCAGCTCTAAAACCTACTAGCTCACTGTGCGTCATTGCTCATCTGCAAAATGTGGATAACATTAAGGAGTAGCACGTACAAGTGTGACAAGGATGAAATAATACAAGTATTTAAAACAGCACTTGACACATACATAGGGATTTATTTTTATTATTATTTATTTCACTATCTTGGTTGCGAGACTGTTCTGGGGCCTATCATCTAACTCCAGGAATTTTGGCAGGTCTCAGGACTCTGAATGGCCTTCTTCTTCACTACCGTTGGAACCAGAGTGTGTTTCCTGGTCAGGAAAAGTTTTAATTGAATCAAACTCTACATGTTGTGTTATGTCTCTGGCAAGACAATTTCATAATAGTGATATCATTTAGAAGACAAAGAAAACAGATTTTCAAATATGGTCCCACTTGTCCTAATTTCAATACAATCTTTCTTCAGCTTTTATTCTTTTATAGCAGTTACATTCATCCTGTGCTGTTGCTTAGCCAGATTTTTACATTTAGGTTTAACTGCTTGACTATGTGAGGGTCCCTCCTCATCAGTTGCTTAATCACGGCATTGCATTTCTTCTGACTGCTTCCCAATTTGTCTACATTGTTTTCCAAATGACATGTTTATAAATAAACGGGATTCTGGAAGTAGAATTTGTCTATTATTAGAGAGAAAAATACCATCTTCCTGATCCATAGTCTGATAAATTTATACCTGCACCTCCAAATAATTTTGGCATTTTCACATTCAATATTATGTGTCTAAATGATTGCAGTATCATTCCATAAACTGTGCACCTTCCTGCTACAGTTCTTTGACAATGTAACTTTCTGCATTTTATTCTTCTTCTTAACTATCTACTTGCCAAATTTGCAAGTTTGCTTTTTCTCCAAATGGGAGCTCATTTTGTCATTTTCAGCTCCTACTTAAAGTGACATCTGATGGAGAAAGTAATAAGTTGCTCTTCATACTTTAGTAGGTTACCTCCTTGCATCAGGAGAAGCTATCCAGAGCTAAGAAGAAACAGATTTTGAGCATTTGTTTTTCCTAAAACAAACTGGTGCCATGTTTCATAAAATGACCCAACTTTTAAAAATGCATGTTGCAAATCTGGTCCAAATATAGAAGTAGGTGGCACATACCATTCACTCACCAGTTTGTTTTACCAGGTACACAGCTTGATAAGTATCCACAGGATGACTGATTTATATTTTGTACAAGAGGAATAACTTGCCTTAGATAACTATGGACATCTTGTTATATCCCATTCCCAAATCTGTCAACCATCTAATGACAGCCATAGCACAAGATGACATTTTTCTTGTTCATAAGTAACAAGGCCCATGAGTAGTGATAACTATTTTTTTTCTAAGTGTTTATATAGTAAGGGGGCAAGCTATAGCATATATCCATCTTCTTGGGAAATCATAAAATGTTACACCATGTTCATTTTTCATATTCCTAATCAGTAAGATTGTATATACATGGTCGCTATACTGACAATATACTTCTTAGAAAAAAAACTTTGCGAAAGTCAAACCCTGATGGATTTGTGTCCATAATACAATCCAAATGCTCCAGGAAACACTTTCATTATGCATCAAGGTTAATTCCCACGATCTGAAAACCAGTATCTTGTCACTTCAAGTTTTTCAGTATTTTTTTAAGAACGAGAAAAAATATTTAGAATGGGCCGACAACTGCAGCCCATTTCTCAATCCCACCACTATGAGCATATTGTGTTACTAATGTGTGCTTTGCATCCTTTTGACAGTGGTGTAATAATAGAGTTAGGGGCCTGGAGGCATCATAAGGGACGAGAACTCACTTCAAGATGACCTTCACCATTTATTTCAATCGGAAAAATGTTTTCATGAAAGCGAGATGAGACTGCTATTTATGGTCCAGTGTTTCTGTGCAGAAACTGATTATAAAACCCGTTGAATGGGATGATAATTTGCCCTATGTACAACCAGAGGAGTCCCTTTCCTCCACACTGCCACACAAAGACCATTATTCTATTCAGTCTAAGTAAGAAGAAGAAATCAGGCTGACCCAAATAGAGAAACATGTTCATGGAGACTTCTTGTATATTTAAGTTACTTTTAAAGAAAACAAGCAGTTTCATGACTTCTAGAGTTACCTGTAGCTTCATTTGCTTCCTCATCTTTTTGTCTTCCTGGATCTCTGAAATCTAATTTTCCCTTCTCCTAAATCCTTCCTTCTCTCTTTTGTAATAATGTTTATGTTTTATGTGCCTGGTCTGCTACTCTGTCCCCTTAGTCCCCCTGGAGAGAAAACAACCATGCCTATCTTCACACACACCCGCACACACATGCACACCTATTTAGGATGCAGGAAATATGTGATAAGAAACTTTTAAAACAAATCCAGAAGAAAATATAATTTCAAATAAGAATCAGTTTAAGATTGGATTTTGAGAGGATGTTGAAATACACATGCAATGAAACTGGAAATAGTAAGTGAAAAGCCAGACACACGAAGGGTATTTAGGGGTTACATAATTGAAACTTATTACAATAAAAGTAAATATGGATAAGAATTATAATCAATGGAACATCTATGCACATGAAAAAAGATAAAGAAAGATGGTCTTTTTTTTTTTTTTACTCATCCCTGGAGAAAAAGACTTAACTAAAGCGATTAACTCCCAATTGCAGGAAACATTTCTCTATGCCTTCTTCCAACAATTAGAACGTCCTCAGCTAATGTTGTGTAGTAAATTTCTCATTATGCCTTGCATTGAAACATTGTCAACATTAGCATCTCTTACCTTCTATTTATAATCCAGTAGTTTCTAGGTAAGTTTGTGATCAGATGCATGAGGGGTAAGAGTGAGGAAGAACATTAAGTTCCCAGTATTGCTATAGCCCTTACAATTTCTGGCACAGAACAAGCATGTTATATATATTTGTCAAAAAGATAAATAAATGAATATATATATATGAATTCAAATACTTAGCAATTAAGACAAAAATCTCCGAATGTCAAGAGTCCACATGCTGCTGACCCTGAGCTGCATGTTCATCTTTTAAGTGAAGGACAAATAAAGCACTCACAGGTATAACAGAGACCATAGCACCAATTATCAGTCCATCACTTTCAGTACTTGATGCTCCTAGTTATCTATGTTCCTAGTGACTGATGTTTAGTCACAGACAGGTTTTTAAGTATAGCTTATGGACTCATGATTTTATATGTACTTTCAAACTAGCACTGATTATTTTTTCTGAAGTCTTTAGTCCTCAATAATTTATTGTGTTTTTCCCCATGGGTTTAGATTATCTTTGCTCAATTTACCGATGTCATTTTCTTTTATCACTACTCTTTCATTCTCTTTTGAGTGATCATCACATTCCCATTTAAAAGAATTCAAATCACCTTTCTTGAAAACCAAGTAAGCATAAGCCTAAGAAAAAGAGTCAGATGTTTTTATATAAGCCTAGTTCCCTACTGACCATTTCGCAGGCAGTACAAACACACACATTCATCTTGAGACTTTTTCCCTTACTTTTTCTCCACCTGGAGCACCTTCACTCTTCTATCTAGTTTCTACACAGCCACCAATGTCCATATTTATAAGCACAACTTTAAGCCGTATTGCCTGTCTACCTATTTGACACATAGTGGATATTTTGTTATATCAGCCATTTATTTTTTCATAGAATTGTGAGTGCAATTTGTTCAAATGCTATGTTTTATATAAATTGTAGCTTACAATATTGATCATGGTTCACTATGAAATTGTCACTCAAATATTTTTGATCAACTGATGAACCCCTGATAATGTTATATCTTCCATGATGCCTGTTCTTTATAAAATACACCAATTATTTCATTGCTGGAACTTATTCAGGTTAATGTGCCTAGAGGTTTAATTACTATAATCTGAACTTCTAGACAACTTAGGATGATTTTCAGCTGCAAGTATTACAAAGCCCAGTGACTAATGACTTAAATTTTTGTTTCTTCTTTCACATAACAGGAAATCTGGAAAAGGTGCTTGCTGGATTTAATTCACTAGTTAATTGTATCAGGACTGGAATTTTTAAAAATTATCTTGGTCATTCTGTAACAGATATGAGACAGCTACTAAAGCCATGGGCATCAAGTTCATGTTCAAGGGAAGAAGGGAAAAAAGGAAGGATAGAGTCAGTAATTCATTCAGTCCTTTATAAAATAACCCAATGCTTTCCAAGAAGCACTTGGGGTTCCTGGCATGCTTCTGTAAGAAAGGTGAGCAAATGAGAATGAGGCAGGTAATATATTGGGTTAACTAACAGCATCTACCACAAACTCTCTCATGAATATGCTGTGTATCTCACCTTCTTGGGTCATAAACTAGGCATAAGACTAACAACAAATTATGCGAGAGGAGGCTGAGGTTGTGTTTAGTATAAAAATGAAAGAGAATCCCATTTATTATCTATAAAACTTGAAGAATTAAATATTAGATAAATGAAATATAAGGCCATACTCAGTTAAACATGGAATGGGAGTACAAGTAAACATTTGTTGAGCATATATTAAGTGCAAAGAAAATAAAAGGAAGTCTAGTGTTTATTATTAGCCTCTTTTATTTTGGTCTTAATGCAATTCATGCCCCATGAAGCAGTGAAATATCACAGAAGAGTAGTCAAATAATTTCCTGCTCATGCTTATGGAAAAGTATTGAGCTGTTTCTATACATAATGGGAAAAGGAGAGTTATTTTAGAGAACAGTTTGAAGTGTTCAGGAAACAAAATCCTAAGTCATTTAAATCTGAGCTTTAGATGCCTTTCATAGATACTAACTGTATTAACAAACTTTGAATGCTTGCATTGTAAGTATATATTTGTAACTAGTTAAATAAGTTTTGTAAAATATTTCCTTGTAAAGTTATTTTAGAAATACCAAGAATGTAGAATGAATATGTGGCTCATTTAAATACAGATAAGAGTGTCTGTTTTGATTTTATTTATCACACTTTTGACAATTTTGACAAAGGCTACACTGAAGTTTATATTTGTATTACTTTGCCATATTATGAAAAATAAGTGCTTGTATAAGTTTTTTTTTTTTTTTTTTGAGACGGAGTCTCGCTCTGTCGCCCAGGCTACAGTGCAGTGGCCGATCTCAGCTCACTGCAAGCTCCGCCTCCCGGGTTTACGCCATTCTCCTGCCTCAGCCTCCCGAGTAGCTGGGACTACAGGCGCCCGCCACCGCGCCCGGCTAGTTTTTTGTATTTTTTAGTAGAGACGGGGTTTCACCGTGTTAGCCAGGATGGTCTCGATCTCCTGACCTCGTGATCCGCCCGTCTCGGCCTCCCAAAGTGCTAGGATTACAGGCTTGAGCCACCGCGCCCGGCCTATAAGTTTAAACTATCATAAAAAACTAATAATTCTTGGTCACCTTAATTGCCTAGATCGGCATATAGAAGAGTGGTTGTAAATAATTGCATCATTTTCAGACATTTATTATACATTCTTCTATGTTAGTGCATCGTGATAACTATATATAGGAATCTATTATTTTAAAATAAAATTTAAAATTACAATTCAAATATTTTATTAATTCACAGATATTATTTCCTTAAATTCTAATTAAATAAGGACAAAATTTCACTACAGTAGATTAATTTGACAAGTTTCTTATTTTAAATAAATAATTATGATAAAGACACAATTTTGTGCCTCTATTAGAGTGAATAGTCCTATTCTTCATCAAAGGAGAAATGAACCTTTTTCTATACTAAAAGGGCTACATGAATTTTAATAACTTACTTTTGATTTAAAAAAATAATTTTTTGACTTTTACTCACATTTAAAATATCTAATATTAACCTATGTATAAATAGAGGCTTATTATTTGCAGCCAAAATTTAAATTTTTATTTTATTTTATAGTTTTAGATAAAACACTAGGTGGCACTGTTGTCACAATGAAAAACTGCATTCATCTCCTTCATACTCTGGAAGAACCTTCTTTTAAAGCTCTTAAGACTTCACTATCTATTGCTTTCACTTTTCCAGTTTGATTAAAATATATATGTAATAAACATAAAATAGAGAAATTAAAATTCATTGTCAACATCTGCTATTCACTAAGAGGTGTGAACTATGATAACTTTTTAAGAAAGTGTTCTCTAAATTCTAGAGTTTTAAAAAATGTTTGCATAAAGAAGTAGCTATTATAAACAAATATTCTATTTTCTTTGTTCAAAACCTTTATTTCTTTATTTAATGTAGCAATATTATATTGAAATAGTTTTAAAAATTCTTTCTGAAAAAGACTGCCTGAAGTTTAATGGGATGCTTAACAATCAAAGATCAAATATCTTTAAATAATTAAACAAATAATTCTAGAAAATATTATTATTCTGCAATTAAAGGGAGAAAATGAGTAGATCTCAAAAATATCAGTTCATAGGTTTGTGTGTTTGTGTGGAAGCAGGAAAATACAGATACAAGAAAAAGGAGAAAAATTATCAGTGAAAGGAAAAGCACTTAATCTTAAAAAGAGATTGGAAAGTGTCAGGTAAAGGTTTGAGAAAGAGAAGTGGAGATAGAATGTGATTCTTACAGAACCAATAGGCTACCTTCCATGAGGTCTGCCAAATATCGAAGTGAAGATATGCTTCTGTCTGCTTAATCCAAGTTTAGGTTATGTATGTGGGGAGGGGAAGAGGAAGGTTTGCTAAATGCTCCTAACACTCAAAACATCTGCTGACAGGAGTCAATATGTTTCAGCCTTTTGCACAAGGCTGCAGTTTAGTTTGATGGGAATGAATACAGATCCTGAGCTAATGTGCCTATATTTGAATTCCAGCACACTGGGCAATTTATTATATTTCTACATGTTGATTTTCTTATCTAGCAATTAGGGTAATGATATTCTTTTGAGTTGATTTGGGAACAATGTTAGAAAATTCATGTAATGCACAAGCCTGACACATTGATAGGCTTTAGTTGGAGTGGTAGTGGTGGTTGTACAGGTTGTTAATATTAACAAAGTCCTGGAACTATATGGGTGGTGCCATTTCCCAGCTGACATGCTGCCTGCAGACATCAGCAGTTTCATCCAAAAGGCTGTGTATTATGCAGGGATTGGGCCTGGGGTTCAGGGGCATCAAGAACTTTTGTTATCTGTCCACCTTTGCTTCTATAGAGCACATCCACTAACTGCAAAACCTTCAGAAAATGACATAATCTCTTTGATTCTCAATGTTCTCACCTGTAAAATAGAAATTAAAATAGTGAACCTTCCCTCCAAGGAGGTTTTATGAGAACAACTGTATATATTTATTACTGTAATAAATGTGCAAGAAGAGTAGAATTTGTATTAGTTATTGTGGTTACTGCTACAATGTCTACTCCTGCTGCCATAGATGATCCCCGTGTGATTGCTCAGTCTGTGAGAGTTTTTCTAAATTTTAATTCTTTTTAACTTGGAAAAGCATTTAAAGACTTCAATAATATGCTTCTATGCTGACCTCTCCACTGAAAGAAAAAGAATTACCAATAGCAAATGAATTTAGAAAAATTAACAACAATCCCAGACAAAAAAATCATAAAAGAGCACAGATTTAAAATGTAGGAATATTGTGATTTGCAAATCAGAATATAACACTAATTTGCTGACCCCACTATGCGAACAGCAAATGCTATATTTTGATCAAGTTATAAAAAACTGTTTCTTTCTAAAACACTTGTTTTGAAAACAATTGAAAGATAATCTAAACTGTATTTTTTAACTTACAGGACCATGTTATTTTATTAAATACGCCTAACTCTAAATCCTTTTCTTCCTTATATTAAAAATTGCATGATGATAAAGACTGGCTTCACACTCTCAGCACTGATCTCAACACCTGAACATAGTAGGTACTGAACCACCTTTCTCAAGAAAGAACAAATGAATGAATAAAAAAGGAATATTCAAATATTCTGTCAATTGAATCATAATGTAACAGCTTTTTAAAAGCTCTTTCTGGCATTTGAGATCAAAATTACTTCTTATATCTTATCTGGCAGCACTATAACCTGTGGACCTTCAAATGTTGACATTCTGAGAGTGTGTAAATGGATTACGGAAAAGCCAACCAGATTCATACTTATTTGTGCTACTCCACCATTCCCCAATAGACCCCAGAAGGTCTTATTCTTTTGACCTTCAGTACTAGCTAAATAATACCAAATAGTCCCAAATGAATTAGAAGCATCGGGGCAATTTAATACATGAAATCACGTATTTTATCACTTATTATTAACATCTGCTGTTCTAATGTGCATATTTAAATTAAATGTTTCATCCTATTTATTATTCTAGCAGGGATTTGTTTTCATACATTTTGAATTTAAATAAATAATAGTTATTATAAAAGTTTTAATACTTTCCCTTAGATGAGCAGGTTTGGAGTGCTGTGCGCGATGTGAAATTTAAGAACACTAATAGGTGTCTTTGAGTGAGCTCTCCTGTGCTGCAGGCATTGTGCTGACCTCCTGATATTCGTGCAATGCTTAAGATATCCTGAAAGCCAGATGTTACTACAAATGAGAAAACTGAGTATCAGAAAGATTAAGTAATTTAATCATGGTCACATGGCTAATAATCTGGGAGTTAGAATTTAAATCTGAATACCTCTAACTTCAAAACCTATACTTTTGTCACAATTTCATCTATCACTAGAGGTGTCTGCTGAAAGTAACAGTTTCTCTACAGAATGACAATTAAAGTAACTAAGATTATATGTATTTGATATGCCAGCTTTGGATGGTACACCTAATTTAGTAAGCAAAAAGCAATTTCTGGAAGGATATAAGTGATTTAGGTAACCTACCTAAAGAAAACAGTAAATCATCTTTACAAAAGTCATAAGGGAGGATTAACATTAGTAAGCAGTGCCAGTTCATTTAACACATATTCACTAAACATCTACCCTGTGTCAGGCACTGTGTGAGAGATCTGCAGAAATGAAAGCAAACACACGTGAAACAGGCTTCGGTGAGTGAGAGCTTACAAGTGACTGAGAATCCATGGACCTGTAAACTCGTGAAAACAAAGCTTGTAGATGCCTTTTTCACTGCAAGAATGAACATGTGGGTCTTAGTACTTCACATGAACAAGAATGGGAAATACCTAAACCTAGTGAAATAAAGACTTGTACAATCAGATGAGAATGAAATAATTCCACCAGAGGAAAAAATTAATCAAAATGAATGAGGTAGGTTAGATTATTTTGACTCTGGCTCCCACAGCATGTGTCTAGGCAGCCTGAATGTTTTCCTCCATGTATTCTCCATTCTACTCCATCTTTTATCAGCTTCATCAGTCAGGAAAGAAAGTGGTTGTTGTATCAATATATTTCTTATATTAAGACCATCTGCCAGCTCAATTACTCGAATCCATTCTTACAGTATGGAATTTCTCGGAGGAGTAATTCTATTGTAACACTGAAGAAATTATATAAATGTCCTATGAGACCAAGAGCTTAGAAATATTCAGAATGACAATCGTTTATATCGTAAAGAGATCCTAAATGTACTGCTGGGTTTTTTGTTGTTGTTGTTTTTGTGTTTTTTTCCCCTAGACTTCAGAATCTTGTTTTGACATCTTAAAACTACATTTTGTGCTTTTGTTTATTCAATTTAATTTTGATGACATAATAAATTCACACTGTTACAATTAAAAAGGCACAACAATATATAGAACATTTGAAGGCAGTATTATTTAATGAGATAAGTAGTGGTAGAAGCCAAGAAAAAATCTATTTCTGTCTCCTTTTTCTCTATGACCATTACCTCTATAAACCTAAGTTTCCTCATCCCTACCAGGACAGAATTAATTGCAGGAGTTCTAGTTAGGATGTTAATGTCAGGGAAGGCTTTTTTTCTCAATTATTGACCTACCTGATGCTTTTCCTCCATGTACGATTTTTTTAATTCAAAGTAGACTGTTAAAAAATGCAAACACATTTAACACTAACTGTGTGACTTAATACCAAGATAGAAAATAAACTGCAAGAAATATAGTTTTATGCATAAAGTATATGCTTGGTGGAAATTCTCATTTAAAAGAATAGATGATGTAGAAAATTATCATTTTTATCCAGAAAAGAAAATATGCCCAAAATATAGTGTCAGAGATTTAATTTAAAGATACCAAATTATTATTGCATATATGAAACCCTGATAAATATACTGTTGGAGGCTATGAAATTCTTTTATCTCAAAGTTTTTACAATTGTTCAAATAAACATTGGATCAATTCAGGTCTGTTTCAGAAAGCATATTTCTTTTGTTCTTTTTCAAGAGAATGCAATCTTCACATTTAAGTCAAGTGGTAATATTCTTTTTTAAAAAAATTCGGTTTTAGCAAAAAGTTGAATAAATATCTGAGTCTAGCAATTCTATACTGCATATTGTAAGTTTTGGCTAGGAAATCAGTGTATGCCCATGTTTTTAGGAGTAGGTTTCAGAGAAGTCCTGTTGGAAAATAGGGATAAAAAGCAGGTGACCTCTGGTGCTCTCGCCCATAGCTGAAAGTCTGCTAGTTTACATTCATTAAGCTGTTGATGTGTTCAAAGGACTCTATCTGATTATACATTTTTTTCTCCTGGTATGGTGTTCTCTCTGGGCAAAGGTGAAAAACAACTAAATCCAAGTCGAGACTCTTATTATTTTTCTCCTGAATTCTTTCCATGCTCCAACTGACAACAGGCAGCAAAGAACATCTTGGGTGAAGTCCAGTGAACAACCTCTCTTTATTCCATGGACAAGAAAGTGGCTAAAGAGAGGTCACAATTCTACTTTATTTATTTATTTATTTATTTATTTATTTATTTATTTATATTTTTTATTAATCTGCCTAAAGTGAATGTATATAGTTAGTATTTATTTTGTGAGGGTTAAATCTGATCGTAGAGGTTGATGGGGTCATGTTGTTCTGCCCTGGGAAATGTCCAAAAGCCTTTGTTACGATCTGAGTCCAAGGTTGAGAAAAAGAGCATGTTCTTCCCAGCCTTAAGAGCTGCCATTCTTGGCCGGGCGCGGTGGCTGACGCCTGTAATCCCAGCACTTTGGGAGAAGGAGGCGGGCCGATCACGAGATCAGGAGATCGAGACCATCCTATCTAAAATGGTGAAAACCCGTCTCTACTAAAAATACAAAAAATTAGCCGGGCGTGGTGGCGGGCGCCTGTAGTCCCAGCTACTCTGCAGGCTGAGGAAGGAAAATGGCGTGAACCCGGGAGGCGGAGCTTGGAGTGAGTCGAGATCGCGCCACTGCACTCCAGCCTGGGCGACAGGGCGAGACTCCGTCTCAAAATAAAAAAAAAAAGCTGCCATTCTTATCTTTTCTTTAATGACAGATCTCTGTTTTATTAGAGAATATAGTATATAACCAATTTTTCTGAGATATCAGGAAAATCTCCCTGGAGGTATGTAAATGAGTACATGTACATGATTTTTAAAAAATAAACTATGATAAAATATATAAATATAGGGGATTGCTATTGTTTTAGTAATAGGTATAAATGGAAATATTATGAAAAGTCTGCCACTTGTGGATATAGCTTTAAGTGCAAAGGGCCCACTGTATTCATAATTACCTAGAAATGAAAAGAACATTTCAGACACCTAGAGTAGACTGGCTCTGTAGACAGCCAGTCTTGAATGAGTTTAAGATTCCAATATTCCCAGATTTATTTACCAAATGCAGTGCTTTTGAAACCATCATTATGATGATTTTTAATGGGTTCGTTCAAGAAAACTTTCCTAAGTGATAGCACATGAAGAAAATACCTGTGTTTATAAAGTACCATGGGCTTTACCAACAAGGCAGGACAATTACTGCAGGAATTCTGGCCACTCCTGGCCTCTGCAACTACCCCAAAAGATTTAGGTGAATATTCGTCCAACTTGTAACCCACTAGGAGCACACAGGTGTGTTAGTCAACAAAGTAAATCATTGGGAGAATCTAAAAAAACTGATCATTATCTTTCTTTTCATCATCAGGGATGCATTGCCATTTTAAACTCTATCATTAAAGAAGAGTGAGCAGGAACAAACAAAACTTTTGATGATAGCTGAAAATCATATACAAGGGCACTGGAACAGGCAACCTTCATGTGTACGTTGAGTTCTAAAATGTATGTGCTTCATTTGTATGGATGCACTCATTAACATAGATTTTAGGGGTGTGTGTGTGTGTGTGTGTATGTGGGCACTGGAATTTCAAAATGAGGGAAAAGAATCCCAATAAATGAAACCTCTATTTTTTTTTTGTTTTGGCCCAGCCCTGGTTTCTGTACCCAGCTTTAACATGATCAAAGGTTCTCCAGCACCATATAAAGATATCATAATCATGCCTGAAGCTGAGTCTGAGCAGAGTTTTGAAGCTGATGAGTAAAACATAGACCATTCTAGGAAAAGTTAAATAGAATAAAATAAGTATTACGTGGCAGAAACGGCTGGAGCTAGGACACTTATAAACAAGGGCATCGAGAAAGTCAGGAGAAGGAGGACGGCAACTGAGATTAGATGGCTCCTCTCTTTGGCTCTCCTCACCATTAACCAGAAGCATTTAAGTAGGCATGAGACTTATTCATGGCAGACCTTAGTCTCAATATTCATTAGTGATAGCACTAAGCGTTACTGAAGACACCTTTATAAACTTACGTTACTTTCAAGGATCCCACAGAGGATTGCAGACGTTTTAGAAAATGCTAAAATAACAATAGGATAAATGCAGAATTCTGAAGACAATATACAGCATCTTCACATTTCAAGAGGCCTTTGACAACAGAAGTTTTTAAGATCTTGGTAAAAGACAGATTTTTTCCCCCCCAGGCCTGCTGTGCTGCAAATTTTTTCAGTCTATTGAAATTTACTGCTCTTTTCACCTAAAATCACTGTAAATGTTATGACATGTCTAAAAATGTGTCTGCTTCTCTCCTATGTCTTCTAGCCTCAAACTATTTTTTTTTATATAATTTGACCACACACTTACAAAGAGTGTATTACTATTTTTCTTACTAGGGCCTGTTATTTATTTTTCATATGAGAAATAGCTTTTTACTTGGCTTGAGTGAAATGCCATAGATGGAGATAATCTGATCTGTAGATGAAATGCTTTGGTACGTTGCTGAGTTTTAAAAAAAAATACCTAAATAAATAAACTTATTTGAATCAAACAAATTTGGGTAAATAAAAAAGTATGAGCAAAGTAGCATTTTAATTACAATTGTAGTGCTAAAGTAACCATATAATATTGACGAAGCTGGTTCAATCTCAGTTTATCAGTATTAATTCTCCATAAGTAATACTGTTTTTTTCAATATTACTCATGCAGGAGTAATAATTATAAACTGAGATTGCCCGGACAAACTGTGAGTTACAGTCACCTTATTCATAGTCTTTATCTTTCTCTGCACTTCGCTGTGAGACCTGGGCAAGTTGCTCAACCATGATGTGAGTTAACCAGTGATTTAGAAGGTGAGCTCTGGTGCTGGACTTAAACCTTGGCTATGCCATTTAATGGTGGCGTGAGCAAAGGCTTCCAGGCAGAGTTGGGTAGACAGTGAGTTTACAAGGAGTAAAGCAAAAGAAATTGCTACTAATAAGAAATGCCCTATTCTGCCTGAGTTTCACCCCCATTAAACACTGAATATAATTATGGAAAATGTTCCTGGAGTTGAATTCCAGGAGACAATAGGCCACTGATTTTTCTCCTAAAACCACATCACCCTCAGAATTAAGAAAGGACTAAAGATGTTGATGAGGATAAGGTTTACATCAGTCCCCTCAACATCATACCTGCTTTCCCACCCATTTTACCCCATCTTCACTTCATCCAGGATAAGCTCTTGGGGGGAAAAATACTATGATTTACTTTTGAAACTCAAAGATATGTCTATATAATTCCCTTTTATTATTATAAAAATATACTATTTATTAATTTTTAAAATCTCATCATAGTGTTGAAAGCCAGGCAAAGTTTCCTTCTATCATCCAGTCCTAAAAATTCTTTCATTTCTGTAGAGCAATAGTGACCATGTAAATTTGTTTTTGATGGAAACACTTCATTATTTTAAATTGTGTGCTGGGAGAAAAAAAAGTTTGAAAGTTCTTCTACTAAAACAATGGAGTTATACAACAGAGACATTAGAAGAAAGAAAATATAAATCAATTTTTGTCTTCTAGTTAGGTCCAAGTTTTCCAATAAGGGGTTACATTGTCTGAGTTTTCTCTCCTTTCATTAATGTGACAAGAAGCCTTAGCCTTGCTTGTACATATCAGAACAATAAGTTCTTGGATTACATGTGGGCCCGGCTTAAAGCAGTCATTCAATCAAAAGGAAATGCTGCCTTTAAGTTTTAGTGCTTTGTAATGTTCTGTACGAAGCCATAACCCACTTCAATAGATAAAAAGGAAGCAAATGGAGACATTGCGTGAGTGTGTGTATACGTGTGTGTGTGTCCATGTCTGCATGACCCAAAGCAGCTTCCCTCTCCTACATTGTGAGCAGGGACCAAGGAGTTGATACAGGTTATTTATGCAAAAATCCCCCAGTCATACCAAACTATTGAGTTTATGAGGCCAGTTTACAACCTAAAAGAGGGGATTTAATTTTTCAAATAGCCCATGTGAGAAAGTTATATAGTAAAAGGAGAAAATAACAATCCAAAAGGTATTAGATGAGGAAAAAAAAATCACTTTCAAATACTTTTCTCCCCCTAAACACCCACCTGTAGACGTAGTTTAAAAGGCTAATTGCTTGCAGACATTTAAAGTTCAGATTTCTGATGCAAAACTCAGTGGCCAATGTATAATATGTTAAAATTCAGAGGGAAAGCCGAATTAGGCTTTGCAGAGGATTAAAGAAATGTCTCATGCTCCAATATTAGTGAGCTCATGCCTTGATAAATTATCTAATGAGTTTTCAACACGCAACACAGTTAAATATAGTAATAGAAATCATAAGCGAAAAATCTTTTTATAATATTTGGTTATAGGACATTGAAGCAATAACTTCCTGATTAGATAACTCAGAAAGGGCAATACAAAACATAAGACCAATAACTCAAAATAGTTTCTGTTAATTTAAATACATCATGTATATTTATTCACATGTTTTAGAAGATCATATATTAAAATAAATAATTAGGGTACAGTATTGCTCAGCTTCTCAAGTCAGGTTCACAGAGTGGGACTATCTTGTAAGATACAAGTATTCTTTTTTTTTTTTTTTTGAGACCGAGTCTCACTCTATCACCAGGCTGGAGTGCAGTGGCAGGATCTCTGCTCACTGCAACCTCTGCCTCCCGGGTTCAGGTGATTCTCCTGCCTCAGCCTCCTGAGCACCTGGGACTACAGGCACGTGCCACCATGCCCTGCTAATTTTTGTATTTTTTTTTAGTAGAGATGGGGTTTCACCATGTTGACCAGGATGGTCTCAATCTCTTGACCCTGTGATCTGCCTGCCTCAGCCTCCCAAAGTGCTGGGATTACAGGCGTGAGTCACCATGCCCAGCATAAGATACAAGTATTCTAAGTTTTATAAGACTCTACAAAATACAATCAATTATATTTTTATTCAAATATGAGAAGGATAAACCTAAGTCATAAGTGGGTTAAATGGGCTACCTATATGATCAAACACTTAGTTTGAGTCCCAGTTCTGCTTTTTTCTAACTGTATAACTTTAGGAAAGTTGTCTAACCTTTTTGAACCTTATGTAACTTGTCAACTTCTTATAAAATTAATTTACAATTATTAATATAATTATTGACCTTGAAAATCATTTTTTACATCATGTAGCCCAACAGTTCATTTTATAGATGATAGGTCTAAGGTCCACAGATTTAACTAATGTTCCCCAGGTCACACATAGCATTATCCTCAGCGCTGGTGTGCAGCCTGTGTTTTCGACATCACCATACATTGTGCTTTCAACTCCACCACCATTCTGTCTTATGATACTTTAATAATTAGAACTCTAAGTTCAGTTTCTGAGACATACATGTTAAAACTTACCTAATATTTGGTTTTTAAAATATGTTTTCTATCAACACATTTCCACAATTTGAACTGCTAACTACACTAAACTGACAATTCCAAATGTAACTAAAACTGTAGCTAACTTTAGTTGTATTCCTTAGTTATTGCAATCTGATAATGTACCACAGAAATAATATCAGTGGTTTCTGTTTTGTCTAAACTAATAAGTAATTTTCTGAACCACAGAATTTAGTAATTACAATTACATAGTGTCTTCTCATAAACTTTAATATAAAAATGTCAATTTATTATTTAATTTAAAAATGTCAATTTATTATACAATAATAGTCCATAAGTTACATTCCTTTTATTAAGATATTAGGCTTAAAAAGTCAATGATACAACAGATTCCATTGAAATAAAAGACGTTCGACTGTTTTCGATTGTCCTTTGTTTCAAATGATTTTTCTTTCTTTCTTTTTTTTTTTCAGTTTTTCAAAATGGGTATTATTTTAAAGAGCAGTTTCAGATTCACAGCAAAACTGAGCAGAAAGTAGAGATTTCCCATGTACCATGTGCCCCTAAACATGCATAGCATAGCCTCCCTCATTATCAACATCCATTACCGGAATGGTACATTATTACAATTGATGAGCCTATATTGACACAACATTATCACCCAGAGTCCTTAGTTCACATTAGGGCTCACTCCTGATGTTGTACATTCTATAGGTTTGGATAAACGTATAATGACATGTATCCACTATTATAGCGGATATGTTATTTTATGTCTTATATTACAGAGTACAGAGCAGTTTCAATGCTCTGAAAATCCTTTCTGCTCTACCTATTCACCTCTTCCTTTCCCCAACTCCTGTAAACCATTGATCTTTTTATTGTCTCTATCAATTTGTCTTTTCTAGAATGTCACATAGTTGACATACAGTCTGTAGCCTTTCAGACTGACTTCTTTCACTTGGTAATAGGCATTTACATTTCCTCCATGTCTTTTCTTTTGGTTTGGTTTGGTTTTCATTTTTGAGATAGGGTCTCTCTCTGTCACCCAAGCTGGAGTGCAGTGGTGTGATCATAGTTCACTGCAGCTTCAACATCCTAGGCTAAATCAATCCACCCACCTCAGCTTCCCAGGTTGCTGGGATTACAGGCTTGTGTCACCATGCCTGGTACTGGTTTTTTTTTTTTTTTTAATTTTTAAAATATTTTTTATAAAGTCAGAGTTTTGCCATGTTGCCCAGGCTGGTCTCGAACTCCTGGGCTCAAGTGATTTGCCCACTTTGGCCTCCCAAAGTGCTGAAACCACAGGCATAAGCCACCATGCCCGGGCCTCCTCCATGTCTTTTCATGGCTTGATAGTTCATTTCTTTGTAGTGTTAAATATATTGCATTGTCTGAAAGTACCACAATTTATGCATTAACCTACTGATGGACATCTTGATTGTTTACAAGTTTTGGCAATTATGAATAAAGCTGCTATAAATATGTGTGTTGCTTTTTGTGTGGTCACAGGTATTCAACACCTCTGAGTAAATACCAAGGAGCATGATTACTGGATCATATGGTAAGAATATGTGTAGTTTTATAGGAAACCACCAAACTGTCTTCCAAAGTGGCTGTACAGTTTTACATTCCCATCAACAATGAATGAGAGTTTCTGTTGATCCACATTCTAACCAGCAGCTGGTGATGGTGTTCTAGATTTTGGCCATTCTAATTGCTGTGTAGTGACATCTCGTTATTCTTTCAAATAAACAGTTTTGATAAGTAATTTAGAAATAAAGACAAGTTTGGGAGTTGAAGATATCAACATCTTAAAAAATTCTTTATAAAACATTTACATGCATTTATATAATTGGAGCTTGAACTGGTACTGGCCAAAATACAGAACATTTTTATAGAGCTACCCATAATATCTTATATGTGAAAAATAATATTTCTTCTTTTATTTCTTTTTAGAATAAACAGATGTCTTTCAACAAGGAACATTAAGAAAATGCATATTTGATATCATGAAATTTGATTTCATGGAGCGTCAGAAAAGCACAGGTAAATTCTCACAATTTATCTGTCTTTTAGATGTTATTTGATTTTATTTAATAAAATAACCAAAAACCAAAATTAATCTTAATTATATAAATTCATACCATCTCCATCATCTAACTTTTCATTTCCATACGATTTATGTTATCTGTAAAACATTATCAAATTAACTACATTTCTCATTTCACTCTCCAAATTCTTATGACATGTAAGTATACAAGATACACCACTAAAACTATGCACTAGTTTATATATTGTCCTTGTTTGCTTTCCAATTTACTCATTATATATATATTTTCCCCCCATAGAGAACTTAGAAGTAGTTCAATGGCCAGAACTATATCTTATACTTTCTTTGTATCTTCCTTAGAAAATAGCACAGTAGGAACTTTATAAATGTTTGCTGGATTTGGAGTTAAATGTAATAATCAAATGATTTTTCAAATTAGTCATTCTGAAACCTGTTGTGAGGAAAAATATATATAAACAAATTTACATGAAATTACAAATTACAGTCAGTAGCTTAATATATATATTAGCCTTTCCAAAGTTTACTAGGCAGAAGCAAGCCTTTAGGTAAAGGAACAGCACTATAACGACTGGGCTCTAAAGAGGAAGTTGAAGCCAGTGAACACACCCTTTGACTCACGCTACAGTGTGGCTGCCTCCACACCCCATAGCCTGGACCAGTGGTTCTCTTACTTTAGTGTGTATCAGCATTCCCGGAAGGTGTGTTAAAACACAGATCACTGGATCTCACCCTCAGAGCTTTCGATTCGGTCTCAGATGATGCTAAGGCTGCTGGTCAGTCAGTGGGCTAGTTTAAGAATCACCGGTATACACTGGTCACTGGGTCAAATAATAGCATGATAGTTAATATGACATTAGCATTACAAATATCATAGTATATTAATAGCATAGTATAAGCATTATAATAGTAATGACATTAGCATATTAGCATATATGGATCACAGATGTGATACCAGAATCTAGGATCAGGATGTTTCAGGATCAGATCTGTAAGACTGTAAGAAGCTGGCTGGTGACCACAGAACCTATAAAACATCCCCAATCAAATGGAACATAGGAGCAAAGCATCAAGTCAGAGAACAGCGTGAGATCAGAAGTGAAGGCATACATAGCAGTGGAAAATAGAATAGTTGTACCAACACTGGGTAAAGCATACAAACTGATTCAATAGAAGTACCACCGGGGCATGATGCTATAACCTGAGTTATTAAAGCACAGAAGGTGAGGAGGCAACATGCCCACGTGGTGGGGACATAAAAACCCATTGTAACAAAAGTCACTTGTTTGAGAACCCTGTATCTCCAGTTGCAATCTCTTTTCTTGCTCTCTTGATCTAATAAGCCCTCACTCACCATGGAACTCCAAGTTTGCACTTCCCGTATGAATTATATTACTCGATCTTATCACCACCTTGAGACCTCAGTTATTAACTCTCCCAAACTTAAACTCTAAATCAAGCACCCAGAGAGAGTAATGATATGTCTTCTTCCCTCTGCTTGAAAGGGAAGGAAAGCAATGATTTTCTTTAAGGTTTCTAAGGTTGTAAGCCATAAGAACTAATGAAAGGGAGTATCTACTCACGACACTGAATGATCTGTAAAAACCAACCCCTACATACACACACACACACACACACACACACACACACACACACACCCCTCTACACCCAGGGTTGCAAAAACAAAAAAAAACAAAACAAACAAAAAAACATTATTAACTTGATGGGTGAGTGAGAATAGAATCCAGAATAAAGTGCTAATAATGGATTTGGGAGATAATAAACTTTTCCAGAGAGACCCAAGTTTAGCTACATACTGGGAGGGGCTTGAGTGCTCTGAGTTTCTTGGAATATTAGATGTTTTCCATACTTTATCTTTAATTTCACAATATTCTTCACAGGTAAGTTTTGACCACCACTTCACAGATGAGACTTAGAGGAGAATTGCTCTAGGTCCTTAAGTAATGACCAAGCTGGAATTAAACAATATAAATCTGGTTTTTTAAAAGTATTGTCCATGATTATTTGAAAGAGAGATCAAGTATGTAACTGAAATTCATAATTACTATTATCATTCAGATATTTTCTGGAGGTAGAAGAATCGTAATGCCTCAGAAATTCTATTTTCTAAAGCAATTTTCAGTAGTAAGAAGCACTTCACAAGCATTGCTTTAGATATTTTTACATGCTTCAAAAAACTAGGAAAGGTTTTGTGTTTGTGTGTGTGTATGTGTGTGTTTGATTTTAAGGTTGTGAAAACCAAGACACCAAACACTTAGAAAAGACATTCAAGTAGCAGATGAAGTATTCAAACCCAGGTCTATATGGATCTAGAGAAAAATATTTTATCCACCTTACTCTTGGACATTTTACAGGCTTTTTTATCCACAGGTATCCCTAGAGCTTAGAGTCCAGCAGAAATTATTTACTCCAAGAGGACCAATGAATGTATCTTGTGCCAGAATTGCACTCTAGTGAGTCATCTTAGATTGTAACTGTGGTATCTGACATGCTAAAGGATTTATTGTCTCCCTTCTACCAATTAATATGAAGACTTTTCATTCTCTATAAGGTCCTTTATAGTTTTTCATGTGCCTGTGAGCCCACATCCCCATCTGAAGGAAACCGCCCACCCAGAGGCCCTACCCTTTGCTCAGCTGATTGAATGAGGGATGTGCATCTGACTCAAGAGTCACCAATCCATAAGTTTTGCAGTGACGCCCTACAATGGATTCTGACAAGCCAGGCCAATCACATTTCTTATTAAAAAAATGCACTACAGAACCAAGAAAAGATGCAAGATAGCAATGAGGACAGAGAAAGAATACCGTATGAAGTGCTGACATGGCATAGGCCTAAGGTCGGAGCCCTAGACACCATTTGTAGATAGTTTGCAGAGGGATGAACTATCTATAATGAAAGTCTCACCAGGGAATTACATGATTGAACACTGTAAGTATAAAAGATTGCACATCTTATGTTCTCCATTGCATACTTTCAGAGTACTCAATGATATTCTTACCATATTTAAAAGGAAATGAGTTTTAAAGGCCACATGGAAGCTAAGTGTGGCTTTCGCATGCTTTATCCACTGGCATCCTTTAAGAATTTCTGTTAATACAGAAATTAATGGTAACAAGCACATAGAGTTATTAATAATATTTACATTTAAGTGATGAAGACTTCCTAAAAGTAGGAAAAAACACTTTACTTATGTTTCCATTGTCTTATAATTTGTGAGTAATTTTTAAGTATTAAATATATTTTAAATAATATGTATTAATGCACTTGCTTTGCCAGTCTCTGATTCTCTACATGAATTCAAGGTTAAAACTCACGGTGCTGATTTACTCCGAGTTGTGGTACAGAGGAAAGTCATAGACTCTGGAGTCAGTCCTGGGTTCAAATCATGATGCTGATACTTACTAGATATATGACGGCTGATGAAGAACATACACTCTGGGCAATATTTCACTCCTCTGTATAAGATGAGCTATGTTAATGCATACTTTGCCTATTACCGTTGTCTGAGTTAAAGGAGATCAACCAGAAATCACTCTACAGAGTGCCTGGTCTGCCATAGTACTATGAATAGTATAATGCGGTTTTGGTAACCTCATGTTTTATGATAAAATGTTACCCCAATATATATAAAGCCTAAGATTTAAACATCATTTTCATTATATACAGTCTCTGATTTTAGTTGTTATGAAAAAGCAGGTCTTACATATGCTTAAGACATCAGCTGTCATACTTCTTCCTATATTCAGTGATTTATAAATCTGATGTATAGTCAGAGAACATCAGTTAATAAAATCTTAGTATTTTCCTAGAGTGATATAGCAAAGACTTTCAGAAATCAGTTTTAGAAATTTAGCATATTGTCAGAAATCTGAGGAAAAGTTAACAAATTTAAATTTTCTACTATTGATTCTGGTTTTAGTCTCATAAAACCTATTATTTTTGTCTTCTTTAAGAACTCTGACCCGATTTCCAGAACTTTACATTTTCATAACTTTCTCAAGAGTTCCCTATTCTTATAAAAACACTGTGAGGTAAAATATATTTACACCCCACTTGGAAACTGCAAGCATGAGCGTCCAGTCTCATGTTCCCCAAACACAGCTAGGGGAAGCTGCTCTCACAATATTGTTAATGTTTCATTAGCAAGCCAGATGTGGGTGACAGCAGCATTCTCCTTGACAATTCAAATGGCACATTTTTTGGGAAAGTGCTTAATTCAGAACTACAAGTGGACAGAGCTATCCAGATTCTGCACCCTTATTATGGGTTTCATATTTTTTGCTGGTATTTTCCCCTTTTTTAATAGGTGAGGCCGCTGACAACTGAATTAGTACACTCTCCTTAGTATGCCAGTGGCTCATGACAATAGCCTGAGGGGGAAGATATAGATAACTGAGAATTTTTCTCAGTGTTGTGATATATTTTTTCATATGGTTAATAAGGTAATTGAAATGACATTCTGTCACAGTGGTATAAGAAAATAAGCTTGTGATTTCCCATATACTACCACTAGGAGGAGATGCATTTTGTTCAGTACTAAAAAAGAAAGAAGAAGAGGAGGAGGAAGAGGAGGAAGAGGAGAAGAAGAAGAGGAGGAGGAGGAGGAGAAGGAGGGGGAGGGGGAGGAGAAGGAGGGGGAGGAGGAAGAGAGGGAGGAGGAGGAGGAAAAGGAGGGGGAGGAGGAGGACAAGGAGGGGGAGGAGGAAGAGAGGGAGGAGGAGGAGGAAAAGGAGGGGGAGGAGGAGGGCGGGAAGAAGAAGAAGAAGAAGAAGAAGGAGAAAGGGATAAGACTAAAGATGTGGCGGTCTGCAAACCTGAATGTCTTTTAGTCTAATCAGACATCAGCAGCACCTAATACTAAAGAGAGGGCAAGTCTGTGGCTGCTCTGGTGATGAAAATATTAATTAGTATTAATAAATAAAACAAACATTTTTTAGTTGTTTATCAAACAGCAATTAGAAGGCACAAAGCTAAAAATGTGTGACAGATCCTCCTTAAACAATGTTATGATTTTTTTTTTTTTTTCTCTCTGTAAGTGGGATTTTGTGGGCAGGACTATTTTCACATCTTCCTTTGCCCTCAATCTTCTTACTTTTATAAGCCCCCATCAGATATTAAAATGTATCCACATTACACATTATACAGGTGTGTGTGTGTGTGTGTGTGTGTGTGTGTGTGTGTGTGTCTAAAATGTTATGAGTTAAGTTGTAGTTGACTAGTTGGGGTATTACATTTTTGAGACATTTAATTTAACATAAACTGATAATAATTTTGATGTTTCCATTTCTATTTTGGAGCCAACAATTTTTCTTCTTTGCTCTTCATTCTCTTATTAGCCATTGAAAATCTTGCAAACTTTTTATATATTACAGATAAAACCACCTCTTTGAGAGCATACTTTTCAATATGGGTCTGTCCAAATTCCAAAAGATGAGAATTCTCAACTCTGGTTAGAAAAATGTTTCCTGTAGGTCTCATGATAAAGTCTTAGGATATAATGTGAAGATTAGGTTATCAAGTATCAGTATCAGGTAATTTTTTTAGTAATATGCTACTATATACTAACATAAATTAACATAGTATCAAATTTGCTACTTTGTTTAAAATTTTTTATTGGAAAATGGTGAGGAGTGAACTATTCATAGTTACTTATGTAAGCAGCTACCTAATGGAAGAAGGGTTAGGCAGGCTTTGTTACCCACACATGTTTAACTCTAGGCTTCTTGATCTACTCACCTTTACCAAGTATTTTGCCCAATGAGCCTCTTCCAGACCTATGAAACTAGACATTTGTCATCTGCTGCTAATATGTCACATGTACATCACCTGTGAAGTTTAATATTCTATAAGACAGACATTATTCTTTTTCAAAAGAAAAGTATTTTTCCCCATGTTGAGGAGAACCTCAAAACTCAGGGAACAGAGATACAGCTCATAATGTTTATGGAACTTTTTAAACAACTTCGTGATTTTCAGCTTGTCTCTAAAATTTAGTTTTGTATCATCTTCATTCCAAAGAGAGAAAACTAGACACTGTGAGACATAGTGAGTTGTCTAGCATAACACTATGAGATAGGGTGAGTTATCCAGCATAACAGAGATAATGGTAATAATTAACACCTGAATTACATTGACATCCCAACTCTGCTCACTTTCCATTGGCTCACCATCTGTCCCTAAGTAGTCAGAGAAAAAAGGGATGCTTTCTATGTCTAACCAATTTAACCTCTTATTCCCACTTCCCATTTTTCAATTTTACTGATATGTCACCAAGGATAACATGGCAGAGATGTCCTTGACCATTAAACTAAGCAAGTTAGAGAGTCTTTCTGATTTCTACAAGTAGTATATTAATGTGATCTAGAGAAACTTGAGCCTGGGTGAAGCCATCAGACTCACCCAGGCCCAGGAAAAGGCAGAATCATCGACAGTTAGATTTTTGGAAGCTTTGAGGGCTGTTCAAATGATTAAGTCAAAATAGTTCTTCATAAATGCCAACATTTTGTGGGGACGTCAAACAATAATTACTTTGGGAAATAGGTAAAACATGATAAAATTGTAAAGTAGTGAATAGTTCTCTGATTACGTGAACTCAAATATTTATTACTGACCAGTAGAAATAATCAGCATTTGTCCTAATTTCATAGAATTCCCATGAGTGACAAATAGACTTGCTAGAATAAGAGGACTAGATTCTTACCTTGACTCTAAGAAAGGGTGTCTAGGTAAGGCAGTAATATTTTGGAAAAGTCCTAAATATCAGATTCAAGGAGCTTAGCAAGAGCAGGTGCCAAATTGAAGGTCAGCAGTTCTGTTGTAGTCATGAATTTGGGAGGAATAGCATGAACTGATATTTTGAGTTCCCAGATTTTTTTTTGACAGCCTACTCAACAGAGAGACAGTTTCCAAGGACTATTAGCTGCATGACTCAAGATATTCATTTGCTCAGCTACATGGTTCAGGAGAGAGGATATGGCAGGAGGCACAGGGCTGATTACTGAGGGTCCCTCCCATGCCTCTCAAATGGAGTCAATTCTGCTTGCTCATAAACCTACTGAAAGAGGAGTTTGTAGTACAGGAAACACATGCCTCAGATGACTCAGATATCTGGTAGCATAATATATATTATCATAAAAGCAGGCTGGGAAAAATAATGCCGAAGTTAATAACTTTCAAAAGATAGAGAAAAATCATGTTCTTCCAATAAAATTGAATCATATGATCCAACCAGAATATATTTACTCTGTCGAACTGGGCTTATATATGGGTAACTTATGAAGAAACTGCTTATAAACTTCACCTTTGGTAAACTGAACTAGAATAAATTTCAATTGTCTATCACTTTGCTGCCACTGTAAGGACCAGATTCCCCTACCCACACTTCAGGGTCAGTGAAACACAAATAAAAAGAGAGCTAACATTAGCTCTCTTAAAAAATATTTTAGCTTCAAGGGTACATATGCAGGTTTGTTACGTAGGTAAATTTTACTGATTATTTTGTCACCTAGATACTAAGCCTAGTACCAAATAGCTTTCTAAGGCATGGAGTTTTCTAACACTGGAGTTTTCTACAAACCAAGGGCCAGGACTGCTTTCACATTAGGGAGGTCTGGAGTTCCACAAAGGAGAGGATGGCAGGTAACAAATATTGGAAATAAGATGAGCTGACGTAGATCATGGGAACTGAACAAAAAAAAAATGGAAAAAGTGACAGTCACGTTCCATCATTTTGAAAAGAACAGCTATGACCTCTGACAGAGTCCAATATGCTTTTCTGAGAGTTTGAACAATTCCTAGGTGAGCTGTCACTTCCTGGTTGCCGGTCTGAGGAGGTACTGACAATACCATTGTGGTGTTCTCAGTTAAAGGAATACAAACAAGCAGCCAATGCTCCTAGCACAAGATTCTTAAAGATAATTTGTCATAACTGTTCTCCCTCCCAGGACAGCAATAGACATTAGTTTAGGAATAGCATGTAGTATTCCTTACTACAATCAAATGCATTTATTTATAGATTCTTCTGCCTGAGTAAAGTAGAGATTAGGGCAGTTTTCTGTCTATTTCTCTTACATAGTTGAATTTCTGTGAAGGTCATGCAGACCTTGTTCATGTCTAGCAACTTGGTACGTGTCTGGATGAGCACATGTGTGGGGTTTGAGAAGGATAAGGTAGGATTAGGTTTCATAACATCTATTAATTGTGAGAACCCCTTCAAAAGGGAGGAGATTCAAGTCTACACGTAAGTGTGGTCCAAGCATTTTGTGTCACTGGAAAATTGCTTCAACTCATTCCTATGACACAGTAACATCCAGAAATAGTAGCTGCCTTGGTAGTTAATGAAATAATCTCCATTTTATATAAAGTGATTGAGTTACCACAGAAACTTAGCAACATTACACATAAAACCAAGGACAAAATAAATATCATCTAGGGAAATTGATGCACAGAAAACAGTTGTATGTTCTTTGCATATTCAAGTACCATTAATGAATCAATTAGGACATATTTTAATAAAATACTTAATATATATTTTTAAATACACATACATTTGTTTAACAAATAGATTCTGAATAGCAGAAGAATACTCTGCAAATTCCATAAGGTGAAGTTATAAAACTACTAATGAAATTTGAATGTATGCTTAGCTTGTATTTAATAAATATTACTAACTTGATCAGTTTTTTCATGGCCTCTGAATTAATCAGAATATCCCACTTAGTACTTTCTCTCATCTTGTTATATGTTGAGTGACTATAAAGGAAGCCTTTGTGACTGCTTTTTAGTACACTGGTAATGCTCACCTGTTGCTCTCAAATTCCACTCCTAACCTCCATCCCCACTTATATGGTTTGGCTGTGTCTCCACCTAAATCTCATCTTGAATTAAAACTCCCATAATTCCCACATGTTGTGGGAGGGACCCGGGGGGAGGTAACTGAATCATGGGGGTGGGTCTTTCCCCTGCTGTTCTCGTGACAGTGAATAAGTCCCATAAGGTCTGTTGGTTTTATAAAAGTCAGTTTTCCTATACAAGCTCTCCTTGCCTACCGCCATGTAAGACATGACTTTGCTTCTCCTTCACCCTCCATCATGACTGTGAGGCTTCCCCAGCCACGTGGAACTGTGAGTCCATTAAACCTCTTTTTCTTTATAAGTTACCAAGTCTCAGGTATGTTTTATTAGCAGCATGAGAGCAAACTAATACACTCACCCACCCCACTATGACACTTAGCTGTACTGTGCTAGTACTTAGTTAATTATCAGAATAGCTATTTTCAGCAGACATTTTATTATGGCCACCACCACTCATTCCAAATCTTTTAATGTTAATCTTTTCAGTAGCTTATGAGGTTCAGAGCATTGCTTTTAATGAATTCTATACATAATCATGAATGAACCTTCAATGCAAAGGTAGAAGATCTAAACATAAAGGAATGAGATGTGGAAGGAGAAGGGGAGTTCTCAGCAGATTGAGAGCAGAGGGAAATTGCTCTGGACAGGATTACTTAGCAAGGGCTTATCCACCCTCCTTTCCAGAGGACATCTGTAAAGGGGCAAGTCTCAGAGACTTGTTCATTTTCTGTTTTCTTGGGAAACTCTGAACTGAATATCACAGAAGTTTGTAATGGTCTTAAGATCCTGCAGACTTGATTTCTGAAAATTGCTAATCCATTTTCTTCTTCTAAGAAGGATGCCTGAGGAAGTTATTTTCACTCTTAAGTTTTTCTCAAAACAAGGAGAATTAGTTAGCTGTTAAAAACAAAATCATTAAGTGTTCCACTGTTGTCTATAGAGTACATAACCTAAGGATAGAACAAATCCTTGCCCTCAAGGATCTTACAATCTCTCTCGAAACACTGGATGTGTATTAGCATTTTTATAGTGCAATCATTCTGTGATGTTGTTAGAAATGCTTTATTTAAATGGGCACAACAGTTATATTTTATTCTAATGAAGACTCATTGGCACTATGGATTAGCATTTGCCAGTGGGAAAGTGGCTATTAACCTTGATATATGTGAATGCGCCCACATATAGGAGCCATGTCTCTAAACAGAGTACATTTTCTAAGGTAAAACATGAGGCTAGGGGAGTAGTGAGTGAGAAGAGACCATATACATGCTCTATTTAGTATAGTTGGTATATTTGAAACTAGAAGAGAATGGAGAGGTTGTTCCAGACTCCAGATATAGGTGAACCTAACAACTCTTGTTAAAATTCTGCTATCAGTATCAGAAAAAGTAAGGTAGTTTTTTGTTTTGTTTTACCTTTCATTTTAGGTTCAGTGGTACATATGCAGTTTGTTATATAGCTAAATTGTGTGGTGCAGGGGTTTGGTGTACAAATTATTTTGTCACCCAGGTAATAAACACAGTATCCAATAGGTAACCTACAAACACCTGGTCTTGTTTTTTAATTTTCAGCTTATCATTATTAAATCCTAGATAAGAAAATACTGAGAGTAAATTGAGGTTGAGTAAATCTTACCTTGACACATCCAGTTGTAAGGCATAAAGGTACTAACCCCTATGTTGTTTTTTGATACTACTATTACTAGGTACGAGTTACAGGATTGTTAAAATGCATTGGGCATTTCTATGAGATAGCCCATCTAATTCTCACAACTATAAAATAAGTATTAATGTTCCCTATGATTCCAAAACTTACACCAGTGGATCCAGGATTCTTTCTTAGTTTTGTCAAACTCAATATTTTTACTCTTTTTACTTTAAGGTTAATATCAGTCTTAATATCACTAGACTATACCAACTCTTATATACACAAACATTCACATATATGTGTACATATTAAAACCTCACAAATATCAATACCAAATATGCTACAGCCTCCATAAAAACACTTATTACACATAAACATTTGAAAATCAAGATTATCTATACTGTACAGAAATATCAAATCAGAAAATAATAGACGATTCCTTTCTCAGATATGCTGACTCTAAGACTTCATGTCTCCACAATTTATCCTAGATTTAGAAACAGCAACAGCATGAGCACAAATCCACTTTGGAATACAATATTTCTACCCAAACCTTCCAATTCCCTTGGCACTACCTTCGGTTTCAGTGATGGAGTTCTTTTTGTTTGTTGTTTCTCTGCTTGTCTTCCTTATTTTTACTTGCTTTGATGTCTCTAATCCCACTGATCCGCACAGGTGACCAAACTTTCATCCGTAATCTGTAGCATTCAAATTAAAGGAACAGTTTATAGATTCTAGGATTTCCTGAGCACCTCAAGTAAATCCTTCCTAGGCCCCTTATGAATGGATAAAACCATGAGCAGCGGATGAAGCTAAATTGATCCCAATGAATGTACCACAAAGCATCAAATTGTATTCACTGCCAGCCAACAAACAAATAGAAATCTATTTCCCCCATTTTTAAAATAAATATATTTATTATGCTTTACTTTTAGCCCAGTGCCACTTGATCAAAACTGAGATTTTCCTAGCAGATATAAGATTCATAGAAGTAATGTGTCTTTCATTAGGTGATAAACAGCATTTACTATTGGACAGACTTCAGCTTTTTGTTGCTCTCTTCAACTGCAGACTTCTGAAATGCTACGCTGGTCTGTATTAAGAACAAATACTCTTTTTTCATAGAAAAATTCTATACCTCTTTAAAGAAAACATATAGAATGGAGATAACTGAATTTCTTTCCTAGTCACATTAAACAGAAAGGCTAAGCTCCTACTGACAGGAAAGATGTATTTGCAAGTGATTAGTTATATTTCTATCATAGTGCTTGTCTGTGTTCTTCCTTTGATGTTTAAGCAAAGCTCTTGAACACGCTGGGTTGTATGCTCTGATGTTGATTTATAGGTGGAACTGAATTCCAAACACTAAGCCAGTAGGTAGGCTTTAATAAAAGGCACAGACTTTCTCCCTGCTGGTTAGTGTGTGACTAAGCTATGTTGTTCTAGGGCCTCAATCTGTCAAGACAGACGTGCAGTGACGGAGTCCTTTGACCTCAAAGACCTGAGCTATTTGCAGAGGGTCACATTCTGCTGTTTAGGATTGGAGGTTTTAAACTCTTGGAAAAAAATAATAAACTATGTTAAAAAAACAAACAAACAAAACAAAACTGTTTTATGTTCAACAGTGATGTTGAAACCCTTTTTGTTAGAAGTTAAGGCATACCTAGGAGGGAGAAGATAAAGGTAATCAGGCAGTCAGTCATATGGCACATCAGATTCAGGCCAGGCAGTGTCAGTCCTAAAGCAAGAACATCAGAAGGAATGGTAGGCCATCTTCCACAGGCTGTTGTATGCCTAGCCAACTGACAACTCTCAGGGAGTTGGACAGTGGGGATCCAGGAAGCATCGTGAGCAGCTCAATAAAGCTATCTGGTTGGGCTACAAAACGAGAAAAAATTAATGCAATAGAGATATTAGATTAAACAAAGAGAGGCATCCCCATCTGGCCAAGCTCAGGGATGTGAGAATTACTAAAGTCATAAAATGAGGGCATGTTTAACACCTCAGTCTGCCGGCTTCGTGGTCTCAACACATGAAAGGTACAGAACCACGCAACCACACTACCATCTGAAGAAAGAGAGATGCAGTTCACTATTCATTTTTGCCAGAAATGCTTTATTTCCACCTAGGTATTTTGCAAATTGAAATTTCTACTTTATATTCAGTTTATTTGGGGATTCTCTATCGGCAATCCCAGAAATACAATGAATGTAAGCTTTTCAAAGCCAGGGAATAGATTTTAAAAGCAAACAACAAACGAATAACACTAGCATGCATTTCTTTTGAAAAAGACATAAAATCTCTGTTGCATAAAATATCTTAAAAATAGAAAATCTGCAAAAAGCAATACCACTTGCCAAAGTTAACTACTTTTAAATTTCTTTCCAAATTTGTTTCCATCATTTTCAAAGAAATATATCAACATGTACATGTGTAGATATTTGTGCATTTGTGTATAAACTTGTGTTCACAAACACAGTATGTGTTCTGTTTTGTACTTTCATTTTTCTACTTATATTTTAATTATAATTAAAAATGCTTTTTAATTTTTTATTTCATATAAGGCATGTATAATTTCATTGTAGCAATGAAAGATAGTCAACACTTGAAAGTTAATATTGTCTCCAAATATTTATTATTGTAAACACATGATATCTTGAATATAGATTTAAATAAACATTTGCTTTCTCAATTAATGAATACATGAAAATAGGCATTCTTAGTACATACATTTCTCATTGCCCAACATATTTAAATATATTTAATATGTGTAAATATACTTAAATATACTTAATCTATTTCTCTCCAGGTGATGTAGCACTAGCAATAGAGAACTATGAATCTAGACCCAAAATTCAAATTTTTCTTTGTTCTTAATTGGCTCTAAGCCATTTATTCCAACTTGCATACTAACTCATAATTTTCTTATAGGTGAATCTTAAGAGCAAGAAGAACTTGTATATAACCTTATCTTTACTCAAATAGGGCATAAATACTGTAAAACTCTAAGGACCACCAAGTGCTCTAATAAAGACTTCGTAAAATTGACATTTGATACTCAGCCATGTTGAATCAACACATCTTTGTATAATTTACTTTTAATTTTTTTTAACTTTTATTTTAGGTCTGGGGGTACATGTGTGGGTTTGTTATATAGGTAACTTGCATGTCACAGGTGTTAGGAACATAGATCATCACCTAGATGGAAAGCATAGTAACCAACAGGTAGTTTTTAGGTCTTCACCCTCCTGCCTCCGTCCACCCTCCAATAGGCTCCGGTGTCTGTTGTTCTCTTCTGTATGTCCCTATGTAGTCAAGGTTTAGCTTCCACTTATAAGTGAGAACATGTGGTGTTTGGTTTTCTGGTCACTTAGGACAATGGCCTCCAGCTCCATCCATGTCCCTGCAAATGACATGATCTCATTCTTTTTTATGGCTGCATAGTATTCCATGGTGTATTAGTACCACATTTTCTTTATTCAGTCTACTGTTAATGGGCATTTAAGGTTGATTCCATGTCTTTTCTTTTTCTCTTTTTTTCTTTGAGATGGAGTCTTGCTCTGTCACCCAGGCTGGAGTGCAATGGCATGGTCTTGGCTCACTGCAACCTCCACCTCCTGGGTTCAAACAATTCACTGGCCTCAGCCTCCTGAGTAGCTGGGACTACAGGTGCCTGCCACCACATTCAGTTAATTTTTGTATTTTTGTTTTAGGAGAGATGGAGTTTCACTCTGTTGGCCAGGCTGGTCTCGAACTCCTGACCTCATGATCCACCCACCTTGGCCTCCCAAAGTGCTGGGATTACAGGCGTGAGCCACCACGCCTGGCCTCCATGTCTTTGCTATTGTGAATCTTGCTGCAATGTACACATGCATGTGGCTTTGTGGTAGAACAATTTATATTCCTGTGAGTATGTACCCAACAGTGGGATTGCTGGGTCAAATAGTAATTCTGCCTTGAGAAATCACCAAACTGCTCTCCACAGTGGCTGAACTAATTTTCCCACAAGTAGTGTGGAAGTGTTCCCTTTTCTCCACAATCTCACCAGCATCTGTTATTTTTGACTTTTTAATATAGCCATTTTGAATGGTGTGAGATGGTATCTTATTGTGGTTTTGATTTACATTTATCTAATGATTAGTAACGTTTAAGCATTTTTTTCTTGTGCTTGTTGACTGCATATATGTCTTCTTTTGGGAAATGTCTGTTCCTGTCCTTTGCCCAGTTTTTTATGTGGTTGTTTGTTTTTTGCTTGCTGATTTAAGTTCCTCGTAGATTCTGGATATTAGGTCTTCGTTAGATACATAGTTTGCAAATATTTGTCCCCATTCTGTGCATTGTCTGTTTACTCAGTTTATAGTTTCTTTTGCTGTGTAGATGCTCTTTAATTAGATACAATTTATCAAATTTGTTTTTGTTACCATTGCTTTTGGTGTCTTCCTCATGAAATCTTTGCCAGAGCCTGTGTCCAGAGTGGTATTTCCCAGGTTATTGTCAAGGATTTCTGTAGGTTTAGGTTTCACATTTAATTCTTTAATCCATCTTGAGTTGATTTTTTGTTTATGGTGTAAGGATTTCTAACTAAATGCATACCTAAATATATTTTCTAATTGCATAATTATGAAATAAAAGCATTTATTGTTTATGTGTACTGTTTTACATATCAATATTTATGACCATTTAGCCAAAATTCCACTTGGTTATCTACACGTGTGTTTTAATTATTTATTAATTGATTTTTTTCTCTTCTTAGTCATTATTTTTTATTTGTATCCTCTAATCTAGGGGTCAATAAATTATGGCTCACAGGCCAAATCAGACCTGCATCCTACTGACTCTCAAGCAAGATACGTTTTCTACATTTTTGAAGTGTTGTAACTCCAAAAGCGAATATGAAACACACACCATATGTGGCCTACAGATTATAAAATCTTCACTATTTGGCCCTTTATGGAAAAATAGGACTGACTCTTCCTCTAATCCCACCAACAATCTAGGCCAACACTAGCTTTCCCAAAGTGATTTGTGGAAACATCAGTTGACTGGTATTAATGGTGTTGGCGGGAGAGGTACAGGTGTGGCATTCTGTGGTCAAACGAATGTAGGAAACCCTATGTTAAACAAAGTTAACCCATTTTGTTATTGTAGTATGTTTTAATATTTACTTTTAAAAGTAAGAAGAATATAAACCAAAAGTCTTTGTTTTTCAGGATTACTGCTATGAAAGCTTTGTTTGCTATGACTAGTGTTCTATGAGAATTTGCTTAGATACATTTCTTGACAATAAAGAGGAAATGATATTGAAGGTGAAAGTATGGTGTCATAAATTTAGTTTTAGTACAATGACAAATTCTCATTATATTCATCCTATTTTTTGGGATTCATTAGGTTAACATATTTTCATGGTAATAGTTATATCTACGCATGAAAATAAAACATATAATTCAGAATTTATTCATATTTTCTAGGGTTTTTTTAACTTAAATTTTCTAATATTCATGCTCAAAATTTGAGATGAGGGTGGGATGACAGAACAGAAATATGTTGACTAATGAAAATAATTGTTTTTTTTTATTATAAATCAACTTTTACATACTGTTAGAGGTAATATTTTAATCTTTCTAGTTCCAGCCTCTATTGGTACCTCTGGGAGAGGGAAGGACTACATTATGCAGCATAGAAAATTATGCCGTGACTAAAAGAAGGTAGCTGTTGAAGTGTTAGCTTTTTCAGTTCTCAGCTCTCTGCTGTATCTTGAATTAATGTGTTCTATTTATCAGCTTCATTTATAAATTATTGACTTTCAAACCCTGCCTACTACTGAACTCTCTAAGTAGAGATCTGTTCCAATTGCCACATATTACATTTATTTATCTATATATACATATTAATGTGTGCAAATTCATATTTTATTCCATACTTGATATAAACATCAGAATGCTTTAGGTAAACTATAAAAACTTGTAGGTAAAATGCATGCAAAACCAACGTGAAAAAGTTCTTTAATAATTTCTCCTACATATTTTAAAAGTAGACTTTGTGATCATTAACTCCTGAATTGTTAGTATTTAACATCGCTTACCTCAAGGGGTTGGACTAGGAGATGTCCAGAATCTGTGTTAGAACCATGATTCCAGAATGTTCTTGACACCTATGATAATAATCAAATACTATACATGTAACCTAGCCTTCCATATATCTTTCTACTTTCACCAAACTTAGCACCGTTTTTTTAAGTTCTCCAAATTTCAGTCTTCAAAAAAAAAAAAAAAAAAAAAAAAAAAAAAAAAAAAAAAAAAAATCCTATTTTTAGGGTAAGAAGATGGCATTTAACATCTTTTTTATTACCCAACTATTTTAACTAACATTTTCAACTTCCTGTTTTGATGTGACCTCAGAAATCTTTAATCATAGGGCCCAAAAAATAATTTGCACAATGTCCAAATGCAGCTTGAAAGAGAAAAATAAAAAGTGGAAAGGAAAATTAGACAATCAAAATATCAAAAATATATTCGATTTGACAATTGTATCACTGAAAAAGAAAACCTACTTATTTTAACATCCCCATGAATATCCCATTCAATGCTACAAAAGAACACCTAGTCAAGACCCTCTAAAATATTAATATAAGAAATTATATAAAAATCAATTTAATATTCTACTTGATTGAATAACTGAATACTTCAGACTAGTCAAATTCACACATAAAACTGACAGTCACAATAGGAAGGAAATTTCCTTTTCAGAACTACACAAGCCAGAATTTCATTCCAAGACTTTTTAACAAAAAGAAAAATGTAAGTCTAATAACTCATGAAACATTACTAATACTTATACTTTAAATTCATATCATAACACTATTCATTTATGTCCACTTGATAATTCCAGAGTTGATCACTGAATTTGTATTTTTATCAGATGCTCTGTGTAAGTTAGTGCATGAGCTCCTTCCTCTTCTGGCTTAATGTGGTGTGAAGCAAGCTTCTTTCATCATTCACACCATAAAAGTAATAACATTCATAGAGAAGAAGAATAATGATAAGCAGCAAATTTTGTATTGCTTAATTAAGTACACTCTCTAATTAAATGATGACTGCTTGTATGTTCTCCTAAAAATTAGAACAACACACACATGTATGGAATGAGAAAAAGGTTGCCTGACCACAACAATAAAATATATTTGAAGAAAAAGAAGATGCCACTTTTTCCTTTCTTTAGTTTTTAGATTCAATCCTTATTTTTTACACCAGATATTCATTCTAATACTATTAACACATGTGCCACAAATATTTTTTAATATAGAGAAAAAAATGCTTTAGTAGTCTATGATAATCTAGTTTATGTTTCTGCTTTTCATAAGCATGGCCAAGGAGATTATTACCCAAAATTCTTTAGCTGATGGAAATGACATTGACTTTTTTTTTTCTTTCTTTTTTTTTTTTTTTTTAGAGAGATGGGGTCTTACTCTGTCACCCAGGCAAGAGTGCAGTGGCACCTTCTTAGCTCACTGCAGCATAGAACTCCTGGGTTCAAGAAATACTCTCACTTCCATCTCCTGAGTAGCCTTCAGGCACATACTACCTATTCCGGCTAATTTTTTTGTAGAGATGGGGGTCTCACTATGTTGCCCAGGCTGGTCTCAAACTCCCGGCCTCAAAGCAACCCTCTTGGCTCAGTTTCCCAAAGTGTGGGGATTACAAGCGTGAACCACTGCACCCAGCATGACTTTTTAATTTTTATAAATTAATTGTGCTATTTTCACAAACTTCAAATAAATTTATAATAAAGTATACATACCCGCCAGTCTTGTTATTATATCAAAACTTCTCATTTATTGATAAATCCAAAAATCAATCCGATTTCAAAGTTAATTTTAAAATCCCAAATTCGGGACTAGTATTTTCTCACTTCACTCTGACATTACCAGGGCAGTATTTCCTCTGTCAATTCTGAAATATGAAATGAGAAATCTGCTTTTATTAATCTAGTTAGAGGAATGAACTTCAGACTTCTATAATGCAGCAAAGAAATTGAGTCAGGCAGGAAAAAAATAATGAGAAAGTTAGGATGCCTTAGTGAGCAGGCAGAGTCATTTTATGTAGAGGTTTCCCTCAAGCAACTAAATCGAGCCCAAACAAGCCTATTTCTCTGAAACTTGCTTTACCCGCCGTTCCGTCGCAAAATACATTGTAATAATATCATAAAACAGCTTGAGACGAAGAAAGATTCTGATTGACTGTTCAACATTCCAAAAGGGTAAATTAATATCTGTGAATCTCACAGCTGAAGCATTTTAATGCAAACTTGCAGTTTGTGGGAATTGAATCTGTCCGACAAAATCATTTATTTATATATAGAAAATGGGGGGAAATAGACATTTCATAATAGCAATGAGTTCAGGGGATGCTGTTATCATGAGCTAATCACATCCCATGGGCATGATCGCACTCAGCTGTGTCCCCTGTCTCGTATTGCTCCAGAGGAATGATTATCTCATGATAATAACCCTTATCGTGGCTTAGTGGGTAATAAAAAATATATACTTCCTTCCCAAGTTCTTGGGCATTTATTCATCAGCTAACTTTTTCCCTCTTGAGTTCTGGTCATATGTTACTTTCTGCTTAGAAAACAAAAAGAAATCTTGTATTCAGATAACATTTTCTGTTAGCAAAGTGGACAAAAATAAACAAACAAACAATAATAGTGTGACTGTATTGATCTGTTTAAGAGTGGCATTGCAGACAAGCCCTGATCATTTGAGACCTGTGCACAGAAGATCCATGCTTGCACTGACATTTGGTAGGATGTCTAGACTGGCTAATCCACTTGGAACAACAAATGCATTCGGTAGCATAGAAACAATGAAGGGAAATAGACGCTTATATAGTACCATACATATCTTTGTACTATGATGCATAACTATCCAACATGTACACTTTACTGGAGGTTATAGACTATGCAACTTCAAACGTGGTTGTCCCATTTAGACAAAACATCCTACCAATGACTCTCATACTGCCAAACTGCAAGGCACAGGTATGGCAACAGAAATTCAAGGTAATGTCAGTCACTGCCGCAAGAATCCCAGTCTTTTCTGTGAGTATTTGCAGCTTAAGATGCAAAGGCAACACGAATTCTGAGACAAAGTCATGAAGAAACAGAAAATCACAAAGGAATTAGAGCAAAAGACAATTGAGAAGAAGGGAAGTGGAACACATTTCTCCTTGTTTACTTGTTGCCTGTATCATAACTCTAAGATTCTCTAATATGCTCTGTTTATTAATAAGTACTTACCTATGCTTTTTGAAATTTCAAGAAATGTTATGCTTTCTATGAAGAGCATACTATTAAAAGGTATACCTCTTCTTATACACTAAGACCAATGTAGAGCAATATGCAACATTTAGTATTTAAAAAATTAAGCGTAGCTCCAATGAAACAATAAGTGCTCTGTTAAACATAGCATAAGCAATCCAGATGATTCAACTGAAAAATTAATTGTAGTATATATATTTAGTTACATAACATTGAGTATATGCGAACAACATCAATAAATCTTGATGCATAGAATTTTCATTCTGCAGAAGATATAAAACTTTACAGACCGTATTATACACATTAACATAGCTCCATTCTAAGGTATATCAAAATAACATTTTAGGAAAGTTTGGAAGTGGATGAGGGATAATACAAAAGGGAATAGAATTTACTTAAACTAAAAAATAAAGGGATCCTGGAGAGATGATAGTGTGACAGCATAGCCTTTCTTTTTTTCTTTCTTTTTTTTTTTTTTTTTTTTTTGAGATGGAGTTGAGAAGGAGTTTCACTCTGTCGTCTGGTTGGAGTGCAGTGGCAGGATCTTGGTTCACTGCAACCTCCGCCTCCCTGGTTCAAGCAATTCTCTACCTCAGCCTCCTGAGTAGCTGGGATTACAGGCATGCGCCACCACGCCTGGCTAAGTTTTGTATTTTTCTTAGAGACAAGGTTTCACTATCTTGGCCAGGCTAATGCTGAACTCCTGACCTCGTGATCTACCTGCCTTGGCCTCCCAAAGTGTTGGGATTACAGGCGTGAGCCACCGTTCCTGACCAGCATAGCCTTTCAATCTTTTCAATTCACGTAAAACTGACAAAGCAAGTAGATAGCAAAAGCTAAAACACAAGACATTATTTAAAACAAAATTAGAAAGGAGGGTGTGGGGAAAAAAAACTCAATCATACTGTATGGCATTTCTTTTTTTTAAAAAAATATTTTTTATTACACTTAAAACTCTAGGGTGCATGTGCAGGTTTGTTACATAGGTACACACGTGCCATGGTGGTTTGCTGCACCCATCAACCAGTCATCTATATCAAGTATTTCTCCTAATGCTATCCCTCTCCTAGACCTTCACCCCCCAACAGGCCCTGGTGTGTGATGTTTCCCTCTTTGTGTTCATGTATTCTCATTGTTCAACTCCCATTTATGAGTGAGAACATGTGGTGTTTGGTTTTCTGTTCTTGTGTTAGTCTGCTGAGAATGATGGTTTCCAGCTTCATCTATGTCCCTGCAAAGGACATTAACTCATCCTTTAATATGGCTGCATAGTATTCCATCTTGTGTATGTGCCACATTCTTTTTATCTAGTCTATCACTGATGGGCATTTGGGTTGGTTCCAAGTCTTTGCTATTGTGAACAGTTATGCAATAAACATATGTGTACATGTGTCTTTATAGCAGAATAATTTATAATCCTTTGGATATATAGCCAGTAATGGGATTGCTGGGTCAAATGCTATTTCTGGTTCTAGATCTTTGAGGAATCACCACACTGTCTTCCACAATTGTTGAACTAATTTACACTACCATCAACAATGTAAAAGAGTTCCTGTTTCTCCACATCATCTCTAGCATCTGTTGTTTTCTGACTTTTTAATGATCGTCATTCTAACTGGTATAAGATGGTATCTCATTGTGGTTTTGATTTGCATTTCTCTAATGGCCAGTGATAATGAGCTTTTTTTCATATGATTTTTGGCCACATAAATGTCATCTTTTGAGAAGTGTCTGTTCATATCCTTCACTCACTTTTTGATTAGATTGTTTGTTTTTTTTCCTTGTCAATTTGATTAAGTTCCTCATAGATTCTGGATATTAGCCCTTTGTCAGATGGATAGATTGCAAAAATTTTCTCCCATTCTGTAGGTTGCCTGTTGACTCTGATGATGGTTTCTTTTGCTGTGCATAAGCTCTTTAGTTTATTATATCCCATTTGTCAATTTTGGCTTTTGTTGCCATTGCTTTGCTGTTTTAGTTATGAAGCCTTTGCCCATGCCTATGTTCTGCATGGTATTGCCTAGGTTTTCTTCTAGGGTTTTTATGGTTTTAGGTCTTATATTTAAGTCTTTAACCCATCTGAGTTAATTTTTTATAATGTGTAAGGAAGGGGTCCAGTTTCAGTTTTCTGCATATGGCTAACTGGTTTTCCCAACACCATTTATGAAATAGGGAATCCTTTCCCCATTGCTTGTTTGTTTAAGGTTTGTCAAAGATCAGATGGTTGTCAATGTGTGGTGTTATTTCTGAGGCCTCTGTTCTGTTCCATTGGTCTATACGCTTTGGTACCAGTATCATGCTGTTTTGGCTACTGTAGCCTTGTAGTATAGTTTGAAGTCAGGTAGCATGATGCTATGTTCTTTTTACTTAGGATTGTCTTGGCTATATGGGCTCTTTTTTGGTTCTATATGAAATTTAAAGTACTTTTTTTTTTTTTCTAATTCTGTGAAGAAAGTCAATGGTTGCTTGATGGAGATAACATTGAATCTATAAATTACCTGGGGCAATATGGCCATTTTTCACAACATTGATTCTTCCTATCCGTGAGTATGGAATGTTTTTCTATTTGTTTGTGTCCTCTCTTATTTCCTTGAGCAGTGGTTTGTAATCGTCCTTGAAGAAGTCCTTCACATCTCTTGCAAGTTGTATTCCTAGGTATTTTATTCTCTTTGTACCAATTGTGAATGGGAGTTCACTCATGATTTGGCTCTCTGTTTATCTATTATTGGTGTATAGGAATGCTTGTGATTTTTGCACAATGATTTTGTATCCTGAGACTTTGCTGAAGTTGCTTATCAGCTTACGGATATTTTGGGCTGAGACGATGGGTTTTACTAAATACACAATCATGTCATCTGCAAACAGAGACAATTTGACTTCCTCTCTTCCTATTTGAATACCCTTTATTTCTTTCTCTTTCCTGATTGCCCTGGACAGACCTTCCAACACTATGTTGAATAGGAATGGAGAGAGAAGGCATCCTTGTCTTGTGCTGGTTTTCAAAGGGAATGCTTCCAGGTTTTGCCCACTCAGTATGATATTTTTGTAGGGAAGACAGAGGTAATGGAGGCAAAGACTCATGACCTCAAGAATAAGATAACCACCAATTTGAAAACAGGAACTAGAACTAAGTAGAGATTTGCCCCCTCCTACAAAAGGTGAGTGCAAAAATGTCCATTATAAGAAGGACAAAAAGGATTGGAGCAGTCTAGCCCCTGTGAACTCAAGATAAAAGGAGAGAAGGTCAAGACCAAAATTGAGAGGAACACAGTGAGGAAATAAAAACAGAAAATGGGGTTTTATATTGTTGAAAAGGTTTTCCTAATCTCTCCCTCATTTTAGGAACATGAAAAGTATAATTTCATATAAAAATTGGCAACAGAAATGATCAAGGTTACATTCCATGTAAATTTATAATAAGAAAAAAAGAAGAGGAAGAAGCAAACCAAAATTCTTATAGAAAATAAAAGTATACAAATGAGATTTGCTGACAAACAGAACAAATTCTATTTTAAAGAAAACTAAAAGAGTTTAAGATTTTGATAGCAAATATAAAATAATAATATAAATCAGAATTAGAAAAATTTAGAAAAGAGAATACAAAACAGTGTTACTAATAACAAATAAGAGAAAGTTATTTTAGAAAGGAAGACCAAACTATACAGAACACATGAGTTAATAACTACAACAGCTTACATTTTAAGGAAAATACAAGAAGAAAATAAATGAAATCCAAAATCAACTGAAAAATAATATTATTTGGAACTAAACTACAAACCTGATAATTTTGACCTAGACAAACACCACCTTAAAAAATTAATAAACATTAAAGAAAAAAGTTTCTTTGTGCATTTAGATAAAAAGAATACCTAATTTATTTATTTATTTTAAAATCTTGACAACAAAATTTTATTGTTTGGTTACGTCAAAAAAAATTTTTTTAAATTGTTAGGCAGTTAAGTCTGACTTATTAATTTAAACTATTTTAATATTAATTAAAACAATTTGCAAGCAAATACATATTCCTAAACAAGCAAAATTTTAAGGCACTTAATTAAGAAGACATGGTTGCCACACAGATATACTTCTCTTTAAAGAGTACATACTAATATAGAAATAAAAGTTCCGACAAGAAATTATATGTTAAATATCAACCATAATTACTCGATTTAACATGATAATAATCAGATATACAAATATTTTATGAAGCTTTAAGTGTGTACTTACATTCTTTTTGACATAAATATTTTAAATTTTAACTTTTATTTTAGATACAAGGCTTACACGTACAGTTTTGTTACATGGGAATAGTCTGTGAGGCTGAGGTTTGGAGTACTGATCCCATCACCCAGGTAGTAAGCATAGTGTGCAATAGGTAGTTTTTCAACACATACTCCCCTCCCTCCCTACTCACTCTACTGGTCCATAGTGTCTATTGTTCCCATATTTATCTCCATGTGTTTACAATGTTTAGCTCCCACTTATAAGCGAAAATTTGTGGTATTTGGTTTCCTGTTTCTACATTAATTCGCTTAAGATAATGGCCTACAGTTGTATCCATGTTGCCACAAAGAACATAATTTCATTCTTTTTATGGCTGCGTTAATATTCCATGGTGTATATGTATCATATTTACTTTATCCAACCTACCAACCTACCATTTATCGGCTTCTGGATTGATTCCATATCTTTGATATTGTGAATAGCACAATGACGACCCTAGGAGACTGCATGTGTATTTTTGGTAGAATGATTTATTTTCTTTTGGGTTTACACCCAGCAATGGGATTGCTGGGTTGAATGGTAGTTCTATGTTCTTTGAGAAATCTCCAAATTTCCTTCCACAGTGGTTGGATTAATTTACAGTTCCACCAACAGTGTACAAGCATTCCCTTTTCTCTGTAGCCTCACCAGTATCTGGTTTTTGTTTTGTTTTGGTGGTGGCGGGGGGGGGTGGTGCTTTTTTTTTTAATAATAGCAATTCTGACTAGTATGAGTTGGGATGTCACCATGGTTTTGATTTGCATTTCTCTGATGATTAGTGATGCTAAGCATTTTTTGATGTTTGCTAGCCACTTGTATGTCTTCTTTTGAGAAGCGTCTTTTCATATCTTTGCCTATTTTAAATGGGATTTTTTTTTTTTTTTGCTTGTTGATTTATTTAAGTTCCTTATAGATTCTGGTTATTACGGCTTTTTTGGATGTATACTTTGCGAAGATCTCTGTAAGTTGTCTGTATACTCTGATGATAGTTTATTTTTCTGTGCAGAAGCTTTTGAGTTTAATTAGATCCCAGTTGTCAATTTTTGGTTTTGTTGCAATTGCTTTTGAGGAGTTAGTCATAAATTCTTTCCTAAGGCCAATGTCAAGATTATTGCCTAGGTTGTCTTCTAGGATTTTTATAGTTTGAGGTCTTATATTTAAATCTTTAATCCATTCTGAGATTATTTTTGTATATGGTGAAAGGTAGGAGTTCAGCTTCAATCATCTGCATATGGCTAGATGGTTATCCTGGCATTGTTTCTTGAATAGGGAGTTCTTTCCTCATTGCTTGTTTTTGTCAGCCTTGTTGAAGACCAGATAGTTGCAGGGGTACAGCTTTATTTCTGAGTTTTCTATTCTGTTCCATTGGCCTATATGTCTGTTTTTGTACCTGTACCATGCTGCTTTGGTTACTGTAGCTTTATAGTATAGTTTGAAGTCAGGTAGTGTGATACCTCCAGTTTTGTTCTTTTTGCTTAGGATTGCTTTGGCTATCTGAGCCCTGTTTTGTTTCCCTATAAATTTTGGAATACTTTTTCCTAATTCTGTGAAGAATGACATTGGTAGTTTGATAGGAATAGTACTGAAACTGTAAATTGCTTTGGGTAGTAAGGTTATTTTAACAATATTGATTCTTACTATTCATGAGCATGGAACATTTTTCCATTGATTTGTGTTGTCTCATTTCTTTCAGCAATATATTGTAGTTCTCCTTGTAGATATATATCACCTCCTTGGTTAGCTGTATTCCTGGGTATTTTATTTTCTTTGTAAAGTAATACCTAATTTATAAGAAAAAGAAAATTACATTATCACAAGAATTTTTAACATTTTATCTCAGAAAAATAGATAAACATTTAAATATTCAAGAAAATGTTGAATGGAAAAAGGATTTTACAATCAGTAAAACAGATTTTTAAGTGTAAAGGTGGCACAGACAAACTGCTATTAGGTAAGAACTCAGGGAACTCACATTATTCCTGATACCAGAGAAAATACTTCAGGTAACCAAACAATTAGAGAGATGTTAACATAGGACTAGCCATGAATATTAAATACATAGTTAACTGTAAACATAGACCTACAGCTACATAAGAGCTAAGAGGAAAGAGTATAGTGTGCAATGACTATAGCTCTGACAGTCAGATATAGTGAAACTGAAAAATACCGGGAAGAATGGGAATAATACTCCTGCCATATTGGCAGTACATTTTGTAATTATGAGTAATTATGGAATATTCTGAACCTATCATCTCTCTATACTTGAGAACTAAGATCATTACTGTGGAAGAAACAGAATGCAGATGCAGTACTATGAGATAAAAATTTATACTCCTGAATTTAGATTGGAAGTATTGACATTAAATTAAAAAAAAAAAACTTATTAGAAAAAAGGTCTATTTCCAGTTTGAAAGTCAAATGTACAATTTGAGCCTGGAATATTTTATCCTATCAGATAGTAGGAACACTATTGATGACTCCTGGAGAAATTAGGGATCAACTTGAAAAAGGCTCCTACTGACCAAAAACAGGAGATTTTGAACTTCAGTAATGATAAAAATTGCAGTGGATTGGAATCAAATAAGATGTTTAAATCCATGCTTATAACAATGATTTTAAAAATGGCCATCTTTGGTAGAGAAGACAGGGAACCCATTTATTCCTTTGAAGTCTGGAAAATAATTAATTGTAAATTTTGCCTTCCCAATTTAAACCATCACATAGGGTAACCAAACAGTAGCTTAGGACAAATATGCTTTTGTAAAAGGATTCTCACTGATGAAAGAAAAATAAATGATAGAATTATAATATCACCATTTTTAATCCCCAATGAATAGATATAAACATTAATGGTTGCTAACATCATAAAACAAGAAAACTAGACTCCTTTTTACCTTCATATTTTTGTCAAGTGTCACCATAGTTGGGTCCAAAAGATTAAACCTGAGTCTGAAACAGTTTCAAGATCTCACAACCAAACTGGGAAAAATACAGACAGGAACATGTTAAATTGCATGATGAGTATATGATCAATTCATATTTTTGGAATCTGTACAGGAAATTCAGCATGGGTTTTTCAACAATTTAGTAAAACAAAAGGTTGGCAAGGAAACTGAACATCAAGAGATTTCAAAGATCCTATTTTTTTTTTTAACTTGGCATGACTATAACACCTGGGAGGTGCCTTTTGATAAAAAAATTATTTTAAAAATGTAAAGAAGTAAATACTATGTAAGTCAGAATACTGGCTGCCTATAGGAGAAGGTAGTGGCTTGTGACTGGGATAGGGCACAGGTATTCTAGGGTAGATTACAAAGTTCTATTACTTGACCTGATGATGTTTACAGGGGTGTTTATGTTATAATAACTCATTAGGTTATATAATTATTTAGCGTTTTTCTTTTTCCCTGAATCTGTGTTATTTATTTGTTTTTTATTTTGAGACAAGGTCTCACTCTGTCACCCAGGCGGGAGTGCAGTGGCGAGATCTCCGCTCATCGAAACCTCTGCTTTCCAGGCTTAAGCTATCCTCCCACCTCAGCCTCTCCCATAGCTGGAAGCACAGCTGCATGCCACCACACCAGGCTAATTTTTGTATATTTTGTAAAGACAGAGATTTGCCATATTGCTCAGGCTTGTCTCGAACTTCTGAGCTCAAGCAATCTGCCAGCCTCAGCCTCCCAATGTGCTGGGATTACAGGTGTGAGCTAGCATGCCTGGCCTATGTCTTAATTTGCAATGGAAATATAGTAAGTATGAATAATGAAGAAATAAAAAACATGAACAGACAAAAAAGAAGAAAAGAGATTGAATCAGTAATCAAAGGCCTCTTAAAAATAAGAGCCCGGAACAGTTGACTTCACTGGTGAATTTTAACAAACATTTAAATAAGAATTAATGCCAGTAATTCTTAAACTTTTATAAAGATTTAAAGAGGAGAAAGTACTTCCAAACTCATTCTATGAAGAGAGCACTACCCTGATACCAAAGCCAAAGATTCTACAAGTTAAAAAACAAAATTGGAAAGAAAAAAATGAATTGTCTATGTTTACAGATGACCTGATTGTATACATAGAAAACCTGAAAGACTCCACCAAAAAACTACTAAATTAAAACTAATACATGAATTTGCTAAAATCGTAGAATAAAACATCAACATATAAAAGCCAGTTGCATTACAATGCGCTATCAATGAAATATCCATAAAAGAAATTAAGAAAACAATCTCATTTACAATAGCATAAATAAAAACAAAATATATAGGAGTAAACTTAGCCAAGGAAGTGAATATTTGTACACTTGAAACTACAAAACATTGATGAAATAAACTGATGACACAAATACATGGAAAGATATTTTATGTTTATATATTGGAAAAAAATAATATTTTAAAAATGTCCATAGTTCCCTAAATAATCTACAGATTTGATGTAATCCTTACCAAAATTTCAATAGCTTTTTACAAAGAAGTAGAAAACACAATCCTAAAATTTGTATGGAATCACAAAAGCCCCAGAAAAGCCAAAGAAATCTTAGAAAGAAAAACAAACATGGAAGCATCACACTTCCTGATTTAAAATGATATTGCAAATCTATTATATCAAAACAGTATGGTACTAACATAAAAACAGACACATAGACCCATGAAACATAATAGATCCAAGAAATAAACTCACACATACAGTCTACTGATCTTTAACAAAGGCACCAAGAATACAAAATGGGGAAAGAATGGTCTCTTTAATAAATAGTATTGGGAAACTTGATATCGTTGTGCAAAAGAATAAAACTGGAACTTTATCTTACACCAAACACAAAAGAGTCAACTCAAAATAATTTAAAGATTAAATATAAGATATGAAATTCTAAAACATTCAGAAGGAGACATAAGAAAAGACCTCCCTGATATTGACTCTTCTTGTCAACAATTTTTTTGATATGATCTCAAAAGCACAGCAACAAAAGAAAAAATAAATAAGTAGAACTATATCAAACTCAAAAGCTTCTATACTGACAGGGAGATAATCAATAAAATGAAAAGACAACCTACAGAATCAGAGAAAAAATTTTCAAATCATATATCTAATAAAGGGTTAATATTCAAAACATATAAAAACTCATAGAACTCAGTAGCACAAAAAGAAATAATCAAATTAACAAATGGGCAAATGACCTGAATACACATTTTTACAAAGAAGAGATACTAATAAATAATGAGTATATAAAATGTGCTCAACATAACTAATCATGAGGGAAATGCAAATCAAAATCACAAGGAGGTATCATCTCTGTTAAGACGGCTATTACAAAACAAACAAACATTCAACCAAAAGTCTTGGCAAAGATGTAGAGAAAAAGGAATCCTTGTACATTGTTGGTTGTGATGTAAGTTGGCATAACCAGTATAAAAAAACAGAATGAAGTTTCCCTCAAAAAATTGAAAATAGAACTATCATATGACTCAGCAATCCTACCTCTGCGTATTTATTCAAATAAATTGAAATCAGTATTTCCAAAAGATATCTGCACTTTATGTTCATTGCAGCAATATTCACAACAGTTAAGATATGGAAGTAACCTCAATGTTTATGAATGATGAATAAATAAAGTGAGGTATGTACATGCAATGGAATATTATTCAGCCTTAAAAATAAGAAAATCCTGCCATTTACAACAACATGGTTGGGACTGGATAATATAATGCTAAGTAAAATAAGACAGATATTGAAAGACAAATTATATTGTATGTACTTACTTGAATGTGGAACCTAAAATGGTCAAATTCATATAAATAGAGAGTAGAATGATGGTTACCAGGAGGTTAGGAAAGGGGCAAATTGGGAGAAGCTAATCAAAGGATACAATGTTTCAGTTATGCACCATGAGTAAGTCCTGGAGATCTAAAGTATTGTATGGTGACTCCAGGTAATAATACTGTACTATATACTTTAAATTTGAAAAGAGAGTAAATCTTAAGTGTTGTCGCCACACATATAGAAACAAAAATATAGTAAATACAAAAATAAATATAGGACTATATTGATAAATTTATACAATATGAAAATATTTGTAAAAGATACAAATAACCTAAATCAACACAAGAAAAAAAATAGTAAAATAGCTATTATATTACAGGAAGGAGTATATAGAATACATAGAATCATCTTTAATATTAGCAAATCAAATCTAGTAGTTATATTCAAAGGATAGTATACTATGATCAAGTCCTGTTTATCGTAGAAATGTAACATCAGATTAAAATTTATAACTCAAAAAATGTAACTGACCATATTAACAGATTTAAAATGTAAGATCATACGATTCTCTCAATAGATACAGAATAAGAATTTCACAAATTTCAATATCAATTGTTGATGAAAACTCCTAGCACACTAGTGTTATCAGAAGACTTCCTGAATCTGTTAAACAGTGCTTACAAAAGACCTACACTGTTATGAAATGGTGTAAGTCAGTGTGACCTTCTACAACCCAAGACTAGAAACAAAAGCAAAGATACTCCTTGTTATCAGTTATATTAAATATTCCACTGGAGTTCCTAAACAATGTGACAAAGATTAAAATACGTAAGAAATATACATATTGGAAAGGAAGAGATTTTGTGGTCATATATGAGATCATATATGCATAAAATTCCAAGGACTCTCAAAAATCTGTTAGATGTAATAAGAGAATTTAACAATGGGCACAGGATACAAGGTCAACATATAAATATCAATTATATATCTAATACAAGAAACACACAATTATAAAATGAAATAAAAAATATTTCTAGCAGTGTCAAAAGCTTAATATATTTATTAACAAATTTATCAATCAAAAAAGATGGGTAATCCCTCTAAAGAGATGGGCAAAATCAAGTGTTTGTAAAGACATGGAGTAGAAACTTTCATGCTAATATAAAATGGCACAATTCCCTCTGAAAATACTTTGGAAATGGCTTACAAAATTAAACATATACATACCATACAATCCAACTATTCCACTCTTAAGTATTTACCACAAAAAAATAAAGGCATAACTTGGCACGAATATTTGTACACAAATATTTATCCCAGAAAACTGCTGGGGCAAATTATATAATATCTAATTGTGTAGAAAAATATGACATACTCATGGATTAGAAACCTCAATTAGATGGCAATTCTTCAAAACTGATCTATGGTTTCAATACAATGCCTATCAAAGTCAAAGCATATAATTTTTACAGAAATTGCCAAGCAGATTCTAAAATAATTTAGAAAATACAAAGAACATACAATGACCAAAACGATTGTGAAAAAGAAGAACAAAATTGAAGAATTCTCACTACCCCATTTCAGGCTTAGTATAAGCATAAAATTTGCATCATGATAGATATATACATCAGTAGAACAGAACAGACAATAGATCCAGAAATAAACCTACATATGTAAGGTCAGTTCATTTCAATAAATATGCCAATGTATTATTGAGGAGAAAGATAATCTTTTAAAATAATGGGGCTAGAAAAGCGGGATAATTTTTTTGGAAAATAAATAAATAAATTTTGACCTTCACTTTGCACCACACAGAAATAACTCAAAATCAATTCTAGACCTGTAGTCACAAGCTAAAAGTATACATCTTCTAGAAGGAAATATAAGGAAAAGTATTAATAAAATTGGGTAGGTAAGGATATCTTACATAGGAAATAAAACACACAAACTATAATGTAAATAATAATATAAGGTACTTCATCAAAATTAAAAACTTCCTCCCTTCAAAAGATACCATTCAGAAAATGAGAAGTCAAGCACACTAGTAAAAATATTGTCTATACATATATCAGTCAAAGCACTGGTATTCAAATTATATAAAAATTTTCTCCAATTCTATAATATAAAGACAAATAACCCAATTTTTAAAAAAAGTAATCGATACTTGAATAGATATTTCACAAAAGACAACATAGAAATGGCAACATGAAAAGACAACATGAAATTGTGCTCAACATCACTAGTAAGCAGGTATAAGCAAATGAAAACCAAAATAAGATACTATTACACAACACTCAGGATGGTTAAAAATAGAGAGAGAGACAAAATGAAGTGTTTGTAAAGACATGGAGCAATGGAAACTCTCATATTAATATAAAATGACACAATTAGAAGAGTTTGGAAAATTTTTGCAAAACTAAAAATATAGTTACTACACAATTCAACAATTCCCCTTTTAAGTATTTATCCCCCAAAAATAAAGGAGATAACTTGGCACAAAAATTTGTCCACAAATGTTTATAACAGCTTTATTAATAATAACCTTTAACTGGAAACATGTTAAATGTCCATTAACAAGTGAATGGATAAACAAATTTTGGTATAATCCTAGGACAAAATATTATTCAGCAATAAAGAGTAATGAGCTACTGATACCCACAATGGCTTGGATCAATCTAAAAAATGTTGTGAGGAAAAGAAGGTAGATGAAAGAGAATGCATACTGTATGATTCCATCTACATTGATTTCTAGCACAAGAGAAATGAATCAATGGGGACAAAAAGCAGACTGCTGGTTTCCTGAGGCAAGAGGTTGGGGAACTGATGGCAAATAGATATGAGAAAATTTTTTATGGTGACGGAAATATCTTACTGATTGTACAGTTAACACGACATTGATCATGTTGATGACCAGAAAGGTGCATACATTGGTCAAAACTTAAAGTCTATATTTTATATGGCTACATTTCATTTTGTGGGTTTACTTTAATACATTCTAATTTTAGAAAATCAGTAGCCCAGGCCAGGCGTGGTAGCACACGCCTGTAATCCCAGCACTTTGGGAGGCCGACGAGGGCAGATCACCAGGTCAGGAGATTGAGACCATCCTGGCTAACACGGTGAAACCCTGTCTTTACCAAAAATTCAAAAATTAGCCAGGTGTGATGGTGGATGCCTGTGGTCCCAGCTACTTGGGTGGCTGAGGCAGGAGAATGGCGTGAACCTGGGAGGCCGAGCTTGCAGTGAGCCAAGATGACTTTACTGCACTCCAGCCTGGGCAACAGAGTGAGACTCCATCTCACCAAAAAAAAAAAAAAAAAAAGAAAAAAAAAGAAAAAAAAAAGTAGCCCAACCAAGTAATAAGAGAATAATGCACCTTTGCAATTGTTAACTCCCTTGGTACCACTGTTACGCCTTTCAGTAATATGGTCAGAATCATCACAAATACATTAAATGAAACTGTGCTGCTTAATCTGTTCTACAAGAACGCCATTACTGAAAATTCCAGGACAAGGATAAGGTCAAACCAATTATGGTGGCTTTTGGAATTGTTTTGAGTTCTTAGATGTGTGGAAACACGTTGCTTTCATTTCTTGCTTTGGTTCGTACTGCCACCCCAAGGAATAAAGTTCTACTCAGCTCAATAGAGATCCTGAATAGAGGAAAAAATGAGTGAATAACTTAATAAACAGCCAAGAATTATCAGACAATTGAGAACAATTGTCATATATCAGAGAAAAACAAGGAATAAAAAAAATTTAAATGACTCAGCAAACAAAAATAATTTTAATTGTACTTTTAAAATAAATTTCAATTATAATTAAAAGATACTCAAAAACATGTTTCATTAACAAAAACAGAATAGGACCTGGTGTAGTCGCTCATACCCATAATTACAGCACTTTGGGAGGTCAAGGCGGGAGGACAGCTTGAGTCCAGGAGTTTGAGATCAGCCTGAACAGAAGAGGGAGACCCTGTCTCTACCAACACTACACAGATTAGACAGATATGGTGCTACTCACCTGTAGTCTCAGCTACTCAGGAGGCTGAAGTGGGAGAATCACTTGAACCCAGGAGGCAGAGGGTACAGTATGACAAGATTGTGCCACTGCACTCTAGTCTAGGCAACGGAGTGAGACCCTGTCTCAAAAACAAAAACAAAACAAATATAGAATAGTATCCTATGTAAAATGCACAATCAGAACACACAGCAAAGATCACGGCAATTTTAAAACAGAAAGTCAAATAAAAAAATTACATTCAAGTTTGGAATATATTTAAGAAATTATCTCAAATTTATTTAGTGATTCATTCATTCATTTAGTATTTACTAGACAACTAGTTTTTGCTGGTCTTGACCTTGTACTATAAATAATGTAGTGAAATACACAAATAATGAAACAGTGCATATGGGACTTATAATTCTGGGAATCCATGGAAACAAATAGACAATTTAATGTATAACATGGGGTCAAAAAGTGATAAGGACTATGAAGAAAACTAAAACAGGAAAAGGAAATAGAACAAGAAGAAAGCGCTAATTCAAATAAACTGTTAGATGAATTAATATATAAGAAGAAAGCCACGAGTCATATGAAGTCTAGAGAAGGTGTTTGTTGGTCATAATCACATTTCAAGAGGGAAAAAAAAATTCTTGTCACCGAACCAACCAGAAGATCAATGTGGCTAGAAGAGAACAAGCTAAGGAGACAATGGTGGGAGGGAAAGACAGACAGAAAAGCAAGGTATTGAAAAGATTTGTGTTTTCTTATTAGTGTGATGGGGAATCCTTGGAGCAGAGAGTCATGGCCTGTGTGTGTATGTGTGTGTGTGTGCATATTTCAATTGGTATTTTAGATTCAAGAGATACATGTGCAGGTTTGTTACCTGGGTATATTGTGTGATGCTGAGGTTTATGGTATAAATGATCTCCTTACCCAGGTACCGAGGATAGTAGCCGATAGTTTGTCAACCCTTCCCCTGCTTGCTTCCCCAGCTTCTAGTAGTCCCCAGTTTCTATTTTGTCATGTTTATGAACATAACTGCCCAATGTTTAGCTCTCACTTATAAGTAAGAACATGTAATATTTGATTTTCTGTTCTTGCGTTAATTTGCTTAGGATAATGGCCTCTAGCTGTATCCATGTTGCTGCAAAGGACATGATTTCATTCTTTATTATGGTTGCATAGCATTCCTTGGTATATATGCACCACATTTTTAAAAAAGTCTCATCCACCATTGATGGGCACCTAGATTGATTCCATGTCTTTCAAATTGTGAATAGTGTTGCAATGAACATGTGAGTGCATGTTTCTTTTTTGTAGAATGTTTTGTTTTCTTTTGAATATATATCCAGTAATGGGATTGCTGGGTTGAATGGTGTTCTAAGTTCTTCGAGAAATCTCCAAACTAATTTTTATAGTAGTTGGAACAATTTACATTCTCACCAACAGTGTATGAGCATTCCCTTTTCTCTGCAGCCTCACCAGCATATGTTGTTTTTTGACTTTTACAAAATAGCTATTCTGACTGTCATGAGATTGCATTTCATTGGGGTTTTGATTCATATTTCTCTGATGACTAGTGATAATGAGCATTTGCTCATATGTTTGTTGACTGCTTGTATGTCTTCTTTCAAAGGTATCTGTTCAGGTCTTTTGCCCACATTTTAATGGGTTTGTTTGTTTTTGTTTGTTCAATTGTTTAAGTTCGTTATAGATTCTAGATATTATGCCTTTGTAGGACGCATAGTTTGCAAATATTTTCTCCCATTCTATAGGCTGTTTACTATGTTGATAGTTTCTTCTACTGTGCAGAAGCTGTTTAGTTTAATTAGGTCCCACTTGCCAATATTGGTTTGGCTACAATTGCTTTTCAGGACTGAGTTATACATTCTTTCACAAGGCCAAGGTTCACAATGGTATTTTCCAGGTTTTCTTCTGGAATTCTTGTAGTTTGAGGTTTTAAATTTAAATATTTAATCCATTTAGGGTTAATTTTTATATCTAGTGAAAGGTATGTCTCCAGTTTCATTCCTCTGCATATGACTAGCCACGTATTAGGATCCCCATTGCTTATTTTTGTTGACTATGTTGAAGATCATATGACTGTAAGTGTGTGGCTTTATTTCTGGGTTCTTTATACCTGTTCCATGCTATAGAGACAGTCTATATATTTGTTTTTGTACCAGTGCCCTGCTGTTTTGGTTACTGTATCTTTATAGTACAGTTTGAAGTCAGTCAGGTATTATAATGCCTCCAACTTTGTTCTTTTTGCTTAGGATTTCTTTTGCTATTTGGGCTTTTTTTTTTTTGTCCATAAGAATTTTAGAATCATTTTTCCAAATTCCATGAAAATGTCATTTGAAGTTGTATAGGAATTGCATTGAATCTGTACATTGCTTTGGGCAGTACAGCTATTTTAACAATGTTGGTTATTTGTATTCATGAGCATGAACTTTTTAAAATTTATTTTTGTCATCAGTGATTCATTTTAGTAATGTTTTGTAGTTCTTCTTGTATAGATCTTCAACTCCTTGGTTAGACACGTTCCTAGGTATTTTATTCTCTTTGTGGCTATTGTAACTGGGGTTGTTTTCTTGATTTTCTTGATTTGTCTCTAAGCTCAATCATTACTGGCATATAAAATGCTCTTGATTTGTGTACACTGATTTTGTATCTTGAAACTTTACTTAAATCATTTATCAGTTCCAGGGGTCTCCTGACAGAGTCTTTAGGGTTTTCTAGGTAGAGAATCATATCATCAGTGAAGAGAGATAGTTTCACTTTTTATTTTCCTATTTGGATATCTTTTATTTTTCCCATTGCCTGACTGCTCTGGTTAGGTCTTTCAGTACTACGTTGAATGGGAGTGGTGAGAGTGGATATCCTTGTCTTATTCTAGTTATCAAGGGGCATGCTTACAGATTTTGCCCATTCAGTTTGAGGTTGGCTGTGAGTTTGTCATAGATGGGTCTTATTATTTGATTATTATACCTTTGATGCCTCATTTCTTGAGGGGTTTTGTATTAGATAGAGTTCTCTAAAGCAACGGAACTAATAGGATATATGTATATATTAGAAGAAGTTTATTAAGGAGAATTGACTGACACGATCACATGGTGAAGTCCCACAACAGGCCCTCCGCAAGCTGAGGAGAAAGAAGGCCAGTAGTGGTCCAGTCAGAGTCCTAAAACATCAAAAGTAGGAAAGCCTATAGTGCAGACTTTAGTCTGTGGCTGAAGGCCTGAGAGCCCCTGGAAAACCACTGGTGTAAAAGTTCAAGACCCTAAAAGCCAAAGAACCTGGAGTCTGACGTTCAAAGGCAGGAAGCATCCAGCATAGGAGAAAGATGAAGGTCAGAAGACTCAGCAATTCAGCTCATCTCACCTTCTTCTGCTTGCTTTTTCTAGCCACCCTGGCAGCCAATTGGATGGTGCCCACCCAGATTGAGGGTGGATCTGCCTCTCCCTGTTCTCTGACTCAAATATTAATCTTCCCTGGCAATACCCTCATAGATACACCCAGAAATAATACTTTGCATCCTTCAATCCAATCAAGCTGACACTTAATATTAACCATCAACAGTTTTTATCAAGAAAAGATATTGGATTTCATCAAAAGCTTTTTCTGCATATATTGAAATGATCATATTGTTTTCAGTTTTAGTTCTGTTTATGTAGTGAGTCAAATTTATTGATTTTCATATGTTGAACCAACCTTGCCGCCCAGGAATGAAACCTACTTGATCATGGTAAATTAACTTTTTGATGTGCTGTTGAATTCGGTTTGCTAGTATTTTGTTGAGGATTTTTGCATCTATGTTCATTAGGGATATTGATCTGTAGTTTTCTTTCCTTGTTGTGTCTTTGCCAGATTTGGGTATCAGAGTGATGCTGGCTTCATAGAATGAGTTACCAAGGAGTGCCTCCTCCTCAAATTTTTGGAAAAGTTTCAGTAGAATTGTTACCACCTCTTCTTTGTACATCTGATAGAACTTGGCTGTGTGAATCCATCTGGTCCAGAGCTTTTTTGGTTGGCATGTTTTTTATTACTGATTAAATTTTAGACTTTGATATTAATCTATTCAGTGTTTTAATTTCTTAATTTCTTCTTGATTCAATCTTAGGATATAGTGTGTTTCTAGGAATTTATTCTTTTCCTCTAGATTTTCTAGTTTATGTAATAGAGGTGTTCATAATAGACTCTGAGGGTGTTTTGTATTTCAGTGGGATCAGTTGTGTCATTTCTGATAGTGCTTATTTGGATCTTCTCTTTTTTTTTCTTTGTTAATCTAACTAGTGGTCTATTGATCTTGATTGTCTTTTCAAAGAATCAACTTTTGGTTTCATTGATTTTTTGTATGGGTTTTCGGTCTCAATTTTGTTCAGCTTCACTCTGATTTTAGTTTTCTTTTCTTCTTCTGATGTTCTTGTTGTTCTTATTGTTCTAGTTCCTCTAAGTGTGTTGTTATATAATTAATTTGATATCTTTCTAGCTTTTGGGGTAGGTATGTAGCACCCAAAAGACAGCAGAGGTTATAGTGCTTCCTGTTAACATTGTTTTTGCTGCATTACAGAGATTTTGATATGTTGTGTCTCTGTTTTTATTTACTTTAAATAATTTTTGATTGCTGGTTTATGTTTAAAAGATACCTCAGTATATAGAATTGACAGTAGGTGAGCAAGAGCTGAAATGTTATGACCAATTAGAAGGTTATTGCAGTCATCTCGGTGACAATTATGGTGACTATGGCTCCGGTGTTAGCAATAGGATAAGTGTGACATAGATAAGTGATGCCAGTCTTTTAAATGTAGAGATAACATAGATCGGATGTAGAATATGAGAAAACAAAGAATACTATTTATACTTGTTAATTAAACAGTAAGGTTAAACTTGTGTTACTGTTGGTAATAGGGAAAATCATAAGTGAAACTGCTAGCAGAAATGATACTTGTTTTGGATATATAATGTGGAATGTAACTATTAGATATTTAGGGGGACAAAAATAGAAAACTTATGTAAAGGAAAGTAATTAAGGAAACAAATATATAGACAGAAAGAGAGGCAAAACACATGGAGAACCAATCCTCAAAACCTAGCATTTAACTCATTGAAGTTCCAAGATAATATCAGCCACATTATTACGATAGTCATTAATGCTAATCAAGAGACATTTCAGGCATTCTGCTTTCTAAGAACTTGTTAGAGTTTCACTTCCTGGCCTCCTTTAAGTTCAGTAGGGGATGTAACCAGCTCAGGCAAGAGTATTGCTAACAGAAGTGAAAGGCGTTATTGCGACACATTTAATTTCTGGTGAAAACCATCCAGTGACTTCTTTTCTTCCCCTAGCCATGGCAACTGGCCAAATCTCTGCTGCTGACTGCTCCTGCAGTCTTGTTCTCAGTGACAGTAAACAATGCTACCTTCTCTTGTGATTGATCCATGATGGACATGGAGTAACACTGAGAATAAACCTATAACCTAAACCTAAAACCTGTTGTTTTAGGACACTGATATTTGGAACTTATTCTCGCTACTACAGAATAAACTCTTCTATTCTGACCCAACCAAATATTACTAAAAAAGAGAACAAAAAAGACATTTTTGGACTCACAGTGGCTCAGCTATTTTATTTCCTACGCATCTGTTCTTAAGACATTACTCAAAAATATACTCCAGGGAAATGAGAGAGTAAACCACAAAAGAGGATGACGAGATCTGGAAAAATGTAACTCTATCTCAGCAAAATAAAAAAGGGAAGTCTCAGTATGGGCAGGAGAACAGAAGGCAAAGGAAAAGAGGACTCTGCGCTGGGCATGGTGGCTCACACCTCTAATCCCAGCACTTTGGGAGGCTGAGACAGGCAGATCGCGAGGTCAGGAGTTCGAGACCATCCTGACCAATATGGTGAAATCCCATCTCTACTAAAAATACAAAAGTTAGCTGGGTGTGGTGGTGCACACCTGTAATTCCAGCTACTCAGAAGGCTGAGGCAGGAGAATCACTTGAACACAGGAAGCGGAGATTGCAGTGAGCCAAGATCACACCACTGTACTACAGCCTGGTGACAGAGTAAGACTCCATCTAAAAAAAATTAATAAGGAAAAGGGGACTCTGGGAAAAGAGGGTACTATATCAAATAGAATATTATTCACTTATTAGAGGAACTGAGAAATATGACAAAGAAAAAAGTGTGTTAAAAAGGAGGAGGAGTGTAATAGAAACACTACGGATATTGTTTGGCTCTGTGTCCCCACCCAAATCTCATCTCGAATTGTAATTCCCGTATGTCTAGGGAGGGAAGTGTAACCCTCACGTGTCAAAGGAGGGAGGTTACTGGATCTTGAGGGTGGTTCCCCTATGCTGTTCTCGTGATAGTGAGTTCTCACGAGATCTGATCGTTTTATAAGGCAGTTTTCTCTGCTTTTGCTCACTTCTCTCTCCTGCTGCTTCGTGAAAAAGGTGTTTGCTTCGCCTTTGCCTTCAGCCATAATTGTAAGTTTCCTGAGGCCTCCCTAGCCATATGAAATTGTGAGTCAATTAAACCTCTTTCCATTATAAATTACCCAGTCTCAGGGAAATTCTTCATAGCAGTGTGAAAACTCACTAATGCAACTACCCACTCACCCCGTCTTCCAAAAACCTATGCAAATCAGGATTCAAAGATGACTCAAGCAGGAGTTCAAGACCAGCCTGGCCAATGTGGCAAAACTCCGTCTCTACAAAAAATGTAAAAAATTAGCGTGGTCTGGTGGTCCGCACCTGTAATCCCAGCTACTCAAGAGCCTGAAGCAGGAGAACTGCTTGAACCCAGGAGAAGGAGGTTGAAGTGAGCTGAGATCACACCACCGCACTACAGCCTGAGTGACAGAGTGAGACTCCTGTCTCAAAAAAAAAATAAGTAAATAAACAAAAAATAAAATAAAAAGACGACTCAAGGATTCCAAAACTCAAAGGGAAGGTGGACAATTTCAGCGAGAAGAATTCATGAAATCTATCAATAGAATGAGTAGGAAGTTGAAAGTTGCTGGTAATAAGATAAAAATGTAAATTTTAGAACATTTAATATATATTAATTAAAAATTTCCACACACTGGTATAAATTACTTATGATTATTTTTTCATCAATTATTTATGATTATTTGTTTTCTCATCACAATAGTCCTATGAAATCTGTTTTATTATAAGATGAGGAAACAAATATCTTGTATAACTTGTTGAAAGTCACATAATTAATAAGTGTCAAAGTTATCATTTAAATTCTAAGAGTAGTTACATGTCAAATACTTTTTACTTTGGAATTAGAAATACAAACACAAAACAAGAAAAGGTATGGTTTTAATACGAAAAACACAAAAATATAGCATTATTTTAAACATTGTGTTTCTATTTTTTAAAAGGAAACATTTATTCTGAGTAATATGGAGGTGATAAAACTAGAAATATAAAAAATAAATATGCACTCAGTACATGTTATTTGCTCTGCAGAGAACACTTTACAAAATCATAATATAAATTCTGATTATTGTTCAATTATAAAATTGCCCCATGATTTACCAAAGTCTAAATTTTAATTATGGACTTAAATTTAAATGCTAGCAGTCTATGAATATATAAACACTTGTTACAAAATGAGGGTAAACAAATCAATTAGCAACATGCACTCTTCATGTACTTGCTGGGGAACTTGGTTGTCCATATGGAACAAAAATAAGTCCAAATAAAACTGGACTTAAAAGAGATGAAGATAAAGTGGATTAAGTATTTAAATATAAACAAGCAAAACTTTGTAATATTTAGAAGAAAATAAAGAAGACTATTATGATCCTATGTTACGAAATTATTTCTTAGCTAAGGTACCAAACGCACACACGATGAAGGAAAGGGTGCTTAATTTGTCCACAATAAAATCAGAAACATTTGCACACTAAACAATACCCGAAAAAAAGATGAAAAAACAAATCACAAGAAGAGGTATTTGCAATGCAAATAATTATTGAAGAATTAGAATACAGAGTACATAAACAATTTTAACAAATTAATAAACCCATAGAATATTGGGGAAAGAATATAAGCAGCAATTCACAAGACAAAAGTATAAATGGCAAAGAATAAACGAAAAAAAGTATTTTGTTTGCCTTTTGTGTGTGTGTGTGTGTGAGATAAAGAGAAAGAAGTTAAAGTAGTGAGCTCACACTTCAGCTTTGAGTAACTTTAATAGAAGATACCTCTTGTGAAATTTATACTGTGTGTAAAGTATCTGACCTATAGATAAAAATGTACAGAGCTCACTTCTCCTTTCCAAACTGGGAATAATAATGGCATCTATATATAACAGCTTGCTTCCCTGGGAAAGTTTTCCAGAAGGAGTTTACTATGCAGGAGATTTATTGAAGAGTGCCCTTGAATCAACACCTATGAAAAAGAGTGGGGAGAAAGCAGGAGTGAGCAGAAGAAGAAGGCAAGTGACACAGATTTAAGGTTAAATTTGACGAAGCCCGAGGGGACCTCTGGAGCTAGAACGGTTTTACAGAACTCTCTAAAGTTGGGCTGAAATTACTGTAACTTTTTATGCAGGCATTAAACAGTTATTAAATGAGAGTTATCTTGGGAAAAGATACGGCCTTGGATGAGGCAACTGTCTACAGCTGAGTCAATTACTGTAGGAGCTGACAGCCGAAGACTCCTGCCTACTGCTATATTTCTTTCACCATGGGCAACAAGTCCTTCCTAGAAAGGAGAATTGGGAGGCACGTTACATCTATCTCGTAAGATTGTGGTCGCCAGGAGAGAGAGACAGAGAGAGAAAGAGAGAGAGGGGAGAGAGATTATAAAAAGTATTGGTTTATAGTCAGGACTATATAAGTGTTGGCTATTACTATTAAGCAAGTAGGCAACTTCATATGAAATGTAATGTCTCTATTAAAGGAAAAGATGAGCCTATAGAAAAATTGGGAGCGGAGAAAGAGGTTAGAGTGAACATTTGTTATCATAACATCCTTGGATAATATTCCTCTTCTTTTTGGGAATTGCTACTCTCCCATTCCAACCATGTAGTTCCAGAAGAGCTGTGAACCAATACACCCCATACTCTCCACTACCTCCTGCACAGAGAGGGCGCTGACTTTCCTTGGGCTGAGGAGAGAACTGCTTCTTCTAATACTGAGCCTTGTCTGATCTCCATGTGATACAGTGTGAACCATTTTGTATGGAACTTCATTTCCCATTTCTTACCTGGGAACTTTCATTGTGGAAAGAAAGGGAAAATTCCTTTCTCTCTAACAGTCAAAAAGCTGGTAGGTTATGAATTCGATAGTCTCAATGTAGGTAAATTTACAGTTTGGGTCCTAGAAAGACATAGTCATCATCATTCAATGTGGCTGAAAAATTGGTTAAAGAGAAAACACAACCCAGGATGCTGAAGAGCATGCTACCTACCAATTCCAGGCAGTAACGTTCTAAGGACTGGGAAACTAAAGTCATCTGGTATCTGAGTCTTTCCAGATCGAATATATGAATCCGTAAGCCCCCTAACTTACCTTCCCGTCCTCCCTGAGGACTTCTGCTCAACCGGTTTGCAGTTGCACTTGCAGTTTGAGGTATTAACACTAGAGGTCTCTCCCTACTCATGAGCCTTTATCCCCCTCAGACAAGGCTTTGCCTCTCACACCCCAGCCTGCTGTTCTTATGTTTAACCTAATCTGCTACATCTATCCCAAATGTTAACCATGCTAAGATTGGAAAATGCCCAAGAGAAAGAGTCCTGAAACCTAAAATCTTTGACCTTCTTGCTGGAGTCATGACACATTCCGTGATAGACACACAAAAAGGAAACTTCACAAACAATAACAACAAACAAGCCACCACCATCAACTCTATTAATCTGCTCCCATTAAATCCAAACAAGAGTCACTAAGGCTGGTTGGACCCAACGATGTCACAAAGACTTCTTTTGCAGGGAAATCACACATCTAGAGTAATAGCACACTGAGTGACCACCTTAGCTCCTTGTGCCATAATCTATGATGTTAACACCATTCTCTGCCTTATATGTTTTACATTCTGAGATAGTGGAAAACAACCCCAAGGGAAATAAAGGGGGAAAGAAAGATGTTTACCTAAGGCCTAGACTAGAGCATTAAACCTAGCCATCTACTGCAAGCCTATTTTATAGGGGTCTTCATCTGGCACTCTAAAAAGGGACTTCCGTCAATCAGAAAAAAAAAAAAAAAATGCTAAGGTGTGTTAAAAAGAAAAGAGGAAAAGAAAAATAATTACTGAGATAGAGAAGACAAACAGCCCATGTAGAATTAGAACACCAGTTCCTTTTCTATTAAATTCCCTTAGACTTGACCAATCCCATTTCTCCTTCTTAGCGTTGAAGACATCAGAGGGAGTGGTGGAAGAGAGGGATTCAATAGCACTGGGCTGGAGAGCAGCCTTGAATTTTACCTAGAATCCAATAATATCATGTAGGTTGTCTCAATTAACTATTTGCATCTTTATATTATGCCTATTTATAGTTTGTCCAAAGATTGAGTATGAAGTTTGATTAATTAGAACATATTTAAATTTAACTCAAGTTTAGCCTTCTCTCTTAAAACTTCTATTACCAACATCACTTTTCTTAGCAAGTGAACTGAGATTTGTTGAGTGTGAAAGCCTAGACTTGTGAAACTAAAGTACAAATAGGTTATCAATGAAGTTTCCAAAAACCTGATAAGCAAAACCTACATTAAAATGACCAAAAAAGCTAAAGATTATTGACCTTAATAAGTATCTTACATTTTGTATTATTTAAGTGTCAAAACTCCATATTTTCCTAATGTCATTCAATTTATAACAGCTCTTAATTCACATGACTTTTCAGGACCACATAGAGTGTACTTAGTGAAATAAACCTGCACTTAACTAAGAATAACTAGAAATGTTGTGAACTTGAGGCTTTCATTTAATTGCGCACATTGAACAGATGGTCATCATTTAAGAGGAACATTCATTTTTATCAACTACAGAGTATCCAATTGCATAAGTAAAACTTGTGTTCAAGTTAATTTTTAGTGCTCATCAACAAAATATATTCATTCTTATTAGAAGTAGTCTAAAGCTGCAGTATGAGGAATATCTGCTAGATATGACAATGAACTTCCTGACAGAGAAGGGCTTTAAATACTGGGAGAGGTACCAGGTCACTTTTCTGGAAGCTTTTGTTTCTTTTTCTTTTTCTTTTTTCTTTTTTTTTTTTTTGGTGTGGAGTGGAGTTTCACTCTTGCTGCCCAGGCTGGAGTGCAGTGGCACGATCTCAGCTCACCGTAACCTCTGCCTCCCAGGTTCAAGCGATTCTCCTGCCTCAGCCTTCCGAGAAGCTGGGATTACAGGCATGTGCCACCACGCCTGGCTAATTTAGTATTTTTAGTAGAGATGGGCTTTCCCCATGTTGGTCAGGATCTAGAAGCTTTTAAAAGTTGAATTCATGCTCATCAACAAATATAATGTAAATATAGTCTTTCAAAGATGTACTATGTGAACCCAAAACATATTTTTAGACAGTTATTCAAGCCTGTGTTGCATGTACTACATGTATAAGTAGGAGGGAAATACATGTGCACATGTATGTTCTTCTGTTTTACTGTAGAGTCAATGGTGTGCCTTGTCAGGCTTTTCAAGTGCGATCATTATGCTATTCACTGATGTTCTGCCCATCATCCTGCTCACAAGACAGTGTTACTTGTAAGGGATGTGCCATCACCCTTTTGGCCTAGGAGCCAGCCAGACAATGCACCTCTTGGATACACCATCCTCATTGTCATTCTGCCTGAGCACTGCCTGCTCCCTCGCCTCTCCAAAGGTCAGCCTGAGGTCTTCACTCCAACGCTAATGGGTGCACACACAGCCTGCTCACTGCTCCTGCTGTGGCAGAGGAACTTCATCCCTTTATATCTCTCTCTCCCTAGCTCTTTCCCTTCCTCCCTCCTTTTCTCTCTCCTGTGCTGGCTCTCTCTTTCTCTGCCTTGCAAATGACTCTGAGGAGCTATGCTGGTGGATGATTTATATTAAGAAAAAAAAAGCCCTCAAAAAATTTTTTTTTGAACTGGGCTCCCTGAGAGCACTCAGGGCTGCCTCGTACTGCTCAACGCCTACCTGCTCAACTGCAGGGAAACAAGCTTCTGAAGGCTTTAATGGGATTTCGCCTGAGGCTGTTTTATTAAGATGTCGGCTTTTTCTGCTGCCTCTGCAGCTGACACCATTCACTGTCAGCTGTCCCCTCCCCTTCCCACCCCCACTGCCACCCCCCCAACAATGCACCAAATTATTCGCTTCATTTAGTGCTCATGGCTCAGTGTGGGCAAATTGGGAGAAGGAGCCCTACTGGGCCAGATGAACCAGGCGGAGAGGTGAAAAGCCACTGTGCTACTTAACTGGGAGTTTAAAGCGGTGGGGGCAGGCCAAAAATGGAGAGCTGAATCAATGCCACTGGGACATACTTCCATCCTATTAGGAAGAATCAGATTCAGCATCAACATACCCATTTTGGAAGTGCATTTACATTACTCATTTGCATGAAATCTTCATTTGGGAGAGCCCATATACAAGGTTTTGTATAATTACCTACAATATATAATGTGCATTGTATACACATTGCAGGGCCAGTTGGAAATTATGCCATTCAATTTTTAAAACTACATATTTATTAAAAGAGAAAAATCAGTGTGGGATTATATATTTTAATGAATGCTATATACTATTTATATGCTATATATGTAATATACTTTCTGGAGAGTGGATTTGACTACAAAATGGAAATTAACATAGGTTGTGGTGGTAATGGTAAAAATAGTAAAGATAATGAGTTTGTGCCTCCATGTATGCATGCGGAGGGAGTGTATGTGTTTGAAGTATATTTGCGATACAGGGAGAGTATCTAAAACAAAATAATTCATTCTTAATTACCTGTTATTTTTACAGCAAGAATAAATTAAACACAGCTCAGCAGTCATTGTGGTCAGACTCTGGTGTCAAGGGTGACATCTAATTAGCAGAGGAAAATTTATGTTTATATATAACATATCTATTAAATGCTCAAGATGTATTTAGAGCTATTTATCAAGAGTGTTGACACAGGGGAAACGTGTCATGCCCCCATTTTATGGATGGGGTAAATAATAGCATAATAGGAGGCAATTGACTCAAGATGATACAGCAATTCAACATCAGAAGCTGAGAAAAATATTGTATTCTATTTCCTTTGAAAAACCTGCCCAATAACCTTGTATAACAGAAATGCTTTCACTTAGAAGTCATTCTTTCATTCCATAAATATTCACTGAGTCCCCTATTTTGCACTTACTACACACTATTTCATGTGCTGGTTAAAGGTAAAAAGTCAAAAGCAAAAATTGCCATTATGTCCGTTCTCATGAAACTTCCAATTTAGCAGACAGGACAGACATTGCTGGATGGAAGTGGTACAGTTTAATAAAAGTTTTAATTTGGAGGATTTGAAGCAGTTTGGAGAATCAGATTAGGCTTCCCTGAGGGGAAGTTAACTAGGTGAAGTCGTTCGTATATATGTGTGTTGTAGGGTGGTGGTGTTTGGATACATATGTACAAAGGCCCTCTGGCAGAAGCAAGTTGGTGCTTCTAAGAAAATAGTATGTGGTTAAAGCACAAATATCAGATAGACAGATATTGCAACGTTTTCCTGGGGAGCTAGGGCTCAGAGCTCATATAGCCTAGGATGTCTTGTTATCAAAGCTTTTGTTTTTTATCCTAAAAGCACTGAAGATTCTTCTACTGTTGAGAGGTTTTCATTTTAAGCTTTGTTTGAGGGTGGGAGGTGTTTTATAATCCATTTCTCAGTAGTAAGAAGTCTCTTCACCTCCATATGGAGAATAAATTGGAAAGATGTGAGAGTGGAAGCACAAAAATAGCTAGAGAACTTTTGCAGAGATCCAACGAGAGATAATGGTAGGTTGAACTTGGATGATGACAAAGAAGCTGAAGAGAAGTAGACAATGCTAAGAGGTAAGTGGTAGGTAAATTGGCAGGAGCTACTAATAGAGATACTGAGGTTCCAAGGGTAATTTCTAGGCTTCTGATTTGCAAAATGAATGAATAGCTCAGTTCTTTAACACAGGAACACTGGAAGAAGATCAATTTTGGAAGAAGCAATCCTTAAATTTGGCTCTGGACATACTATGTGAGATGACTTTGAAATTTTAAATTTCAAAGAATCAAGTGAGAAGGTGTTGAATAACTATTGATATGGTCTAGTAGCCAGAGGTGAAGACGAGCTTGAAGATATATGTAAATTATCTGTGCTTTGGTCATATTGATACCAAGGGAAACTGGTGACATGAATTAAAAGGAATAAAGGAAGAACTAGGAATATCCATATTTATCAGGTGGCTAAAAGAAAAAAAATTGCAAAGGAAAGTGAGAATTAGCCAGAGACGGTGGTAAAAGTATCCTGAGGAACGTTTGCTGTCAGGAAAATAAAGTTTCTCAAAAAAGACAAAGTGTGTTCAGCAGTTTCACAGAGAGATCTAGTCCAAAGAAGTCTAAATAGACATTCACTGAATTGTGCGACATGGGTCCCATTGGTTGGTGAGCACTATTACATCAGTGAGAGGTATTGAGGGCAAACTGGAATAGACCCAGAAGTCTAGCATAGGAGCAATAACCACTCTCTCAGATTGCTCAGGATTGTCACAGTTTATACCTGTTGTCCCAATACTGTCTTTAGTATCACTTCTTTTACTCTGAAAAGTGTCACTCTTTAGATGATACATTCTATGAGCACAGAAATTTTGAGTCTGAGATCTTTCTATGCATTTTTGACACCTCTCCCTCCTTGATTTGCCCTTCTCTGTGAATTAGATATCACCATCAATGGCCGGGATTCCTTTGTTCTGTATTTTCTATCTCTGTGAATATCTCTTATCAATTCTGCCTTGCAGATCTAAAATGTGATGACTCTCTTCCATCTCTGCTGTCATTACCCTAGATCAAATCACTACCAACTGCTTATACTTCAATGGCCTTTCCTAATTTCATTCCAATCTATGCAACAGCCACAGTTACCATTTTTAAATATAGTCAAATTATGCCCTTATCCTGCAAAAAAATGAATAAAAGGATAAATGACAACCTTCAAAAACTTTCCACTCACCTTAAAATAAAAATCAAACTCCTTAATATTGCCTATAATGCTTGCCATGATACTGACTCTGCATATCAATCAGATTTTATATATCATTTCATATGCCTAGGTTCTCTCTCAAAAACTACAGCAAAATTACACCATATAAGATATTCAAAGTGATGCAATCCTTCCCGACATGAATGTTGCACAGGCTGTTTCACTGACTAAAAATCTTTAATTCACTCTTTACTTAGTGAACTCCCATGCATCTTTTAGGTCTAGGTTTGAAAATGTAATGCTTAGCTATGTCTTCCAATACTTCCCCCCACTAGTCTCTTATACAATATTGTTATTTTTTTAACTCACAATTTTCAAAAATGTGATTATATACTTATTTCTGTTTACTTATTTTACATCTATCTTACCATTAGATTCTTATCTCAATGAAGAAAATAATAATACCTGTTTACTCAATATTGTGTAGCCTAATCATATTACAGTATATATTATATCTTCTAGGTTCACAAAATATGTTCCCACAAATATCGATTATGTACTAAGTACTATGTTATTATTCAGGTAAGGACTTCCCGAATTAATCATCACTCAAGGATTAGGGCCTAACAACTAATGACTATTTTGTTACAAGTAATTCTTAACTACTTAATAAAGAGTTAAAGCTTATAGATCTCAAATGTAAAGGCAACGAATGCATCTTATTTATGATGCTATAAAATGAATTTAGACATCAAGGTTATGTTTGCAATGAAAGGGTGTGACTCGGTTTTAGGAATACATTTTTAAAAGACTGATGATTGTTTTTTGCATAAATATGCTCAATGTGCTTGGATACCCTAAGTCCTAAATACCTCGCTTCCTAAAATAACTACTTGAATGACCTCTACTTCCCTGGTCACCCTGGAAAAAGTCAGGAGGATCAATAACCAACATTCCAGGATAACTTGAGGTAACTAGACACAGTCATGCTGTTATTATAACAGCTTCCACAATACAATAATGGAAAAGTCATCTCCCTCTGGCCTGAGAAAGAATGGCTTTCAGGAAAATGTTTATAATATACCTTATCACCATCGAGGATCCCCCACTTTCCTGGTTTCTAGCCTTTAACTCCAACTCAATTGGGATCTTCTCTTTTCCTCTCCACTAAGTCAGGGAGCTGAACACCAAAACACACTTGCTTAGGCCTTATGAATCTCCTGAGTTGTTCCCCTTGTAAAGCTCTATTCATCTATAAGGAGCTTTATCCCTGCAGTGAGAGTTCATTCATAATCCATCAAATATGTGTTATGAGCTATGCGCTGGGAATTCAGCATCAACAGTTGAAAAGTGTGAAAGTTCAGAAGAAAATAACCTTTGACTAGGATATTCAAAGGCTAATTGGTAGGTCAGTTGTTCCTCTAGATATTTGTAAAAGTAGACAACGTAGACCATCAGTGCAGATGAACATGCACACTACACACATATACAAGGACTGGAGTCTCACAAGATTATTTCAAAAAATTTAACCCATATAAAATAGAAATCATTATCAATGGCCCAGATTTATTTGTCTATTTTTTATCCCTATGAAAAAAAGTTCTAACTAGTCATTTAGAAATATGGGTCAGAAATGTGGGTCATATCTTCAATTTCTCCATCTGTCAACTTCCTTCTATTTGTGCTAGTCTAGTTTCTCTAAGAAGCATACACCAAACAGGATTAAACATGCAAGACACTAAGGGAAATACATATTAGAAAATGGTGAATGGGGTTTAGAGGGCGAGAAATTTATCAGGCATCCATGCAGCTATGATTGCAAGAGAAAGAGAGAAGTGGGGAAGGAAGGAAGGAAGGAAGGCAGACTTTGGACGGAAGCATCTTAGATGGTAGTGAAGTCCTAAGGGAACTTTGGCAAGACTGTCAGAGAGTCTTTGAGCCAAAGTTGCACCAGGAAAAGAACTGTACATCTCCAAGGCGTTGGCCTGCTTCTCTAACCCTGAGGCACTTGGTTTTTAGCTGGTGGTGGCCTACAGATACCTAGTCTCAGTGAAAGCAAAGATACACTTTAGAGTGCAGCCACTAGGGGTCTCAGTCATTTGCAGCTGGAGATCTGGGAATTTCATCCTTGGGGCTGCCATACTATCCTTATCAGTTACTTTATTATAGAATATCACCACTCAACGACACTAAAGCTGTAGTCTTGTCTCAGATCTTCCTGCCTCTACTGCCTCCCATCACACCAACATTTCTTGTCATAATAATTATTCCTCCCTACAACCAAACTTTTGATTTAGTCATTTTGAAAGTATACATTTAAGTATATTTTGTTTGAAAACTTCAGTGGCACTCCATATCTTATTTAAGTTAAAACTTAAATTTGCTATATTGAACCATAGAAACATTTCTTGTCCTGACATTCCTCATGTAGCCTTGCATTTTACAACCTTTTATTTTCCAAAGACCACTCTGAATAACCTTCCATTATCGGTCAAACTTGGGGGCTCAGGCCTGTATTCCCAGCATTTTGGGAGACCGAGGGGGCAGATCACTTGAGGTCAGGAGTTCGAGACCAGCCTGGCCAACATGGTGAAATCAGTCTCCACTAAAAATACAAAAAATTAGCTGGGCATGGAAGCATGCACCTGTGGGTCTCAGCTACTTGGGAGGCTGAGGCACAAGTATTGCTTGAACCTGGGAGGAGGAGGTTGCAGTGAGCCAAGATTGTGTCACTACACCACTCCAGCCTGGGCAACGGAGCAAGACCTTGTCTCAAAAAAATAAAAATAAAAAAATTTCCATTACCAGCCCAACTTATTATCTGTAGCCTATAATCCTTTACAGATAATATTCAGGCTACCCATCATGCCTCTTAAAACCATCTCACTTCAGGGTTTGGCTAATATGCCACCTCCTCTAGAAAATACTTCCTAATTTTGAGGCAAGCTGCTCCTTATATGTGTTCTCATAGAATCCATAGCTTAACCAAGTGTTCTTTACCATGCATGACAATGGCTTATTAGCTTGTCAGACTCTTCCACTGGCAACAAATACTGTAATATTTCCTCACCTAGATCAGTTTAATTTATATAGCACAATTATTCATTAAATACATGAATATTCATACTTTACTGACATTATAATACAGAAAAAGGAGTGATAAACTATTGACAATGGAGATCAGAATTAAGGGTTTGGGTTCCAATGAGAAGCAGAGAAATGGGCCAGACCACTGTTACTGAAGCTCTAATACATCCACCAACCACAAAGTATGAACTCAGAAAATGCCAATATAGTGTCTGCTACTGAGATTTCATACAAATGAAAATGCCTCTTCAAGGAATTTTTTCATTATTAACATGTGAGCCTCTGAAGTTAGTGAAAATATGTTCACTGATATGTGATATGAAGGAAGCTTCCCTAGAGTTCAAAATATGCATATATATGTGGCATGATAGCACATTAAAGTTGTCATATTAATATTTTTCAGGTTAAAAGTGATTGCGGATATCTACGTTGACATGGTGTTATGCTTCAAACAAAAGAGAAATTTTTTTATGATTACTCTTGGAGATACAGAAACATCATAATTCCACCTAGAAACTGTAAACTTTGTTTCTCAAGCTTGAAGACCACTGCTACAGCCCTACTGAAAGTTTATTACCATTTTTCTCCTTTTTCATTGTCTACTATCTATACCACTTAAAGTAACATTGTGGAAAATTCAATAATTTATCCATGGTAAATTTTGCCATGTGAGGAATATAAATTTAGAGATTAGACAGGCTTATGGTTTATGGCCACTGCGTTTTCTGACTTCCTAATAATAATAAATATTATGATAACAACAACATTGCTAACTTTTATTTGGTATGCCAAATTAAAGTAAACTCTCAGTTATCTGATATTTGGGGAATAATTTTGTTTTTTGTTAGACATTAATTACTTGCCTAATATGATAATAAAAACTGTCATAAGAAAAGCTATAAAATATGAAAAGACAATACAAGTTTGCGGGCTAAAATTTGAATATTTAGAATTTGCTCTCCAAGAGCTTACAGACATGTATGGGTGTTTTTGTGTTTGTTAGTGTGCATGCCTTCTAGTCTTTAAGATGCATAGAAAAATTATTTGGAATAAACTGGTACAAGAGGTTTTTTTTTTTTTATGGTAAGGGTAGAAGTTCTCTACCATGGAAGTCAAAAACTGTCTGTGAATCAATCTTTATCTAAAAAGGAGAGAGTAGAGAGGCACTTAGCCTATGCCAGTACAAATGAAAATCTTCATCAAGTTACCATAGAGTTTATCTAAACTCTGTTGTTATGAGACAGTCATAATTGTTTCTCATTGTTTCTTCGACTTACCTTTCTTATCACTTCCTCTTATCTCCCTAACTTGCAGTCAAAGAAAAGGCATCCAGTGATTAAATAAAAACAAACACATGATGAAATATAACTTTTTGATTTTTTTGTAACCTATGCTTTATATTAAAAAATTATTACTGAACTGTGACTTGAGAACCAACAGAATTTTATAACTTTTTTTACAAGCACTTCCGCTAACTTACAAATAGGTGGTAATATAGACTCTGATAGAATTGTCTATTTTGTGCTCTGATTTTAAGAATTTTTTAATTGTAACTTTGTCCATCATGAGGTAAGCATGTGTTCCTTCAAACATTTCCAAGGTCATTTTAGATGAGATATTAGAGTACAATTAGAAGAGGAAGGTTAGCACAATGGGCAGAGGTTTTCTGGGCATGGTTAAAGTTGGATAAACCCAAGTGATTTAAAAAAAATGATTAAAAAGAAAAGAACATAAATATATTCAGCTACATGAGCTCCAGTATGTTTCCCTTTTGTGTGTAGAAAAAGACTGTATGTTAACAAGGTAGAATCCCCTGAGTGCCTGCCACTCCTTGGTTAAAAGTTGATTGTTCATAAAGACATAGTCATCTGTTGGCCACTAAGGTACCATGCTATGCCATGTAACAGTTCTGCCTTAGGCTTTGAGAGAAAACTTCTTATAATAGTAACTCATTAAAATGTTCTTTAGCCAAGCGAAAGAGTTAATATCCTTCTTTGGCTCCTGACACTCAGAGAGAGTGTGGGTCTAAGAATAACTGGGCCCTCTGAAAATTATCTGTTCAAGTCTACAGTGAATGTATTTTAAATTTTTTCAAGAGAAGAAGAACAAATTGGTCCACATAGAGGTTTATATGAGATTTAAAATACCTGTAGCTGAATCTTGTGCCTAAAAAAGTAACTTTATAACTTTGGAAAGTTAGCAAAGTTAAACAATACTATCTTTAATAATACTAGCTTTAACAGCTTAAACCTGTATCAGGGTGAGCATTACTGGAACAGTCCTAAGACAGGACTTAAAAAAAAGGTCTGTGTTACTGACCATAGTTGCTATACTAGGAGAAGTCCAATTGGAAACGTCTCACTGGCAATATATCCTCCGTTACACATGTGGAAAAAAGCGGAGCAAGGGAAGAGGGGGCAGAGAGAGCGAGCGAAGGAAAAGATAACTCTAAAAGAACCTGATATGTTAGGTAATAGTGCAAATTAAAATATAAACTTATTCATCAAGAGTCATACTTAAAAATTGTCAGATGGCAGCTACATAACGTACTATTAGATACTAAAGATGTATGAAGTTTACAACCAACACTTTATATGTTATCCCACTAAACATCATCATACCATTGCCATCACATACACTGTAAACTCCTGTGTCCTCAGTACTGTTCTGCACTGGTTGATCTAAGCCATAGAGATTTTTGCAGTGGATGGAGAGATTTTTTACTGCCCTGATAAGGGGGTGAAGGATGCCACTGACATCCCTTGTGAGCAGGGGGTATGGATGCTACTAAACAAACATTCTGAAATACGCAGAACAGCCCCTGGCACCTGACAAGAACAAATAATTATCCAATTCAAAGTGTCAGTATTTCCTCTATTAAGACAACCCTGTGCCACAACTAGGTAATTCAAAGTACTATAAATCACTTTTTTCCTCTTTCTCTAAAACTTTTAACCCTTTAGATGAAAATGCAGAAAGAAGGTAAAGATAAATGATGGTACATGGTCACATGCAAAGAGTACCATTTTAGTGATATAAAGAAGGCTTGACAATGTTGCAGGGCACAGAGCTGTGAAGTAGGCATGGGGAGCCTGGAGAGGCTTACCGCTGTAGGGTCTTAAATGAAAGCACAAGACTTAGATAAGTGAAGAGTAGGGTTTAGAGCCAACAAAATAAAGATGAGAGGTATGACTGAGGAGCACATCCCAGGCAACTAGAAGGGAGCACTAACTGAGTGAGATGAGGAATAAAACTGGGGCTGACATGGGAAACATGTTACTAATGTTATGCTAGGATATTTACATTTCAAATAAACTGAAATTTATTTAATTTACATTGTATTTAATTTATTTAACATTCAAATTTATACTTTATTCTACAAAATAATGTAGAATTATTTAAGATATTTAAACAGCTGAATGATTTAATACTGTCCAGTTTTATGCTTCAAAATTTACTTATTTCTCTACTTGTGTAAGTTGAATTAATTCCCTGAATTTGTCTCTAGTTTATTTACTTTACATTCAAACTGTTTTGGAGACTTTTTATTTACTTGAAGTGATCCACAGCTGGAAAATGCCAAGCATACTCTGGGTCTTTATTGTACTCCTGTGAAATGTTATTCACAGCTGCATGCTTTACTTTTGTTATCTTTTACCTTATATCAGAGTTACTTCTTTTGTGTTTGCATTTCCACTGAATAACTGAAAGCAGAGAGTAGGACTTCTCCATCCTGGACATTTCAGTGTTTTAAGAGTTTAGTGAAAGTTTATTAACTGAATATCTATGGAAGACCAGGAGAAAGTGTACTCTGGCATTTTAGGAGAGAAGCAGCAGGACTTACCTAATTATTATTTGACAGAAATTGTATTTTTACTTTAAAGTCACTAGATTTTGTTGAATTCTAGTACTTGTGTGATGCTTAATCATCAATAGTCAAATAATATTAATTTTACTTTACAGTTAATAAAAAGGGGAAAAGGGAAAAGAAAGAGAGGTAAAACTAGATAAAAATTGTAGGTAAAGACACCAACAAAGGGCTCAAATAGCTGTGTGCAAAAATGCAAAACTGATTTTTCATTGTTTTTAAAAGTCTTACGTCAATGAACAGAAAGGATAGAAATAGAGTTGATCTAATACAAACAGTTCTTCCCTACTTCCTTCTACTATACACCAAAACTCACTAAGAATCAAACTCACCTGTCTATAGCTCTGCTGTGCAGAGTTAAAAATTAGCTGACTCCTAATAAATTTTTGTTGACGGAATCTTGGTAAAAATCTTGGTAACGATACTTCCCTCGCCAATGCTGATTTTCAAGTAACTAGTTCAAGCATTTTTCTAGCTAATCTATTTCCTTGTATAAAATACAATTTGTGGGCATAAAACAGCAACCACTTGACTATGTTCATGGATAACGTAAATCAAGAATTTGGACAGAACACAGTGGGAATAGGTGACTTCTATGCTTCGTGATGTCTTGGGCCTCAGCTGAAAAGACCCAAACAGCAGGGGGTTGTTTGAATGGCAGAGGATTTGTTTCTTGGCAAAGTACTGGAAGGCTGTGCTCAGCTGACCTGAGCCCCTGTAGCTGGCTGGTGGTATCAGACTGGTCAGCATTTCTACATAGCAGTTCATTGCTTTAAGAGTGAATGTTTCCCTAAACAAAATGGAAGCTGCATGGTCTTTCACGACATGGGCACAGCATCATTTCCATAACAACTGTGTACTGTTTGTGTAGTCACAAACCCACTCTGCTTCAAAAGGAAGTGCAGAGACTCCATCTTTTAATGGGTGCCAAAGAATTTGCAGCCATATTTTAAAACCTCCATGATAAAAGGAGAGTTTGGATAATGATATTTCCTTGCTCCTTTCATTCTTTGGTCACAGTCCTAATTTGAGGTAAATTTTACATATTACCAGATTATTCTTCTTAGGTAAAGAGTCAGTGAACTTCATTCTTAACATTCAAACTAATTCTTCATTCTTAACTTTACTCTTTATTCATTTCATCCACAAACATGCAAAGAGCAAGTGTCTATGTTTCTCTCTAACAAGATCAAACTAGTTGTATTGAAATGACTTTATTATGCCTAAGGAAATAGTCACCTTTCATGTATTTCACAAAAGCATAATTTAGAGATCTCTGTAGGATTGCAGAGTTGTTGACTTCACTAATTTGGAAAAAGAAGTGTGGATCTACCTTAGGAAAATCTAAAGCAGATTCTAGGGCTCAGATTTTTTTCTTTTTCTTTCAGATGCATGCTGACTAGTCTCCCTGTGACCACACAACCCACTATTTCACAGGACAACTGGTATGAAGGGTCTTCTAAGTGGTTACCTTCTCTTTTTACATGCATAAGTACAGGTAAAAAGCCTGGGAGGAAATAATTTACTTAGGTATGAAGGTGTAGAACTCCAGATTTTGTATGCTTTACATTTCTAATATCATGGGAAAATTGAACAGTTTATTTGGCTGAGCAAATGGAATCATAACTTATGTTTTTCAATGTGAATAGCTTGCTGTATGCTCAAAGTTACTATTGGTTGTCCTTTCAGTGAACTTACATTGGATGTAAGGCAAAGCAAGCATGTACTCCCAAACTTTTTCTTCAACCTATTGAGATCTACTTTCACGTAGCAATTAGCAGACATATTAAATCATTTAACAGTGAAGGCACTGGGTGGAAATAAAACTTAGATGTCTCTAGTCTTTCTTTCTTCTACCACTATTTAAAGAACCTCCTGGTTATGTTACTATAAGTGAGTCTATATTGTTTTTCACTCTGAAAACCAAGAGACAATGTGATAAAAACTGGAAAATAGAGAGCTCAGAACAAGTTTAACCTAATGGCTTTTAGGTGTCAATTTTTGAATTCTATCATTTGTGAAAACATGGATGAACCTGGAGGACATTATGTTAAATGAAATAAGCCAGGCACAGAAAGAAAAATAATAACATGATCTCACTCATATGTGAAATCTAAACAAGTTGAATTCCTAGAAGCAGAGAATAAAACAGTGTAGCTAGCAGATGCTAGAGTGAGGGAGCCAGTTGAGAGTGTTGTGGAGATATTGGGCAAAGGATACAAAATGTCAGTTAGATAGGAGGAATATGTTCAAAATATCTACTGTACAACATAGTAACTACAGTAAATAACAATGTATTGTATGCTTTAAAATTGTTGAGTAGATTTTAAGTGTTCTAACCACAAATAAGCAAGTATATGAGCTAATGCATAATGTGAGGTGTTAATTTGATTAGCCATTCCACAATGTATACATATTTCAAAGCATCATGTTTTAAACCACAAATATATATACATAATTTTTATTTTTCAGTTTAAAAAGAAGGAAGGAAGGAAGGAAGGAAGGAAGGAAGGAAGGAGGGAGGGAGGGAGTGAAGGAAGGAGGGAGGGAGGGAAGGAGGAAGGAAGGAAGGAGGGAGGGAGTGAAGGAAGGAGGGAGGGAGGGAGGGAAGGAGGAAGGAAGGAAGGAAGGAAAGAAAGAAGGAAAGAAGGAAGGAGGGAGGGAGGAAAGGAAGGAGGAAGGAAGGAAGGAAGGAAGGAAGGAAGGAAGGAAGGAAGGAAGGAAAGAAAAAAGGAAAGAAGGAAGGAGGGAGGGAGGGAGAGCAAGAAGGAGGAAGGAAGGAAGGAAGGAAGGAAGGAAGGAAGGAAGGAAGGAAAGAAATAAGGAGGGAGGGAGGGAGGGAGGGAAGGAAGGAGGAAGGAAGGAAGGAAGGAAGGAAGGAAGGAAGGAAGGAAGGAAGGAGGGAGGGAGGGAAGGAAGGAGGAAGGAAAAAAAAGAAGTCAGAAAGATGGGCTTAATAATAAATCTAGATAAAGAGATAGTGGGTTAACATGAGGAAAGTGCTTAGAATACCACCAAGCAACCTGATCCATCCATTTTGCATTGTTATTATTATCATCACTATTACTCCTCCCATGGCTGCTGCTGCTGAAGATTCACTCAGGACTGTGGGTTCAATTTATTTCTTGCATCTTTCCTCAGACTAAAATTTATTTAGAACTTCTTTAATTAAAAAAAAGTTGATTATCTTTCATGGCATTCACACCTTGCCATTTTCCGACATTAAATGTAACATGGTGAGTGATGTTGTCCTTTCAAGAAACACAAAAAAATGCCTTTTATTTGATTTATTTAAAAGTTGCTTACATTGTTTCATCTGGTTCTACTTGTCTCTCTTTTCATCTAGATTTCTTAATAATTTTCGTTGTAATCTTGTGCAGGTACCTACAGAAGAAGAAAGTAATACTGACCAATCTTCAGCATTATTCAAAGTTCTAGTTTTCTATAATATTAATATTTATACCAGTGTATACATATTAAAATTTATTTCATCTATAATCTCTTTCAATTAAAAAGACAGGGTTGCCTTCAGCTTTGTGAAATTTACGATATAAAGTACCTTAGACATGCTATTACTGCTAAACTGAATTGTATTTAGTATTTTGATTATAAATTAGGGAAATGGTACATTAACTCCTTTCTAAGACTGATTTAAAAGGCTCCATTTATTTGCTGTTGTTCTAGTGTTTTGCAACATATGTTATATTTATAATTGCCTTATTAAATCTTACACATTGTAAGTGATAATCATATTGCCCAGAGCTATAAAATCATCAAAATATATAATGGCATTTTAAGTTGTTGTATCTACAAATGGAAATTTTTATTTTCAGCTTTTTAACAATGTTTTCAACTGAGTGTTGGAAAGTCATAAGCTATTCAGAAAAGATATTTAGCAAGTGATAGTAAGAGGAAATCACAGGCATATCTGGGAAGGCCCAAATCCTGAAATTTGCATGGATAAGCATGGACATTATAGAACAATTTTACTGCGGGAGAGAACTGAGTACAGACCATAGCTTGCTGGAGAAAACACAGATGAAATAAGATTCATAGGGCTAGCTCAACAATACTGTCTCTACTGTTAGCCTCCTCTCCTACCCTACATAGTTATGTCCATGAACTTGAATTATAATGTCCCTGTTTACTTTGACCATGGATATACCTCGCTTTTTTTTTTTTTCAGTTCCTTCTCCATTATTTAATGTACTAGATAACAAATGTAATTCAAATTCCTGGTCTGTTTCATTTGTTTCATGATTTAGCTTTACGTGTTTGACCCTGGATTTTGAAACAATTTCTGTTATTTCCAAATTAGCTCAGTAGAGAAGGCATAAATTCCTTCCCTTGACTCCTGGACTATGCATAACTGCAAAGACAATCTTATACCCTTAACACCTACTAAAGGAAGGCCCAAATCAAATACTATTACTGCAACAAAAGTGTTTCAAATGTATAATAGAGTAGAAAGCTAGTTAGAAATTAAAATCATCAAGATATTTGACAACATACATTTTAAAATATATTTTACATGGATTTTGGACAATTTTAAGTACAGTTAAGGTTAATTATTTAATTTTTCAGAATGACAGATATTTTCTGGGAAAATGGTTGATTCCCATTTAATTGGTTAAAAAAAATTGTTGTGAGATGCAGAATTATCTCTCTTTTTATAAGAAAGTACTTTGCTCTTCTACCAGTAGAATTTTAAAAAACTAAAAACAAATGTACAAACAAAAAAGTCACAGATTCCTGGCCCTCTAAAATACTTGGAATCTTGATAATGAAAATGGAAGGTGACTAGAAATGTGAAAAATGAAGTAAATAAGCAATATTTAAGATAATAAAATTTAACCACTAACCTAAAATCTTTTGTATGGTCTCCTGGTTGGCAAATATAAGGCTTGTTTCATCAAAACATATAAAATTACACTGAGCTTATTTAAATAAATTAAAGTTTTAAAGTTTTTAAAATGGTTTCCAAGGTCTTTGGCCTCCCAAGTACATATTTTCTTAGGGAAAAGCAAATTAGTAGAGCACAGTTTTTTTCTTGCTTGAGGTTTTTTAATAAAGATGATTGATATTCATTAAGAGTTTCGCTAAATTTATGTCGCTTTTCTTGCTGTGGCAATGGATATTTAAACCTCCGGTTTCACCTCTTCTACCTTTGTTTTTACTTACTCTTTCTTTTCCTCTCTCTTCTCCACCTCGTCTTCTTCACTCTCCCCTCCCACTTAATGAAGATTTTCTCAAAATTTAATTTTTAGAATTCATCTTTCTTTTTAGATTTTTTTATAAGTATATATTTTTCCAGAGCATTATATAAATGGAAATACAAATCTTAAATTAGTAATTTACTTCTAGTCCAAATTTATTTCCCAAGTTCCAGAGCAGTAATGACAATGACAATGACTGATTGGACATATCCAGAGTTTCTTCCTGATGCCCTACTTGCCCCTAAAACTCTTCGTATCCAGAAACAATCCCATCGTCTGTTCCAAATCAGCCCCTTATTATAACCTACTAATTATTTCAAAAGCCCTGAGCTAACCACAAAAAAGCATCTCTGGACTCAAAGACAGGCAGCTGTGTTGGCTCAGACTGCATCATCTCCTATCTGATACCATCAACATCCTGTTGAAGAAAATGCAATGGAGGAATTTCTTACCACATTTTTCAAAGAAAACATCTGGAAAAGAAAGTGGAAAGAGATGATGGATAAGATGAAAACATGTAGAGTCCTTGAAACCCAAAACATTTGCTTGTGTGTGTGTGGTTGTACATACATGTACATAGGCATTATCATGTTTGAAACTAAAAATTAGAAATATACAATTTAGACTTCTTTAAATCTATTTTTGGTTAAAGGCTTCCTTCTTTAAAAAAACTGTGAGATATGAGAATCCTCTCCAGAATGAGCCATCATTTCCTCTGAATTCTCCTTTTTGCCAGAGCATTCAGCAATGTAGCCCAGAGAAAAGGCACCGACACATCTGGTTAAGCTGGATCTTGGGTAAACAGAGCTTGTGGAATAGTGCATAGGGATGAGAAGGCCTAACTTGAGAACGTATTACTTTTGCTTTTACAAACAGAAGATTAACAAAATCTTCTGAATATCTGAGTATGAGCTGGGGAACTAAGTTAGGGACAAAGGGTTAGGTGGTAGGAGAAAAAGTGACAAAACCAAACAATGATAAATAAAACATAAGGTAATGTGTGGAATTGTAAAGAAAACTTGAAATAGAAATCAGTCATCCTGGGTTTTATTCCTGGCTCTACTAGCAATGAAAAACAATCTGTGGAATTTGACCACCACATACCAATCTCCTAAGATTCTATTATTTAATTGTTTTCTAAGCCATTAGGTAATATAAATTCTGCCCTTATCCATATTGACTTATTTTTCCTTTGAGAGAATTGTGCTGGTTCTCTACACAATGGGAATAGGGACATGGACTAAAATAAGCAGAATCCTCCATTTACAGAGTATATGTTCATATCCCTCAGTAGAGATGCAAAGATCATTGAAAGACCCTTGACTGGTTAAATAAACTGTGGTTCATCCACATAAGAAGGTAAAAAGATATGATGAAAATCTCTATGTATTGCTATAGCACATTTTGCAAGACATTACACTAATCAGAAAAAAGCAGGATGCAAAAGAATGTTATTAGTGAAAAGACATCACATGAATAACATAAAGAAGCATATTTTTATTGATACATAATATTGGTACATATTTATGCAGGACATGTGGTATTTTGTTACTAGATTGATGCAAAAGTGATTGCATTTTTGCCATTAAAAAACAGCAAAAACTGCAATTACTTTTGCACCAACCCAATACATGCGTAGAATGTGTAATGATCAAGTAAGGAAGTTTAGGGTATTATCACCTTGAGTACTTATTATTTGTATGTGTTGGGAAAACTTAAAGTCCTTTCTTTTAGCTATTTTGAAACTGGACCCCTTCCTTACACCATATACAAAAATTAACTCAAGATAGATTAAAGACTTAAATGTAAAACACAAAACTATAAGAACCATGGAAAACAATTTAGGCAATATCATTCAGGGCATAAGGCACGAGCAAAGCTTTCATGATGAAGATGCCAAAAGCAACTACAGCAAAAGCAAAAATTGACAAATGGGATCTAATTAAAGTGTTTATGCACTGCTAAAGAAACTATTGGTAGAGTAAACAGACAACCTACAGAATGGGAGAAAACTTTTGCAAAGTATGCATCTGACAAAGGTCCAATATCCAGCATCTATAAGGAACTTAAACAAATTTACAAGTAAAAAACCAAGCAGCCCTATTAAAAAGTGGGCAAAGGACATGAACAGACACTTTTCAAAAGAAGAAATACATGTGGCCAAAAACCATACACAAAAAGCTCAACATCACTGATCATTAGAGAAATGTAAAGCAAAACCACAATGAGGTACCCTCTCACACCAATCAAAATAGGTAGTATTTAAAATAACAACAACAACGACAACAAAAATGACAGATGCTGGTAAGGTTGTGGAGAAAAAGGAACACTTACACACTGTTGATGGGAGTATAAAAATACCATTCAACCCAGCAAACCCATTACTGGATATGTACCCAAAGGACTGTGAAGTGTTCTCTTATAAAGACGCATGCATATATTTATTGCAGCACTATTCACAGTAGCAAAGACATGGAATCAACCTAAATGCCCATCAATGATAGACTGGATAAAGAAAATGTGGTAATACACAGTATGAAATACTATGCAGCCATAAAACTAATGAAATCATGTCCTTTGCAGGAACATGGATGGAGCTAGAGGCCATTATCCATGGCAAACTAATGCAGGAACAGAAAACCAACTCTGGCATATTCTCACTTATAAGTGGGAGCTAAATGATAAGAACAGATGAACACATACAGCGGAACAACACACACTGGGGTATGTTAGACAGTGGATGGTAGGAGGAGGGAGAGGATCAGGAAAAATAACTAATGGGTACTAGGCTTAATACATGGATGATGAAACAATCTGTACAACAATACCTCATGACACAAATTTAGCTATGTAACAAACCTGCACATGTAGTGCTGAATTTAAAATAAAAGTTTAAAAAAATTTAGTACATTGTTATTAACTGTAGTTACCCTACTGTGCTGTTGAACATTAGAACTTACTAAGAATAACTTATATGTATTTAAGAGTTTCCTTCTATGCAGACCCTGAATGAGAGTTCCTGTAGTGACTTTAAACACCTTTCTACTTGGGAATGATGAAAGTACTGGGTAGACCTGGATCCCAGTAAAATATGTGAGTTCACTATTATCTCCAAATGAAGGAGGAAAAGAGCTGAAATACATAAAGAAAATCTACCTCCTTCTTTGGAAGAGATATTTGGGCTTTACCAAGAGAACGTTCAAACTACTGAGATTCCTTTCTTCCTCACAAGTCTGTCCTTATTATGGAGGCTTTCTCATTTTTATCTTCTTAGTTTGGCTCATACAATTTTTTCTCTTCACTTCATGTATGCCTTCTCCCTGCTAAATCGTTCCCATCATTACAAAATCATAATCTATTATCTGCTATTTTCTATGTCTCTTTTTACTTCACATTTTCTTGTAGCTACTGTGTCATTTCTCTGTCCTCTTTGACAGCAAAACGAATCAAAGCATGTATCTATTTTCCCTTATCCCCACAGCCTCAACATTCATCCATTTCTCATCCTCTCCAATTGGACCTCTATGCTTACAGATGCATGGAATTGTTCTTGGTAAGGTAACCAACAGCCTATAAGTTCACAAATGCAAGAGGTTTTTCTCTCTGTATTCCATATTTTAGCATTGTTTTACATATCCATGTCATCCCATTTTTCCCAAACCTTGGATCCTCTTGGAAGCAGAGTCAACTTTGTAGGAAGATGTCTTTGATTATCACTGAGATGCCCTATGGCATAGTGGCTGCCCTGTTGCATCTCCCCATCAACCTCACTCCCATGCCCCAAACCTACAGACTCTCCATTCATCTAAATCCTATCCCTCCTTCAATGCTTACTTTCATCTCCACCTTTTCTGTGTGATTACCTTTGTCTCAAAACTGTCATATTATTCATATGGCTACTTACTTAGCATTTATTATATGCTATCATGCCTAAGCTGCCTTGGAAGTACATGCTGTCTGTCTATCTATCTATCTTTCTATCTATCTATCTATCTAGCCATCTATCTATCTTCTATCTTCATCATCATCATCTATCATCTTCTATCTCTCCACCCACCCACCCTGCCAGACATAAGTTTCTTTGTAGAGAAGTTTTGTCTCAAACCTCTAATTTTTTCATTGCATACGGTTATGGACTTGAACCTGAGCCATATACTGGAAAAAAGAAACCTTTTCTTATTGCATCACACACAAAGGTGTCATATTGTTTATAAATTAAGTAACCGAATTTGAATTTATCTGCTTCTGGACTGCCACATTTGTTCTACTCTCAATGCGTTTATTCTTGCATAAGACTATTTTGATTCATTGAGTGAGAAAGAATAAACATGATTTAATGGTGACATTGAGGAAAGATGAATTTTCTTGAATTTAATTCACAGTGACAGATAACAAGATCACTTCTCTCATTTAAGAAGAAGGATACAGGAGGAAGGAGAAATACCTTATTTATTTTTCCAGTGGCATTTCTCTTCTTCATACCTTACAAGTGACCATTTTGTGCCTGACAAGAAAGAAAAAAAAAACTCATGTGTTTCTTGTTGTTTTCTCAAACTGGGACTCCACAGTGCTATTCTATAAATTAGAACTTGAGCATAAACTTAGTGAAAATTAACTGTGGACTGTAAGTTTCCCTCTAACAGGGAGAGAAGAGTGTGGTTTTTGTATTGCCTCATTATTTCCAAAACTCTGAAAATATTAGAGGAATTTTCCTACACATGTTTATAATACAACTAAAGGAAGTGATAGAGAAAGAAAAGTCATAGTTTATGGATGTCTCAACCTGCAAATTATTACATCAAGTGTTCCACACAGGTTATTTTAAATTTTACAACAACATTGACTAATAGGTAATATTATATCAATTTTCCACATGAAATAACTGGGGTGCAGAAAAATTAACAGGCTTCTGATTTCAGGACAAGATGTCATAAATCCATTTTCCCGGCTACTTCCCTCTAAATACAACCAAATTATTAGTAAACAATTCAACAGTAATAACAAAAGGACTCAAAGATACGAAAGGGGAAGGCAGACTGGCTAGTGATGCCAAGATTTAAGAAATGACACCACAGTGATGTTCTTGAGCTTTTAAAAATTTTCCATATATTTCCAAGAGAGGCCAGTAACCCAGAACTGACCACAGGCATAAGCACAACAAAGAAACAAAAAATAAAATAAGAAAAGCCTATTTTCTTTAGCCAAATGACTAGAAAAGGAGAAACTAAGCAGAGACCTTACCAGGAGCTTCCAACTCCAGACCAAAACCCATAGCATATGCAAAGTGGATATGCTGGCATTTGCAGGGTGCTTGACATCTCCTAGCCCTCTAATCAGTGGCAGAAGTTATCCAGGCCAGCCAAATTTCCTGAACTTCTAATATGATGGCCCCATGCAGCCCAAGTAGCACTTGAAGGAACTGAGCAGCAGCCTCAGAGTCAACAGAATAACGAACACCAGAACGGCATTGCAAGGAATCTGAAAACTCAGTTGTCATTGCAGTTACAGCTTTAGCAGTAGGTCAGTACCTACACACTAAACCTAAACAAGATGACTGCCTGCTAAAACACACATCATCTTCAGAATCAGGAGAAGGAACTTGAATGGGGAAAAATATCGATTGACAAATGCCAAAATGAAGTAGATATTGAAATTATCTGACAAGAACTTTAAGACAGCCATAGTAAAAATGCTTCAACAATTGTGAATTATCTTAAAACAATTGAAAAAAATAGGAAGTCTTAACAAAAACATTGAATTTATTTAAAAAAACAAATAGAAATTATAGAAGTTAAAAATACAATAACCAAAAAGAAAAATGCATTGGATGGGCTCAGAGGAGAGTGAGATGACAAAGGACTGAAAGAGTGAACTTGAAAGGGAACAATAGGGTTTATTTAAACTAAACAACAGAAATAAAATATACTGAAAATCAATGAACACAGACTGAGAGGCTTATGGGACCAAAACAAAAGATTCAACATTCATATCATCAAAGATATAGAACAAGAAGATAAAAATGTGGGGCTAAATGATACTAAAAACATAATAATAATAATGGCTGAAAACTTCCCAAATTTGATGAAAACTATTAACCTGTAGATTCACAATCTGACCAAATCCAAATCCAATAAACCAAAGAAACTTATGCCAAAAACTTTACAGTCAAATTTCTAAAAATGAATTACAAAGTAAAACACAGCCAAAGAGAAATGATATATTACCTATCGAGCAACACAAATTCAAATAATAGTACATTTCTCATTTAAAATCATGGGGACTAGAACAAAGGAATACATTTTTCAAATGCTGAAAGAAAACTGTCAGCTATCAACTCTGTATCATGTGAAAATATCCTTTAAAAATGAAAGAGAAATCAAAACATTCTCAGAGTAATAAAATAAAGAGAAGTTTTCTTACCAGATCTATTCTTAAAGAATGGCCAAAAGAAGCTTCCAGAAACAAACAAAAAAATAGTAATCATAACCGAAGAAGCCTTGGAACTTTGAAAAAGAAAGGACAGAATGGGCAAAAATGGCAGTGAATATAATAGACTAATCTTTAACTCATAAGTTTCCTTAATATTTGATGGTTGAAGCAAAAATTATAATACCAGTTGATGTGGTGCTCGATGTATGAAGAAGAAATACTTCTTTTTGTAAGTGAGGAAGGATCTAAATGGAAATAAAATTTTAATATTCATATAAAATGGTAAAATGTCAACATCGATGAGCTGTGAAAAGTTACATATGTCATATATATATGGTAATACCTAGAAGAATCACTAAAAAATTATACAGAATAACATATTCAAATACATCATAAATAATTCTAAATGAAACTCTTAACCATATTCAAATAATTTCTAAAAAGTCAAGAAAAGAGTAACTTAGAAATGATGAACAAAACAAACAGAAAACAAGAAATAAAATGTCAGAGACCTATCATATCAATGATTACTTTAACCATTTTAAATACACAGGTTAAAATACAGAAATTAGACTAGTGGATTAAAAAAAGAAAGAACACGATAAGATGCACAGCCCTATTATACATTGTCTAAAAGAAACTCACTTTAAATAAAATGATATAAGAAAATTGAATGTAAAAGGATGGATAAATATATATCACACAAACATCAACTTGTTTAAAAATCAAGAATAGTTATATTAATACCATACAAAGTATACTATAAAGCAAAATAAATTAGTAAAAATAGAGTGATATTACATAATGAAAAGATCAAGTTGTAAGGTAAATACAGTCATCCTGAATATGCATGCACCAAACAGGGTTTCAAAATTTATGAAGCAAAATCTGAGAAGCTAAAAGAAGTACTATAAAAAGTATTAAAAAGTAATAAAAGAAGTACAAATCGATAATTGTAGTTAGGCATTTAAAACCCTCACTCTGAGTAACTGGTAGAACAACAAGAGATAAAACAAGCTATTATATAGAACTAAACAATACTATCAACCAACAGAATCTGAGTATATCCTGTGATGATGATACAATTGTACACTGTGATTGTGAAAAGAGTCATATACATGTGATAAAATTGAACAGAAGTGCACACACATACATACACACCCACATAAGTGAGTGCATGAATAACCAGAGAAACCTAAATAAGTTCTGTGAGTTGTACCAATGTCAATTTCCAGGTATTAATACTGTATTATAGTTAAGCATGATATTAATACTGCGGAGGCTAGATAAATAGTTCACGGGATCCCCCTATATATTTATTTGAAACTACATGTAAATATGCAATTATTTCAAAATAAAACTTTAAGTTACAGGAAAATAGTAACTTTAGAAATATATGCAGAATGGTGCCCAAATCCAAATATACCTTGCTGCCTCTCCGGGTTGTATTCACTGTCCTTATTCCTTAAAAATAAATTGAAGTATCTGGAAGGCTCATTAGTCTTTTTCTCAATGAAAATCTGAATAATTATTCAAATGTCTATATAACATAGGGAGGGAAAAGCTGTAACAGTAACTGTTCATCATTTACTAAATATATTTTACAAGGACATCTCAATTCTCTACCACTCTTTGCTAGTGAAGACATTTATGAAATTCTGATCCACTGACAATTTAAAATTTCTAAAGGAAATCACAATAATTTAATACATTGAAAATGTAATAAAATCTCCTTACAGATACTATGTTGTGCAAATTATCAAAGCAATCTGAGCTTTCATTTTTAGAGTCTACAGCAAAGTGCAACTTTTAGATCTCATGAAATAAACAGAGCTTATTTTAATTCCTGTAGGGTCACATCTAGCTTTAGCCACAAGCTAAAAAGAAAACATGTTTACATACCTTACTGCAAAAATAAATAATACCACAATTTTTCATAGCTTTCATATCTCTATAGTCATCTTTCACTCATAAAATGGAATTTTTTTAAGTAAGGAGTCATTTTGCTGATAATTTTATTCAATATGCTTTTTTCTCTAACATAAAGGTTTGGTGACAACATATTCAGCCTTCCTTAGTTTATTTTTTTAATTTTATTAAATAAATCACTTAAGGATCAAGTCAGCTCATTGAAAAACACAAAAAAAAAGCCTCAAACACTCCAGAAGAATAGACGTTGAGCCAAAATCTCTGTAACTTAATCCATCCAACAGTCCAGAAATGTACACAGAAAGATGAATGCTGTTGTATGATCTATATTTTTAAAATGTTGATTTGAAGTTATAAATGTTCCTTTTTCTGCAATATGTATTCATTTTCCACTCTGACTAAACAGAATTCCAAAATTTCATAAATTATCAAGCTATTTAGGATGCATAATTAATTGGATTGTACTGTGCCATATTTATGAGGGTTATTCATGCACAGTATGAGATAATCATAAATTATTTTGTTAACAAAATCTCTTGAGAGACTTTTTAAAGAGTCTTCCCTTGAGTAACTTCCCTCGGTGTGACTGCTGTCTGGTATTTTTTTGTTGGTTAAATCAGGAATGAGCTATTTATCACTTTATGATTATAAGTCTAATCTGAAAAATACTTAAGTAATGTGCAGAGGAGGTGCAAAACAATATTGGGATTTAAAATCTTCAAATGTTAGAAATAATTTGAAGAAAAAGACAAAATGCTACTTGTAGATTTGATGCCTACATTTATAATTAAATTTATCTATGAGTTCCAATTCTCCATTTCTTGAAACAAAATTTGTAAAAACTCTGAGGTTTTTATAATTTTTGGAGCAACTTTTAAAAAGCAGAATTCTAAGCAGAGTTCATGACCATAAATATGAGAAGGGAAAGGAAAGTGTTTTCTAAAAAAATATAGAAGGCCAAACACATCAAATGATATTTAATTGGGACTGGAAATATTCCAAGTTTGACTTTCAAAAAAAAAAAGCTTTCATTACAATAGTTCACGTTGGGCTCATGTTGAGCCTGCCAAAAATTCAAGCTAGATCAGAGCCTTTTTTGAAATAAACACAAGCTTAATCTGATGTAGATATTTCAAAACTCCCACTGCTTTAGTTATAACATCATCTGTTACTGAATGATTTATAAATCACCCTCTATAGACAAATTTCTGCAAGATGGAGGGTGAGATATTTTAACCTGAGGACATAAGGACATGTCTAACTCATACACTAAAGCCACATTTAGAACAACTCTTCTTGGGCACAAACAAACAAGCTTTTTCTGTTCATGCTTTTTTAAGATGGTGATTGTATCTGAAAATTCACAGCACCTAAAATGCTACTCTGTTTTCCCCAATGATGAGTCAATAAATGGTCATTGTTGTTATTATTCAGTGCCACTAGAGGACTATCCTTGAGAGCCTGCTGCATGCCAGGATCTCAACTGTGTGTTTTCAAATAGCAACTAAGATTCTGAGCTCTTGAGTCTGACTATGGGGCTTGACTTCCAGGTTCCTGATCCATTGCTGTGGATCTTGAGCCAGTTACCTAATCTGTATGTGCCTTACCTATCTCCCTGTTAAAATGGACATAATATACTAATGCCTGTCTCTTAGAACTGCTGTGAAGAAATGAGTTAATGCATGTGACTCCCTTAGAACAGTGCCTGGCATGAAAGCATTTATTAGATGTTAGTTATTATTATTTTTCAATTATTTTACCAATTTTACAGAAGAAACTTGAAGTAAGTTAACTTTCCTAAGGTTTCGTGATAGATATGCAAATACTGGCTTATTTGTTACCAATAAATTTTGTGCCCAATAATGACTAGTATTATTTCTTTGCAATATTACTCACTACTTTATGAGGACACATAATAATTTCAAAAGTTAAGAGTTCTCACTGCAGGATGCTTTGGTATATGTCTTTTAGTTAAATTTGTACCTTAGCATATCCAGAAAAAAACAGTTGTACTTAAGAATGTTAGTAGGAGAGAGAACGTAATAATCTATATAAATTTTCAGGAAGTCACTGAAAATGGACACTAATTTACAAACTCCAGTGGTATTTATAGGAGCAGATATATCTATCCCCTGACCATGTGGAAATACTTGTGTAATGTCAGTACATCCAGAAGAAAAGTCGTTAGACGGTAGTTAAGGCAATTGGCAACACAAAGTGAAGACTTCTTACAAATATTCAATTTTTAAATTGAGAGATTTATATTCAAAAAAAAAAGCTTATGGTATTCAATTGCAGGGAGATCATTTTTACCATAACAAGTCTGGGACAGACTCTCTGGTTCAAGTCATTATTCTATCTGTAGAAGTTGGGATAAGAATGTAACTAAGCCATGCATGCTACCTACCAGGTAGACTGCTGTAAAACTTAAATAGGCAATGCTTATAAAGCACTAATCACAGAACTTAGAATATTTATAAGCACTCGATAAAAATCAGCTGCTACTGTTAATGGTGTCAATGGTATTGCTACTTCCTAAAGCAAGCAAAACAGTTTTGTCTAACTGCCCCTCTGCCTAAGTCCATTACAAACAGATGCATTAAAAATAGGGACTTCCATGGGTAATGAGATGAATTGATACATTCTTTATAACAGTACATGGGTAGGATTATAAAAGACATTCTCTACTGAAACAAGAGGAAATGGCTACCTCATAAAGCAAGCTATTTTCCTCCGCTTTATGGTTTAGCCTAGGGAACTTCAGCACCTAGGTCTATTGTGGTTTCAGATCCATCCTGCAGCATCCGAGCAAGTGCTGCAGGAAGGAGGATCAGCAGCTGTTTTGTAACCCTCCAGGGATTTTGTGATATCAGTGCACATAAGAGAGCCCTGTAGAAATAAACAGGGTAAATGTCCCAAGACAGTATTTGAGAAGTCTTAAGATGAGAATGCAGAACAAGTATTTATTTTCTTTTTAGTAGCAATTATTCTGTGTGATAATGGACTCAAATGTAATAATTATTATTAAGCAATTATATAGCACTTTATTTTTGCAAAGTGCTTTACGATAATTTTTATTAGATAGTCATCACAATAACCCTGCGAAAGAGGTCATAATATCTTCAAGGAGGATAAGATAAAGCTACTTTTTTCCTGAAATAGCTTACAATAAAATGTTCTAATTTTCCTAATTCTAAATACAAGAGTTTCATGTTGTGATTTGTTTGACCATCTAGCACACGACCTGGTTTAATAATGTGCAATTTGGAATCACCCTGCCTGTTAACTGCCTGATGCAATTGCAGAGAAAGTCCTGCATCCTCAAGGGCAATACAAATAATCGTAAAGATTAAAAATGTGAAGAGCAGACAATAGCAGGACAGAAATTCAAGAAAAGGAATGGTTAATGAAACTTTATAAATTGTTTAATCAGAACAACAACAAAATTAATATTTGCATTGTTTTACAATTCCCCAAACACTGCTTTTTTTATTTTTATTTTTATTTATTTACTTATTTATTTTTATTATACTTTAAGTTCTAGGGTACATGTGCACAACGTGCAGGTTTGTTACGTATGTATACATGTGCCATGTTGGTGTGCTGCACCCATCAACTCGTCAGCACCCTTCAACTCGTCATTTACATCAGGTGTAACTCCCAGTGCCGTCCCTTCCCCCTCCCCACTCCCCACAATAGGCCCCGGTGTGTGATGCTCCCCTTCCCGTGTCCAAGTGATCTCAATGTTCAATTCCCACCTATGAGTGAGAACATGCAGTGCCCCAAACACTGTTAACCAATGTATTTTATAATTAATGTTTTGATTATCACAATTTACTAAGAATTTTTAAAAGTTTTTTTATACACACAGAAATGGAGTTCAAAAGGGTGAATAACCGGCTGAAGGTCATACAACTAATAGTCAGTAAAATCAGTCGTTTACAATGTCTTTCTAATCTCAACCAAGCTAGCTCTAGTCAACCTAACGGTTTAAGGGGTGTGACCAATTCACCTAAGGCTGCAAAGAAAATAAGAAGTTACCCTTTTGCAAAACTGTCACTCTAGGCTAGCTTATTGCGTAAATCATCTCCTCCCAAATAATGTATAACTTCAATTTGTAGAAATGTGTATTCGCGCTGTCCTTGGACAGCTCCACAGAGAATGAGAAGTGATGGTATTTTGGAGTCCTGTCACTGTCACTGGTAGTCAGGGTGACTGTGTTTGCAGTACCAGTGCCATGGTATATTTATCCGAACAGTGGTCAGAACGATATAGAAATCCATGGCCAAGAAGGGTATTACCTTCCAATGCCATCTAGCACTATTCAAAGGATGCTAACATTACAGTAAACTTGCTGCCAAGCACTTGTTACCCTCTGAAAATTCAATCTGTTGCTCTCCAGAACACTAGGGAAAATGGTGTTGTAAGAGGATAGGGTAGCCGCATCAAAAGAAGTGTTTAGTTCCAGTAGCCTAGAGCAAAAGTTTGGGCTTCTTTCTCGGGGGGAAAAAAAATACACACACACACACACACACACACACACACACACACACTACTGGCTGCATGAGGTAGGAGTTCTTGGCCTTCTTTAACCTTCTTTAATTGCTGTGTTTAACTTATGAAGCACTGCAGGCCAAGAATATGTACACATGGGAGACTTATCTAGACAATGCTGTGGACAGATGTACTCCAGACAGCAGTGAATAGGTGTGAAATAAAGAGAAGAAAAAAATGGGGAGTTCTATTTGTACCCACAGGGAGGAAAAATTCTGTACCCAGCAGCCAAGAGCCAAATCAGACCCAAAGGAGGCATCGCAACTGAAGAGGTTAAAGAACTGGGGCCAGCAGAATGCTCAGAGGAAAATGCTGAGCTTCTGCCTCTTCTGTTTGTGTTAAATGTAGGATTACTCTTTTATGTTCTCATCATTCTCTACTGCCACTGTCTATCAACCCAAGTGTGCTTGCTGTTGTCAATCTGCAAGGACATGATCTGATTAAAACATCCTGTGGAAGTAGTGACACAGATTTCTAAGGAAATCTTTTGGAAGCTTAAAAAATAAAATATTATGGCTCTATTGGAAGTAGAAATCTCCAACACGAAGTTTCAAATGTGAGCTTCTTTTAGGTCATGAAACATGACTCAGACTTTCCCATACCAGGTACTGTGAGGCAGGTGCTTAACGTTGACGTACCTGAGGCTTAAACATGGACTTCAGGAGGCAGCAATGCTAATAAAAGTTGCAAGAATTACCGCCTTTGAAATGTTTTTCAGAATACTTTTTAAAATAGGTGTTAAAACAATAATCCAATAGTAGATCTTCTTGAATAATGAAAGCCTGAATTCTTTCATGTTGTACAGAAGTATTAATTTTATACAGGGATATTTATTTTCTAGAAGATTAATTGTATAAGCAACCAAGAAAGTGGAGTTGTCTAGAAATAAATGTGGAAAATTAAATTACGTAGAAATAAATTTATCCCATCTTCCTTGGACAGCATCTAACCATTCATATTATACATATTATCTTACCCCACATAAGGCTGTGGAGCCAGATAATAAATGGGGAAATGAGGGTTTGTTTTCCTTTAAGAAAAATAAAACAAAGTACACATACAAAAATTAACTTAGGGAAATTTAGTGGAAAAACATATTTAATATTATTTTCCGAATTGTTGCTGAAAGTATTTTACAGTGTTCTTTCTGAAAAATAAAACAAAACAGTTTTTCTATATTATAGTGTGCTAATACTAATGATGATTAAAGAGAAATAATCGTATAAAATAATTACCATGACTATGTAAAGTAGATTTGCCTAAGGGCAGATTCACCTTCCACGAGGTCCTCTTTCCCCCCCCGACTGTCAGTTTTTCCAACTTCTCTATTAAGGGCTTTGTCCATCTTTGTGGGGGAGATTGGGCCTGGGCAGGGGAAGCAAGAGGGTGGGTAGTAGGGGAGTTAGTCACCAGGTTCTTTATTTTCTTGGTGAGGGATGGAACACCTTCTCCTTTGTGAATACTCTTTGTGGGATCAGCAATTAGGCCTTTCGCTCCCTGGAGTCTTGGGGCAGCTGTCAAGAGCACAGACCACTACATGGCCTCAGAGCTGCATTTTAATTTTGCAGATGAAGGAAACGGCTTCACAGGAGTGGGGGACTGTGCGGTTGAGGCTGGCTAATACGCAGACTTTTTCCAATAGGCTTTATAAGTTAGCAAATCTAATCTTGACTTTTTTTACTTCGGATCTAATATCCAAAATGAGAAAAATTCAATTGGCGAAGAAAAATTCATCATTAGAACCTAGAATATCTAGTTAATTATGTGATCAGTATAGTGAAATTAGTTATTTGATATTTTATTGATAATGCATTCATATACATCAATTACATATCTATATATGTAGATAAAGATAGATATATTTTTCTATATACATGTGCATACATGCAAACAGTTTTAAAACTGTTATCTTTTTTATTATTCATCTTATAAATATGAATATATAAAACATGTATAAAATTCCAGGAGAATTTATGTAAGGAAATACTTGCCTATATTTGGCAGAAATATTCTTTTAAGCTGTTATAGTAATTAGAATAATTTTTTGTATTTTCAATCTATGCAAAAAATTGTTGCATAATTTAACACTCAGAATATTGAGTATTCTCAGCTAGCCTTTTAGTCCTTTAAAAACCTGGATTCTATTTTAATATATTGCATTTCCAGACAAATTACATTCATAAATATGCACTTTAAATGTTTAACTTGGCTTTATATAGAAATATGCCACAGTGTATATTAGCACATATTGCCAGGTTGAACGAATCAAGGTAACCATCATCAAGCTTAGGATAAACCATTGTTCTAAAAACAATGGAACTCTGAACCCAGAAAAAGACCCATGAAGATCTCACTAGAACTGATCCAGCTCCTTTCTTCTGTTTCTTATTCTTTTCATTTCTCTTAGCCACATCTTTCACTAGGAGGAGTTGGTAAAATAATTAGGTTGTATTTTGACAAATTGAGGCTTAAAGAACATATATTTAGCTAAGAAATCTTATAATATCACAAGAGCTGGAGTTTGCCTTTAGGGAATATACATTTCAAACAGGACTACCCAAAGCACGTAATTTTGGAATTTTAACATCTCTCTGTTGAGAAAAATAACAAAAAGTTGTACCAAAGGACTTAATTACATCAAACTACTCTTTTTGAGGTACTTATAATGAGTATGTTTGGTTGAAGAAATAAACATTTAATTGAATTAAACTGCAAAAAGCAAACTCATGTGCTTCAACACATTAAACTATTTTTGATGATTTTAGTTTGGCAAATTAAACATCATAAAAATATACATAGCAAGTTTTAATTTGCATTCTCTCTCAAATGCCTATACTTTTGCCTGAGTGTTCCTTTAACTGCCCAAAGCTTTTAAAACAAAAACAAGAAGGAAAGGACACGAGAAAGAATTTAGAAAGGAGATGGTTACTGCAAGTGGTTCTGCAGTTGCCTCTCTTCTTACACCCCTTCATTTTCAAATGTCACCAAAATTGAGAGGTGCAAAAGACTGTGCTAATTTTCCTTACAGCTTTAGTCTTCACACTAATTTATTACCCCAATGCCTCAGAAATTGGTCAAGTTAAATATTTTGTTTTCCTTAAACATTTTTTTTCTGGTGAAAAGAACACACTGCTTATTCATTAATGACTGGCCATAGTTTCAATGAGTAGAATGTACTCTATAAGCAAAACGCAATGATTACAGTGATATGTGTAACACACTTTGTTCCAAAAAATTAAGGCAGCTATAGAAATCAAAACTGACCAAAAAAACCCCAGTTATATTTGAATGTTGCACCTGCCCAGATATTTGCAACTATATCAAAGCTCCCAGTCGGGGTCTTTGTCAAGAATGTGCAGCACTCTCATGTTTACAATGCAGATGAGTGATAGATCCTTACTGTAGCTCAGTAATCTTTCCCTTCTTTACTCCCTTGCACCTCTCTAGTGTTACTTCAATCCCTTTAATCTGAAGTTAGTACCTCCAGTGTTTTGAAATCTTTTATTGTCCAAATTTTGATCACATAGTTGACACTCTAGGTTTTGCCCAGAGGTGAGCCTAAAGAAATTTTGAAGAAGGCTGTATATCCCCAGAGCAAAGTACCTCTTCTTCCATTGCCCTCTCTTTACCATTGGTGATCACATGATCCCAAGGGGGAGGCTGCTACCCCTCCCCCTACCCTATGCCCGATTGTACCCAACCTGGGACCTGGTTCACCTTCGTGTCCCCAAGGTTCTCTCACAATAATAACCTAATAACTTGTTAATGCATAGGACTTGCGTGCCAGTCCCCATGTCAAGGGCATCAGACAGTATAGGTTATTTCATCTCCACAACAAACCGATGAGGCTGGTGTTACTAACCTGGCTTTGCAAATGAGGTAATGGGTACTCATAGAAGCTCAGTGGTTTCCCATACCCACAGAGCTCATAATAAGCAAATTTAAGTAAATGATTACAAGTCGTTATGGAGCAACATATCAAATAGTTGTTGCAAATAGTACTACAAATACTTGCAAAAATAAATCTTGCAAATAGTACTAAATCACCAAAGACTGGCAGTATCAGACACTGGTCATGGCAATGCAAGGGGCTATTTCGGTATTTGGGTGTTCTTAAGGTCACACATTAAAATTATTCCTCAGACTATCTTAAACACCTAAAATGCCCATAATATAATCTGCTCTTTTCATTTTCTCCATTTTTTATGCCTAAGAGTGAAGGATTTAGAGTGTGAGTCTACCTTGAATGACTAGAAATCCTGCAAACTGACAGAACAGTTAGAAGAGGATTTGGATAGTGAAAGAAGGTTGACCTTTGGAATTATAGACACTTTGATTGTAATGCAAGCTCATTCACTTAGTAGCTAAATTTCTCTCAAGTATGTAAATAACTTCCTCTTACCTGGTCTGCAATATGAGAATAATAATCTATTGAGAGAAGTTCAGTTGATACCAGTCGTATATTTTGTAATCCTTAGTCTGGATTCTCAAAAATTGCAGTTAATATTTCTTGTACTCCAGGATTAAACCATTTTGTAATCTCTCTGCCATTAGGCATTCCCTTATCTAATAAAGGGAACAAGTCACTAATTATCTGAGTCCACTTGTTTTAGAGTATTTTGCTGTCACCTTTTCCTTATTGAGCTATGCAATTTCAGTACTCACCTAATCTTTCTAATCATGCTGATGCTGGGTAGAGAACCAAATACAGAGATGTAGAGCTGACTGTTACAAAACACCTATAGTTCACAAAGGAAATAAAGGAGAACACTCTACTCAAATATATTTGAATTAAACATAAGGTTCCTGGTGACAAGTTGGGAGGAGTTTTCTTCTTTCATGTCAACATCTTATTTTAAATGACCACACAGAAACAAGCAGGAGACAATTGTAATCTGTTTATCATTTGTTCAGCTTAGAACCATGAATTCAGTAATGTCTTCTACAGTTCTGTAAGTTAAGTGTACTAATGTCTTTATATAATTTACCCAATTTTCCTAAATCACTTCCGTCATGCGTAAGAATACCCATTTCCCAAGGTGTTGGTAATATGTTAAGTGGGGTAATAAACATGAGGGCAGCTAGCATAGTCACTAGCTTAATATCTGTTAGTATTTTTCTTTCTCTCTCTCTTCCTTTTATCCTTATCATTGGGTTCATAAAGGCAGATGAATGTGAGGCATTCCAGAACAAAGATCTTTGAGTACACTTTGCTTCTCACGTGGTAAACCCCGTATCTGTACTCTATTAGGCACTCCTGAATTCCTCACAATTTGGAAACAATTATTCCCAGTTTGCTCCAGTTCTGAGTAAAGTCACGAACAGGTGAATTTGAGAGCAGAGTCTGCTTGCTGGAAAGTGATCGAAGTGCCATTTCAGCCATGTCTAATTTATGTAGTATTCAAAAATCTGTAAAGATTCTTCTGTCACATCATTCACCCAAATAAAAGGGAATAAAAATAAAGTAGAAACCTGTTTGATGCCTCAGGCATGTTCAGCGTGCTGCTCAGGTCAGTTCATTTCAATACTTAATTTATGGCACTTCATTTAATGGAATCATTTAACACCTAAAAAGTAATTATAAATATGAACAAATTTGATTTCCTGGGGTTGGTATTTGACATCTCCGAAACATTGAAATCCCTACTGCTGGCTTAATCTATGTTTGGCACTCGGTAAACAATTAAACTAAATTAATTCTAAATATGGGTTATGAATGAGCTCTTACATATCTCAGTCTAGACTTATTTATATTGTAATTTAAGTTAGCAATGAATAAAGGAATGATTTCCTGCAACATCATCACTCAAAATTAAGTAGTGTACCAGAATATTGGCTTGCAGATTGCCAGAGTTCGAAGTAAACTAATCATATATTGTAACTAGAAGAAAGCTAGAGGCCATCTAATTTGGTTTGTACTTCACACGTAAGGAAACAGACACAGAGATGCTAAGGGACTTGGATGAAGTCACACAGCTGCTTAGCAGCAAAATCCATGGTTCAAATCTCCTCTCTTCCAAATTAGAACTTTGTCTATTAAATGATACAATTACTGGTTGATCTATTATATAAGAATATATGTTCATTTTTGAAATATATTACTAATCAAGTTGTCAACTTGTTGTTTCAAGTTTCTTATAATTTATTTGTTACAATTTATTTACCAAGATTATATTCCCCCAGTTCCCTCCCATATATAAATCCAGGAATGTTGAAGTCAGGAAGAAAATGAATAGCCATGTAAGCCTATGTTCCTCTGTATCCTGGAGGTGTGGTTACAACTATGGTTTAAATATGTAACCCTTTCTGGATGAAAGACATTGGGAAGATGAGTCGGATAAAACAAAGAGGAAAAGTGTTTGGAAAGGTAGGCAGGGCCTAAGAGTGGTTACTTAACCTGAAAAACTTTGCAAACCATTCCAGTTCTGCTGTCATTTACATCCCCAATGTGATCAATCCACATATATGGATGGAAAACCCATTTTATGGTGAAGAATGGTGGTATGAGCTTGAGAAGTGTAAAGGACAAGTCATGATTTCTGCCAAATGCACCTGGAGAGAAGAGCACATGCAAATAATGAGATAATAATGACTGTGTAGAAGAATTTTTAATGTCTGAAAAGGAAAATATGTATTATATACTACAAAAAGATAAAACAAAATTAACTGCGGTGTCGGAAAACACCACCTGGAGAGAAGCAGGAAATTCACATTGGTTATACACATAGTAGGTGCTTTATATGGAAGATCTATTTTAATGTAAAAATCCTTAAAAGCATTATTATGTAAGAAAAATGCAAGGCATGATATTGCACTCAACTATAGGGAGTTGTATAGAGCTTAGCACTGAGCCTGATATGTAGGAGATACTTAATCAGTGTTGGTTGTAACTAAATCAACTAGACCTACATATCTCATTCTCCTCTAAGTACAGAATGAGATCTCTTTCAGCCACATTCTCTCTATACCACATAGTGATTTTTCTTCTTTCATTTTTCAGCACATTTGCTTTATTGTTTTTTCTAACAAGAGATCAATGTTCTCCTTTTTTTGTAGTACAACTGGGATAAGATGGAGTTCCACAGCCCAAAGGATAAATTTTGGGCTGCATAGAGCTCATAGTAATCTACTGTCTTAGTCCCAAATCCACATTCTCTGAACGAAGAATACAATTAGGCCAGTTTGAGACATGTGCATACTCCTGGTCCAATTAGTATTGGATTCCACTCCAGGGCAGGAGTAGAATCACGTAATACAAATGTGACTGCTCAGGATCATCCCTGGTTGAGAAAGTCATTTGTCAGATAGTAAGAGCATACCAGCTTTCCTCTGACTACTATATATAGCTATATAACAGACAAAGGTTATAAAACTATTAAGTGGTGGGGCAAAGATCCAAGCCCAAGTCTCAATTTTAAAGATTCTGCAGTTAACCACTATGTGTGCTACCATTCCCAACAACAAATTGATTAAATATTTTCCCATGTTATTCTAAGAATTACTATTTTTTTCAAATGCCTACTGCTCAATGCTGTAAATACCAATATAGTCACTCTAGGCTAAAATTATCAAGAATTGGTAATTCATTCTTTGCATTTACCTTGGGTTCAGTTTAAGGTTTCTATTGTGGGGTGTTCGATAACAAAATAATTCTTAAATGATTATCTCTAAAAGTCTTCATACTATGTCAATACCTTAGCTATATCGAACAGTACCTCACAAACTTGAGTAATGCAGAACAGTTGTAATTTTAAAAGTAAGTCACTTTTATTATACGGGTTATGAAATTATTACAATCGCAAAAGTAGGTATAAACTACTTTTTTCCGTAGCTATTTTATGATAATATTACAAAATAATTCTAAAAAATACAAATTAAGTATTACCAAAACTACTACAGAAATAGAGTTCAATTTAATACTATAATTTAATCAATTTGATGCATTTAGTTAGCACTAAGTCAACACTAGCTTTGTGAATATGCTTCTTCCTACAATGGCATAGGATCATTTTAAACATTTACTCATAATATCTCATATCACTAATACTACCTATAGTACCATGTGTCATGAAGAAAATCAATTCACCCATTCTTACTGTTTAAATTGCTTTGCAACTTTTCCTTGTACCTGATGACATGTCACCATTTGACCTTCAGATGCCCCCACTTCTTTTCTCATTAGCCCAAGACAAATGCATGACTGTACTGGGATATTAGGTAGTCATCTGGATGAGTCCACAGTTGCTTATCCTACATTTCTTAAATTAGCTATTAAAATAAAAGCGTAGAATTTTTAAATCATTGTTGAATTTACTTCTTTGAACTCTCAGAAACACAGAATGTATACATAATGTAGTGAAAAAATGTAATAAATGTAATGAAAAAAACAAAGCAGTATTTGAGGGCAATCAAAGACTACTATATGCACAGATATTTCTCTCTCATATGACAGTATATGAAACAGTCATATTGTGTCATTGTTCAAAGGTTAAATCAATCACTTCTTAAAATGCACCTAGAGGGTCACTCGATTATTTTAATGCTTCCAAGATAATTATCCAGGAGCATGACTACCCCATTTGCAGATTATCCCAATTTATACAGGGCAGGGAGCACTCCCTGAAAGGCCCCACTCCCAGTACACATCCTCACCCACCATTGGGAAGTTGACAAATAGACTTTCCTCACAGTATCTATATTGGCTTCACAGACTAGTACATGATAATCTATTTATTTTCAAAGGGGGAGCTGTGTTAGCTGTTGAGGTGTAATATGGAGATTAGTTTAACCCTGGTAAAAACTAGGGTTCTGATGAATTGAATACCAGTTAGTTAAGTTTGGATACATTTAAGGTGATGTATCCATGCATCCAAACTTAACTAACTGGTGGTTCAATTAATCAAGCTTTCCCCATAGGACAGCAGCTATGGGGAAAATAATAATGCTGAGGCTAGCTCATTCTTCTGCATGTCCTTTCTCAGTAAACAGCACCGTTTTACATGCGGTTTCCCCAGCCAATATGCCAATATGCTGTGCATTTCTTTTTCTTATTCTTTTTCCTACCACATACAACATCTCATTTCTTTTTACTATACCTTTTAAATAATTCCAGTCATTCAGAAAGTCAAGCACTGATGCACTACCATTTTTTTGTTTGTTTGTTTTTTGAGACTTGTGTCTTGCTCTGTCACCCAGGCTGAAGTTCAGTGGCCCAATCATGGCTCACTGCAGCCTTGACTTCCCCGACTCTAGTGATCCGTCCACTTCAGCCTCCCAAGTAGCTGGGACTATAGGCCCATGCCACCATGCCTGGCTAAGTTTTTGTATTTTTTTGTAGAGGTAGGGTTTTAACATGTTGCCTGGGCTAGTTTCAAACTTCTAAGGTCAAGCTATCTGCCCTCCTCAGCCTCCTAAATTACTGGGATTACACGTGAGCCAACGTGCCTGGTCCGTGCACTTCTTTACATAGCTCACTCCCACAACCCGGGCCCTGCCCATCATAATCTCACACCTGGATTCCTCATAATAAGTTCTCAGTGGTATTTCTATCACAAGTTATCCCACTCATCACACAATCCATTTTCCAAACTGCCACTGGAAAAACATTCCTAAGCTTATCACATGTCTGCTCTCAGCTCTTTAGGGACCCATTGTTCATAGGTTAAACATGGTTAATATATCTTGCACAACACTGTATTAACTGGCAGTTATACACCTCTGTAGTCTCATTTCTCGCTACTTACATCTCTCAGTTTAATATTTCTTTTAGATGCATTATATTTCCTCTATCTAAAATATTACACTTTCCATTCCTCTGCTTGGGATGCTCTTTCTAGTCTCTGCTTCTTTCCACTTCCTTTGTCACTTGTGCCTAGCACCAGAGTGATGTGGATGAGCAGTATAATTCAGCACTAGATGTGGATGTGGATGAGCAGTATAACTTCAGGCTGTGGAGTGAGACCGATTGGGAATCAAGTCTAGCTGGTCACTAACTGCATGACCTGGAGCACGTTCTCATCCTCTGCACACATTCATTATTATAGCTAATATTACCTACTCCAAAGAATTATTTTATGGATTAAATTGTGAAGGCATGGAACTGAATTCACACTAAGAAGGCAGTAATTGTTAGCTATACACAAGGCAACAAAAATTCAGGCATTTCCTACTCATGCTTTAGAACTGAGCTTAAATGTCACTCTGTAAAGCCTCGAGGTATTCTCTTGATTCCATGTGTGATTTGGTTACTGTCCTAAATTTTTAAAAATACTTCATATTTTATCTATCATAATATTTATTACATTGTGTTTTAATGACTAGTTTAATTGTATGTCTAACCCAGCAAACCACACACATATCTTTCTGATCCACTGGCTAAAAAGTGCCTGGGAGCATAGGATTTCTTCAAAACTATTTCTCACTTGAATTAAAGTCAAGAGCCTTTCACTAAAAACTTCATCTGTTTCTTACCTATACCAGTGCCTTGCATACAGTCTTTTCTGATTTGACATGTTCCATTTCACAGCTTATCCTTCTCACTTGAGCCTGAGCCTCATATTTTCAGATTTCATTTAAAAAGAGGGAGTAACAGAAGGTTTAATAAATCTAGTTCTATTGTGTTTTTGAAAATCCAAATAGAAGTGCAGGTAATATTGAGCTTGCATAAATTCTAACAAGTTCACTTCGAATAGAATCACTTTCAGTGAAAGGAGATTTCAAACTTAGTTTATTTACTCATTTGCTTCTACATTAAAACAATTTTTTTAGAGCATTGTCTATCTATACCACTCCTAGACATCATTAACTATCCTAGTCATTGTGGTTGTTTTCTTATATATCTTATTTTTTCAACTTAATTGCATGCAGATCCTGGATAGCAGGTACAGATTGTCTTATTTTTCATTAATTCTCCACAGGTTTTAAAACAATAAATGATTCATTATAATAGATAACCAATAAATGTGAAATTACTGGTGTCAATTTTCATTTTTCCCAGACTTCTCATATTTTAACTTTTACGAGATATTCTATCATTTAAACGTTGTATCAGATGAAAAAGGTGTAGTTATTCTCACTTTCATTGGGTTGGTGAGAGTGGTAGAGTGTGAGGATAAGGAAGAGCCTGTTTCTAGGGTCCTTATTTCACTTACATCCTATTCAGGGTTGGTAAATCTCCTGTCTAAGCACACAATGGCATTTTAAGTCAGGGTTTCCCACAGGAAGCATTATGCCTTCAAGAGAGGAAAGAAAAAATCATCGTGGCATGCCAAGCAGGATGTCACTTACACTCGATTGGCCACATCGTCAAGGTTCATTTCCATTAAGCTTTGTGTCAGTTCAGAAACTTTACACATGAGGCTGTGTGTAGCAGTCTACCACTGCTGACTGCCCTGGGGCTAGCCCAGAGTCCCAATCTTGTCACTGGTTTTCCAGAATGTCTCCGTGAGAATTAGTTGCATATGCTGGCCAGCCTCACCATTTGAGACAGGACTGTGGTTTGGTTGTATTTTTATAAATCACTCTGTTACTAAACACTTGCCATCTCTGACATATTTAGATAAGGCAAAGATAAGACCAGGAAGAGAGTGAAAATAGTCATAGATGATAGATAGGTAGCTAGATAGATGGATATAGATGAAATGGATGGATGACTTCTGACATTAATAATAGAAAGCAAATGTGAGAAAGGTATTTCTTTCAATTTCTGTCCAGTGCTTCTTAAATGTGTCATGAAATGTGCATAACAGAGATATTCAGACTATGTTTACTATTGACCATATTAAACTACCGGCATCAGCTTAAAACAAAAGATCATTAGCCCAGATTAACTCCACACAAGAGATAAGGTGTATAGGAGTGTGGAGGTAGAATGAGAAAAGTAAGTTATGTTCTTTTTTCTCTGATTGGTGTAAAGTATTTGCATACCTCAAACAACTTAACTCTTTAAAGACCAATCTTACACATGGTTGCCATTTACGTAATATTATATGAGAGTGTTAAGAAGTTCTCCTTAAAAAAATAATCTCACTCATACTTGTTTGCACAGTGACTAAATTTATACTATTTATTATTGATCCATTTTCATAAATACTGCCAAGAAGTTTCATATTAGAGATCATAAATTTTTAGAAGGCCAATGCATTAATTCAATACAAATCGATACCATCATGTTTTGAATTTGTGACAGTTAAGTGGAAAAATTATGACATAACACAGATAAGTTTTATAGAAATGAAGAGAGAATAAGGTGGCTACACATACATTTGCACATCTTAAGTAATTTTCAGTCTGGGTTTTTATGTAGGCTGCATTAGTAGAGTTAACTTTACAATTTTTTCCATAGTTTGCTCAATGTCAAGACAGATTTAGGACAGTGAACAAAAAATGACAAATATAAATGCAATTACTGTTGAGATTTGTGGACGCCTCATTTGGGGAAGAGGGTAAGAATATTTATTTGTGTGTGTAAAAGATTAGAGATCTATTTGTATTACAATATGTTGGAGTGATTTACTGTGTGTTACTATATGTTAGATGAAAAACCAAAGTAGTGGTCAGGCACAGTAACTCACGCTTATAATCCCAGCACTTTGGGAGGCTGAGGGTGGGGGGAATCACGTGAGGTTGGGAGTTTGAGACCACCCCGACCAACATGGAGAAACCCCATCTCTACTAAAAATACAAAATTAGCATGTGGTGGCACATGCCTGTAGTCCCAGCTACTCACGAGGCTGAGGCAGGAGAATCACTTGAACCCAGGAGGTGGAGCTTGCATTGAGCCGGAGCTGGTACCATTGCACTCCCGCCTGGGCAACAAGAGCAAAACTCTGTCTCCAAAAAAAAAAAAAGGAAAAAAAAAAAAAAAAACGGAAAAGAAAACCCAAGGTAGCATAATGAACTGGAAGATGGTTCTCTTGAAGAGTGCTCAGGAGAGACTTTCTTTATTATAGAAAAGCCAATAGAGATGAGGTCAGTGTTACATTCCCTATTATGAAAGCTCAAGGTGGGCAGATATACGTTTCCCCATATCCTAGACAACAAATATAAGGATCTGAGTAGATTTAGCCAATGGAATGTTTGTACCCAGCCTTTAGAATCTTAGAATAGTAACGAAAAATTATTGAGTTTGTCAGATATTATTTACGGAGACTTCAGCTGAGTCAGTAGTTCAGTGGAGTGGCAATAGGTACAAGGTGGCATAATCTTGGTTTTGCTTTCCTTTCCTTTAGTCTCTGCCAGTTGTCTGTGACATGTTTTGCAAGTGCTCTATGATTTCTGAGAGCTATTTAATGTTGACTCAAAATATTACATGTCTGTTTCAGTTAGTCAGTCATGAATGCCTCTTATTTGGAACTAGATGCTTGATAGATCCATGTTTTATTTCTTCTTTTTTTTTCTCCTTAGTTATGCTTAACTTTTATTTCACAAGAACTTAATACATAGCGCTTACTTTCCAGGAATGTTTAAAAGGAGAATATTAGTTGTTTCCCTGTGTATTTTTCATTATCCATATTTTTTTCATTGCTTATTCAAAGGAAGAAATGGGTTTTCCCTGTAACTCCTGTAAGATGATCTATCTTGTTTTACAAAAGTTAAAAGAGTCTTTTATGCAGCCATTTTTGTGATTGTCTACTGGTACAATTTTACTGGTGCCCCAGCCTGCCTTTAGTGTCAATATCCTGCATCTATTTATTTGAATCAAGTTATCATGTTTTTAAAAGAATGTCCATAAAATGTAAATCTTTACAAGAAGAGCTACATGTAAATGAGTACTAAAATTTGATATTATCCTGATTCAGTTCATTAGAAGAAAGAAATACCCCCCAAAAGTATAGAAAGACTTAAGAAATAAAAATATTCAACAATTCAGTAGCACTTTTCATGAGTCAGATGCATTTCCGTAAAAGAAAAAGGGATACATTTACCTGTCTTGCTAAATGGTGAGGAATGTCACCAAAGGGATTGCTGAACAGTGAAAGCAACTCATGTTGAACTTAGATAGAATAAAGGGAGCTATGAGGCACTGGGTACGTCTTGTAAAGAATGCCTCAGTTTGGCCGGGTGCAGTGGCTCACGCCTGTAATCCCAGCATTTTGGGAGGCCAACGCGGGCGGATCACGAGGTCAGGAGATCGAGACCATCCTGGCCAATATGGTGAACCCCTACTACTAAAAATACTAAAATTAGCTGGGTGTGGTGGCATGCACCTGTAGTCCCAGGTACTCAGGAGGCTGAGGCAGGAGAACTGCTTGAACCCAGGAGGCGGAGGTTGCAGTGAGCCGAGATCATGCCACTGCACTCCAGCCTGGGCGACAGAGCGAGACCCCATCTCAAGAAAAAAAAAGAAAAAGAAGAAAAAAAAAAAAGAATGCCTCAGTTCTAGGTTTGATAAAATAAGGTTTATATCGATAGATTTCTATATACAGATCAATTGGTTGAGGGAACCTTTTATAAGAATACATAATTGGACATGCAAGAGCTCCTTCTGGCTACCTTCTTAAGCTGTGAAGCCTAGCAGTTGACCTAACTTTCATAATTTTGAAGGCATGGCTAGGAATGATTACGACATTCTTATGGTCTTATGTATCAAATAGACCTACCTGGTAAAATATTTGCATTATTTCTATGACAAAATGCTCCATCTTCATTTTTTTCCCGACATAGTAGGTAGTATCTATCTCTCTCTCTCTCTCTCTCTCTCTCTCTCTCTATATATATATATATATATATATATATATATATATATATATATATATATATTTTGAGACAGAAATTCACTCTTGTTGCCCAGACTGGAGTACAATGATGTGATCTTGGCTCACCACAACTTCCGCCTCCTGGATTCAAGAAATTCTCTTATCTCAGCCTTCTGAGCAACTGGGATTACAGGCACCCGCCACTACACCTGGCTAATTTTTGTATTTTTGGTAGAGACGGAGTTTCACCATGTTGGACAGGCTGGTCTCCAACTCCTGACCTCAGGTGATCCACCCACCTTGGCCTCCCAAAGTGCTGAGATTACAGGCGTGAGCCACTGCACCCAGTCGTATCTACAATTTTTAAAATTCATTTCTTTGAACAATGAATGCTAGACATTGAGGATGCAGCAAAGGATATATTTGCTGTCAACGTTGCAAGGTGTAGGATTCCATCTAGAAAATTATTAGTGCTTAGTGTGGGTCCTATGGGCATTAAGTTCCTGAAAGTTCACCCAAAAAAATGTGATATAATTAGATGAGGTTCCTTTAACATAATTGTATGAGATTATTTGACATAATCTGTCTTTCTGTTTTCTACATTTGCCCCAGGAACCCAAGGGGCTACAACTATTCTTAGTAAGAAGGATAGTTTCTACCAGAGGTTATAAAATTAATGAAAATTTCAAGCTACAATGTACTTTTTTTCAATTAAATTGATTGATTTCTCTGACCAAAACAGTATTTACATAATTTGAAGTGTGATAATTTGAATATTGCTTTAAAAATATTATAAAATAGAAGGTATTAGTATTGTTTTTCTTGTTTTCAATGAAAATGAGTGTCTAGTATTTGTTTCCCTGGGGGAGAAAAACCTTTGCGATTGTGTATAACTGAAAAAGCAAAACTAAAGGAAACAAACAAGATGTTAATTCACCTCCAGCATATGTAGACATTAACAAAGCTATTTTTGTTATAGTATTTAAAGATCTAATAGTTTGATTAAAAAAATAGTCTTTGTATTTCAATTACACTAACACTTTGTGAAACAATTTTCTCTGCCAAATTCTTGGCAAATAACATCGTATTGTCTAGCTGAAATGGGGTCCACATGGTGTTCTAGTTCTATGAGCATATTGCTAGTGCTGCACATTTGTGCTTCTGTGAATATGGCACTGAAAACAGTGCCTCTGTATTAGTGGATAACTTACTTTTATCTCACCCATTTTCTATTGTCACCTTCCCAGACTATTTCTGTTGTCCTAAAATCTTTTAAACTGTTTCTCATTTCCTGGTATATTACCTTCAAAGTGCATATCACAGTCTCTAAATGATGACTATATTTTTATTGTTGCTTATTTTCATCACACTCTCCAAAATGTAAACTTACTAAAAGAAGAGTTTTCTGTTTGTTCAGTGCTATATTATCAGTATTTAGCACACAGCGAGTGCTAAATAATTATTTGTTGTAAAAATTGATACTGTCATCCACTATCTTCCCCTACTGTAGAGGCACGGAGCTACTTCCTCTGTGGATTCAAATTTAACCAGTTCCTAGATCAATCTGACATAAACTGCTAATGCTTTTTTTCCAGTACTGACTAGTGTGGAATTATCTGTCTTGATATAAATTAGATATTCCAGGAGCGTGTGGGCAGTGAGTTTCTGTGAGCCACAGTCTCCCCATCTTTCTGTGCTCCCACCACTTCTGCCCTATGGTCTGTATGCTTTCTTTACTGTAGCATCTCCATTCCCTGCTGGAATTGAAGCCCCTCGCTGAAACACAGCTCATTTTCTGGGGTCCTGAATATATGGTTAACTTTTGGTATCTCCTTCTCTTGGGAGTCTGACTCTTGTTCCCATTCAGAAAAAGAATTATAAAAATGAAATGGCTTTTGTAATAAAAGTTAGGGATTTTACATATTCATATAAAAATACTCTTGGGTGGTAATAAGAACAAAATGCCAAAACAGATTATCAAGAAAAAAAAAAAAAGAAAGAAAAACTATGTTTGGTGACTATTAACTATCAAATTTAATAACTACTTTGAACAATTTCAGGCACACACAATACTTTCCAGCTTGTTAGGTGTGAAACTGTCACTGGATCCTTGGAGTGTCACTTTTCTGGCTAGAAACTCTGTGGCTGGTGGCACCTTTGCCCGAGTTTTGCTGAGGCCCACTGGGCTCATTCCGCACAGGTGGCCTGGCAGGCTGCGCTTGGCTCATGCTACCGGTCTGGATCCCACGCCTGCCAAGGGCGAGCCAGGCGTGGAGCAGTGAGGGGTGTGTGAGTGAGTGAGCCTGGGGTCCCGCCACTGCACATAACCAGGCACGCTGTGGCAGGGCAGGCAGCTCCAGGTGATCGCACAGGCGCTCGTTTCCTGTGAGGCTGTGGCTGGACCAGGCGTACCACAAGCAGCTTCCAGGCACCAGGGAACGCGGTGGTGGTGCCTGGAAGCTTGGAGACACCAGCAACCACAGAGCTCCAAAGAGGGTGTCACAGTCATGACTCGGTGAGCTCCTAGGTCTGGGCTCCCCGAAGGGCTGCAGCTCTTCTCTCCTCACTTTTCATCACCTGCAATGTGGCGAGCAAGGGGTGTGTTTCAGCCCTGTTTGCGTTACAGTTCTTTCAGCCCCATCATTCAGCAGATCCCGAGTGCTTGTCCAGCATCCAGGAAGATTGAGGTAGGTGGACAAGTGAAAGGTGAGCAAGGCGAAGAGGTTTTTATTGAGCGACAGAACAGCTCAGAGGAGACTCACAGTGGGTAGCTCCTCACTGCAGGCAGGTCTTCCCATCGTCTGCTCAGCTTCCAGCAGAGAGGAAACCCACAGTGAGTACCTCCTCTCTGCAGGCAAGTCTTCCCGTCGTCTGCTGGAGTTGGCCTGAGTCTGGGGATTTTTACAGGTTTCAGAGGGGAGAAGTGTGTGCTGATTGGTCCATGGGCGGCCACTGGCAGACCCGCAAAAATCACAGTAAGTTCTCACTCCTGTGGACGGAACTGGCAGCCAGGCCCCCAGGTCTCAGGTCCTCTGTGGCCTGAAGGTGGGATTTCATTGGCCACCCATCCCTTTCCACCCAAGAGCCTATCTACCTCCTACTGCTATTAACCTGCTATCCATGGTGCCCACAGTACCCAGGCTGTTCGTTCTAAGGGGTGCCTGTAGGCCTGCTCTGAGTGGCCTTTACCTGTTCTTGGTCTCCCTCTTGTGTTGGTCGGTGCCCAAAGTCCAGAGGGAGCCGAGGCAGCAGGGCCCTGGTGTGTCAATGCTTCCCCAAGCATGTGCATACCTGGGTCATGATAGTGCCCCGATCGTCCACAACTTTGCTCCAAAATCAGAGCAGTCACTGGGAGTGGGGAGAGGCCAGGAAGTGGGAACAGGCACTTGTGAGCCTGCAGGGACAGGGGCATTTCCCAGGCCTTCAAGAGTGCAGTGATGCCTCAGTCCACAGTCACAGCTGGGCAGCTGCAGTTGCACCTGGGAGGGCGGGATTCCCACATCTCTAACTGGGAAGGGAACAGGACTTCTACCTGTCCCTATTTCCCACCCGCTTCCTGGGGCACACAGCCCCGGCCAGGTCTCCCCCACTGCAGCCTGGGTCATGGCAGCAGCCACTCCAGACAGGCTGCCACTGCCATCAAACCCAAGTCATAATGTGAGCCTATCCGTGAGCCTGTGTACCTTGAAACATTTAAGTGATCTTGTCTTACTGCCTCTAGAATAATATGCAAAAATGCTGTTTAGGCTAATATTTTGAACACTTAATGTGCTGGGCTTACAAGAGCAAAAAGTGTTTTTATTTTTTAAAAGTATAGACACTTTTCTAATATTGATAATGTTATGGCTTTAATGTATTCTTTAAAGTTCATCTATTGGAAATTTAATCCTCAATGCAACAGTACTGAGAAGTTAGAACTTTAAGAGGTGACTCAGTTCTTAATGGAGTCACCTGCTCTGCTCTTCTTAATGGATTAATACCATTATCACAGGAGTAGGTTAATTACTGCAGGGGTTCAGCCCCCTATTTGTCTCCGTCTCACATACTTTCTTCTGCCTTATGCCCTTCTTCCATGGGGTGATACTCAACATATACTAACACAATGCTCTTGAAATTTCCAGCCTTCAGTACCATGAGCCAAATTAATTTTGTTCTTTATGAATTACCCAGTCTGTAGTACTCTGCTATAGCAACAGAAAACGTATTAAAACAGGCCAGAATATCTCCCCTTCACTCATATACTTTCCAATGAAAAGTCTTACCAGATACGACTTTCTTTATAAGAAGATGCTTGTTTCTTGGTAACACGGTACAGATGGCTTCTTTGTCCATCATCCTACTTCTTACATCACAAGGCTTATTATTAGGTACACTCAGAAGCTCTGCTCTTAGCTATACAATTAATACTTAGATTATTTTTATCCAAGCATTAATGACAATACCCTGAAATCACATCATTCCCATTTGCCTCTTTGTCTTGGTTGGGCAGTAGGAGAAAGTATCCAGGAAAGGCAAAGAGGTGGTTTACTTTTAGCCACTCCCTACTTCCACAATGAAGACAGATCTTAAAATTCTTCAGTCTTTTTCCATTGAGATTCAGAAATCCTCTGAACAGAGCCATCAAGGTAACTGTTCTTAATCAACTAAAACTCTAACATGGAGGTTTTAAAATACTAATTTGTCCATGAAATATTCTATATAGTGACTCCTCCTGGATTTTTTGCCATCTGGACATTCTTATCAAGAAATGAGACCAACAGGAAAGAAAAGCATCAGTTAATATAGTTTTTGTGCTTCACTCTACTTATATTATATTAACATAATAAACCAGACCATAAAAAAGAGGATTGATTAAAGTTCTATATGTTCTTTAAATACTCAGTCTAATTGCTGTATAAATTCCTCTTGTGATATTTTCATTATGAAACAATGGTTGAGATCAGTAAAGTATAGCTTGTGTATCATTTATTTTCCAGCAAAAGTGGGTATAAATACATTAAGGACTTGAAGGTGGCATTGAATCCACTTCAACAAGGATTATGAAGATTGACACATACCTTTTAGAACTGATTCTTCCATACAGATTGAAGCCAAGTTGCAAGACCCAATTTACCAGGGTTGAATGAACATAGAGCAAAATAATACCAGTGAATATTCATTTAGAAACAGCATCAAACTGAAAATGTAAAGTAAATGTTACTGTTGTATTCACCTAATATACATGTACTAACTCCCTATTATGTGATAGATATCATACTAAATGCTAACAATAATAACATGTGAGTAAAGCATAGCATATTATCTTAAAATGCAAGTAAGACAATATTAACAGAAATCCATACTTATGTACATAAATATAGACATACACAGACACAATAAAGGACCAAAATTTTAGAAATAAAGAGACTTAAGAGAGTCCTGTCTTTCTCATGACACAAGATCTTAGGAGTGACCTGGTTCAGGTTCACATGTCTCACATTTGGCAGAGCAAGGCAATTTCTCAAACTGACAACTTTTTGTTCCTAAATTTCTACATCAGAATTTCCCTAATTTATCTTCACAAATTGTTTGAAGGCTCACTATTTTCTTGGCACAGCATTAAATGCTTTCAAATATCTACAACTTTATATATATTTATATATATATAACAACTATATATAAAATATAACTTTATATATAAATATATTTATATATATACTATATATGGTATTATTTATTATAATACTAGATAATAATTTATATATTATATATAACTCATTTCTAACTTACATATTGAAACATGTAATATTTATTTGTTCAACTATACTAAACAATTTTCCAAATGCTTAATTATGTCGGATTCTGTGCTTTGTAACAGGAATACAAAGGTGAATAGAAATTCCTCTCTGCCACAAAAGAGCAAAGATATATAGAAGAGAGAGATACATAAAAATATAGCTGAAATATTATTTGATGAGTCCCACAGCACCAATATATACAAGATATTAAGATGGCAACTCAGTTGGCCTTGAGGCCCATTGACATATCCAGGAAGAGAACAATTCCTGATGCCTTTTATAAAATAATCCAAATTCAGTGTAGTGTAGATGAATGTATATCTAGAATGACTTCAGTGACTCAATGGCGGCAACATTAACCATTAGAACACAGGAGGAAGAGGTACTTGATATTGGTAAAATAGGACTGGTTTAAGAAAACTGTTGGTTAATTTGTGGATATGTTGTGTTAAGATGCTTGTGAAATGTGAAATTCATTATGTGTAGCAGACATATGAATTAATAGCACTGATTTTAAAGCATGTCCGAGCTTGAGCTGGCATTTAGGGAATCAAAATAATATGCCCATTGAAATATATCCAGAAAGAAACTAAATTAAATTCAAGTTCAAGATATCTGGTTTGGAAGTTCAGGATCTTTTCAAAGAAAAGGTATTTATCATAACCTGCTATTCCATTCTAAGTAAGAATGTGATATAACCAGAAATTATATTTTAAGTAGGTGTATATATATAGGTGTGTGGGGTGTGTGTGTGTGTGTATTGTACATAATATATATATAACTAGAGTTTTTCTCCAGAAGAATTTTTTGCTCGATACTATAAAATACTGCATTGCTTGAAGGCTTACACAAGGGTGCTTAGAGGGAAGTTTTGTTTCATTTGAGAGAGGAATGTATGGAGACATAAAGAAACCATATAAGAGAGTTTCTGAATCTCCAGGTTGAGCCTCCAGATTCACTTAACAAAAATCTCATTTTTCAAATTTTCTCACTGCCAAACTTTCAACAAGATTATTGTTGAACACGTCTGGTAACGAGAGAAACATTTCTTCCTGAAAAAGTCCACCTCATGTTTGAAGAGCTTTTATTAGTATCTATGTGTTCATTCTTTCATTTATTCTTTTATTTATTCACCATGCTTTTATTGAGTGTCTGCCATACAAGGTTCTGTACTAGGTGCTAGAAATAAAGCAGTTCATAAACCAGATAGAGTTCCTGCCTTTATGAATTATTGCCACAGGCTTTAAATAAATAAATAAACAGACATAACTGAGTTACTTATTGCTGCATAATAACTTATTCCCAAATTTAGTGGCTTAAAAATAAATATTATCTCATTTTTATTTTCTGTATTAGTTTCATTTTTGTTCTAAAATAAATATTTTTAAGTAACTGGGTCCTTACATAAATACAATTAAGCCAAGAGTATGTTGGCATATTTCCACTCCCTATAAATGCTTTTTAAAATAATCTGCTTTCTCAGAAAAAACAGAGCAGTACTCATATGTGGAGAATGAACTGTAGTACTATACAAATTTGTCACTAGAAAATGAAGAAACAGAAAAATATCTACTGGAATGAAACACATTCTCAACAGCACACAAGAGACTGTTTTGTGAAACAAAATTGGGGTAATATACACAGGGAATAGGCTAAGTATTAGGAAATTAGATTTTTTCTTAAATGATCCACTTAAAATTGACATCGATGTGGCAATTTGATTGCTCTGATATTAGTTTTATTGCTAGATGCATAGTTGAATAGAGAATATAACTTAACTTTTTTTGTTGCAAATTGAGATACATCGTTCATATTCTTCAAGGAAGGATATGTTGCCTCAGCTACTAAGGCATATACCCTCCAACTGTCAACTCTTTCCAATTTCCTAAGCTGCAAAGTGATACCTTGTCAAGAAAGAACCCTTACGGAATGGCATGGGGGCAGATGTGTGAAGTGTGATACAAAGCCTAGCCATTTCAGCCAACCAAAAGTCAAATCAATCAGATTTTCATGGGGAATATTCCAGATCTTCCCGTGGCATTGGTCCATGCTTTGTTGGGATTTCATGGCAATTTGTCTTTTTCTTTTGCTCAATCTTGTATCCTACCATATTCCTCCAACCTCCAATGTTATCATTCAATAATTATCCTGCAGAAAATCTCAATCTCAACATATGCTTCCAGAGAACCACACTGTGATATTTCATATCAAGGATATTCAAAGAAAGAAAGTGTTATGGTGTGGTTTTGGAGCTCACTTACTACCTATCTGTCAATGAAGATATTGGTAGTAGGTAGAACACAGAAAAATCCTTGGCTCAAGGTGATGATACAATTATTAAAACTCTCCCTGGTGGTGAATTGAGATAAGATACCAGTGGAGGGAAACGCTCTAGCTGCTGCGAAGTATCAGATGCTTAAATAGTATGAGAAAGGGAACACAACTGCTAAGCACCACTGCTAACCTAGAAAAAGAGTGAAAAGCTGTGGGTGATTAACAGGTAATTAAAAATTAAATACTGAAATTCAATAGGTCTCTTTGATAGCCTAACAAAAGGCTTTCATATTCCAGATCAGAAGATTAGAGAAAATCGAGAATGAGGACCAGTACTTAATAGAGTGCCTTAACTCCAGAGAAGGTTATGTCCAACCAAGGCAGTTCTGTGATGCAAAAGTGCTGGCTCTTGCCTGGTTGAAAGACAAATGGTACCTTGGCACTTTGGATAGACACATCTGGGTATACGCCTCTGAAAATTTTCTATATTCAGAATCCTTTCAACTCTTAGCTTGCAGAAATTGCCCATCCCTCTATGTTAATAATTGCTATCCCCCGCCCCACCCACTGCCACTTGCTTAGAAAAAATGCAGAGGACTTTTGCCCACAATATAGCATGTTATTCTCCTCTAGGATCTGCCCCACCTTCCTCCTCCCATTCTACTCCCTAGGCCTATAACACGAACTAGCCAAAACATTCTGGTGCCAATAACTGAGGAAAGGGACTCCACCTCAAAGAGTATCAAGGCCTAGTTAGTATGGACCAACAAGGGCCAGAGGAATAAGGTAGAACTAGATCTCAGGAATGCTTTATTCCAAAGTCTAGTACATAAAATTGAATAGTTATGAGTGGCAGGGTATTGGAAGCACATTCCCATTATAAAAAAAATACAGCACCGTAGTGAGAACTCCAAGAACTGTTGCTAATTCACAACATTGGCTCCTACAAACACAGTAAAAGCAATGGCTATTCGAAGTTGAAACGTTAGGATATCATAAACTTTACCCACTAGTGGCCTCAATTGCAGCCTCTGTGCTAGATGTGGTTTTATGTAGAGTAGATTAATATGGCCCTAGGTTCCTGTATGCTATAAGGCTATGGATTTAGTAAAGGAGGACTTTCTTACTTTATCCAGAAGGGAAAATTAGAAACTGTTTGCATTCACGTAGAAGGGGCAATAATGTTCATTTACTACGTGTCCCAAGAGCTAGGTTAACTACAGTGCAGTTATAATACAATCTAAAGAAATCTGGGCTATCTTCATAACATAAACAGCATATTGATCCATCACATTGTTTACATGCTCATTAAGCTGGGTGAAAAAGTAGCTGTTACTATTTAAAGAGACACATGTGATTCAAAAACTGGAGATAAAACCCATGAAGATTCAGGGCCTGGCCAAATTTACAAAGTTTTTAGGGGTACAACAGTCAGAAGAGGGTTGAAACAGCCCTTCCAAAACAAAAACAAAGTATTTAATATTTTACTTTCCACTGTGGTTAAGGAAGCACAATGCATGATAGAGCCAGTTTTGAGTAAGACCCACAGCAATAATGGGTATTATACCAGGCTCAAGCTTTAAGGCTAGAGGTACTGCCACTTGGGTCACGTGACCGAGCATATCCTTATAATATTAAGAAGTATTGGTAGGGCATGGTGGCTCATGCCTCTAATCCTAGCACTTTGGGAGGCTGAGGCGGGTGGATCATAAGGTCAGGAGTTCGAGACCAGTCTGGTCAACATAGTGAAGCCCTGTCTCTACTAAAAACACAAAAAGTTAGCCAGGTGTGGTGGTGTATGCCTATAATCCCAGCTACTTGGGGAGGCTGAGGCAGGGAGAATCGCTTGAACCCGGGAGGTGGAGGTTGCAGTGATCTCAGATTGTGCCATTGCACTCCAGCCCAGGCGACAGTGCAAGACTCCATTAAAAAAAAAAAAAATGCAGAATACATCATGGTATTGGACCCTGGTAGAGACAGACTATCTGACCACGGGAGACCACTTAAACACTCATCTGAAATATCCCATCTTGAGTTGAGTTCCCTCAGCCTTTCCAAGTAATAAAACTAGGCCCTCTGGAATTGGATGGCCTGAAATTGGATGATATGGTACACCATATCAATCCCTAGCATATGCTAGGAGGTAAATTTTGTTCCCTCAAAATTCATATGTTAAGGTCCTAACCCCAATACCTCATAATGTGACTAGATTTAGATACAGGATCTTTAAAGAGGTAATTAGGGTAAAATGTGGTCTTATGAATTGTCCCTAAACCAATATGACTGGTGTCCTGCCAAGAGGAGTCAGTGACACAGAAACACAGAGAAGGAAGACCAGGTGATGGTATCTGAAAGAAGGCATTCATCTCTAAGCCAAGCCAAGGAGAGAGAACTTCAGAAGAAATCAATTCTTCTGACAATTGGATCTTGGACTAGGACTGCAAGAAAATAAACTTCTGTTGTTTAAGCCACACGGTCTTTGGTATTTAGTAACAAAAAATATATAGCATGAACAGAGGGCATAAGTAAACTGTATGAGCAGAGTCCAGACCTACATGTTGTCCACTATTGTTTAACCATGACCTTCTTTAGTGTCCATCTATGTTTATATGAGGCAACCTGAACAACAGCTTACAGAGCAGAAACATGTCTGATGGCTTTGTTGTTTCTTCGATTGTTTGTTTTACATCAGAAAGAAAACATTTACCCCTCCACTATTAGATATTTCACTGTCATTCATGTAGTTTGGGTTTCTTGAGTAGTCATGTAAAATGTGACTCATATTTAGCTCCAGGAAAGCAAACAGAATAAGAGCTTGGCCTTTATAATCAGGTGGACCCAGGATCAGATTCATATCTCGACTCTGTCACTTACCACTCTAAAGTTCAGTGTCTGCATTGGTAGAATTGAGTTAATAGGAGTAATTATAGTCTCAGGTAGTCATAAGTATGACATGAGATAATGCATATAAATTGTTCACATAGTACTTGACACTTAATGATCACATTATCACTCCATATGTATGTGTACCACACACATATATACAAACACACAAAAACACAAATGCTTCTCCTACTTTAAATCTCAGTTAAAAAAAAAAAAACAAAAAACCTTGCATCGTGTCACTTAAGTTGTACCTAGTGCAATGTTAAAATTAGGCTCAATTTTCTACCCTGTTAAGATCTTTTTTACTCCAAATTCTGTCATCTAACAAGTTCGCAATTTCTTTCAACTTCATATCAAATTCAAATTTGATAAGCATGTCATTTTCGAGAAAATAAATCATTATTAAGCAGGTCTATGGTCATTTCCTTTTTTAGGTATTACATATTTTATTATTCAATTTTATTAGATAAAAGTTCTATTAATAGGAATCAGAGTTTGATTCCATCAATATATTTTTGGCTTCATGTTACTTCTCTCATTGTTTATTTTTTCATTTCTTGTTCTCTAGAAGTTTCAAGGAGATTTCTCTATTTCTATAGACCAAGTTCCAATTTTAGATATAAAAAAACATTTCATTGAACTCTGAACATTTTCTTCAGCCATGATATACACCACTGTTGGCAATTTTTAAAACACAATCTTACCTTCTAGTTTACCCTTTAAAAGCCAGATGGCAGAAGCATTCTATAAAAAGACAAGGTAATGAAATTAACATTTTTTCTTATGTTTAAACTCCCAGGGAAATTATCCTAGTAACACAGCTTTATGACAATATCATTATAGAAAAAATAAATAGTGACATAGGTCAAAAGGATGTCAGGCACAATGAAAGCTACCTAAATAGCCTCTTACATGTCAAAGATTTTTGTGCATTTGGTCCCAGCCCTGTCAATCTGTTAAGTTACTGATGCTTCACTGTATGAGGTCAGAGTTATGGTCTCTCACACAGTAATGTCCAATAGCCCAGAAAGGTTAAAGCATTTACATCACAAAACACTGCCCAAAGGAGTTGATGATTCATGTACAGATAAGAGGGAATAAATGGGACCTGCAATGATTACATATTAAGGTATTTTTGAACTACTATCTATAACACAGCAATGTTTTATTTTCAAGTCAGAAAAGTCTTAAGGGTTCAAGCAGTGGGCAGTAGTCATATTAGAAGTTTCTGAAGCCTGAAGTGAACCTGCATCTCATGTTACATCCTCCTTTTATGAAGCATTTATGTTACAGTAACATTTGCTAGAAGGAGCAAAGAATTTTGTCAATTATTACACAGAAACCAAGGGGAAATCTTCTCTGATTTCTGTGGACTTATCCACCTTTGTCAGGTTTTCTTCTGTCACTCATCTAGACAGATAATATAATTTTTCTTCTTTTCATCAGCACTTAAACCATACATAATTGGGCCTACCACTAAAAAATTGCAGAAAGTAAAATTTTTAACAGTTAATTTTTAATAATATTAAATGGATTCTAATTTTGTCAATCTGCTTTATAAATTCAAATATGTTATTAGAGTATTGCCTGTTTGTCAATCATGATTTTTTTCAGATATAAATTGGAAAAACCTAAATCAAGCCAGTTTCAACAAAAAGGAAATTTCTTGGTAGAAAACTAGAATAGTTCAGAGAATCAAAGGACAATTATCATGAAGTAAATGATGAGAAAGGACATCTAATTCTGACCAAAATAAAGTAACAAAGACAAGATTTAATCTCTTATCTGAAAACAAACAACAAAAAAAATTGCCAGGTACATATAGAAAACAACAGTTTTCAAGGCAATAGGTATCAGGCAACTAACGACAGTGATTCCTGAGAGATGGTTAATGAATTAGGCGAGCCTTATGATTCCCCCAGATAACTGCCTTAACAGGGTTTCTAGCTTTTGGTGCAGGCCAAAGGAACTGAGGCAGCACCAGCAGATTCCCTCCATTGAGGAAGTGAGAATCTGGAAGAATCAAGCTACTAGAGGTTGCAGAACAGAGTAACGGAGAGGAGAGAGCTACAAAGAGCATCTGACTTCCATATTTAGCAGAGTACTAATTCTTACATGTATGTAAGAAAACCACCTGAATTTGGTAAAGAACCATAGATGATTAAATTGAACAGTGCCTGGCACTCACACAGGGCCAAGAACAGTGCCTGTTCACATCAGCTAAAATGACCTTCTCATGAATCATGGCATTGAGTAGAACATTCAGAAGAGTCTTGTCTCAGTAATGACAAATAATTACACCTAAACTAACTGTTTCTATGGTCTCACCTAACAAAACTTAAAAGCAAGACCCCCAAAATTCAAGCTATTTACAAGTAACTTAACAGAGTTCAAGAATATTTCCAGAGATACAAAAATCTCCATCCCCATTGAGTCTAAATTGGTAATGTCTGGTATGCAGTCAATGATTATCAGGTTTGCAAAGAAAAAAGAGAACCCATAAGGAGGACAGAAATCAATCAATCAACACAAATTGAACAAAAACTGACACAGATATTAGAATCAGAGGACAAGAATATTAAAACATTTATTATTCCAAACATTAAATAGAAACAGAATGTATATAAAATATGTAAATAAAACTCTTAGCAATAAAAACTACAATGTCTTTGATTTTAAAAAAATACACTGGTTGAAATTAGTGGCAAATTAGACAATGGAGAAGAAAATATTAGTGACATTGAAGACGCAGCAATAGCAATTATTCTAAACTAAACAGAGAGAAAAAGGAGTTTAAAAAAAGTGAGCTGTGAGGTAATTCTAAACAGCCAAATTCACATATAATTGGATTCCCTGAAGGAGGGGAGAAGCAAGAAAAGACATAGCTTTTACATATTTTAAATTTGATGAAAACTTAAATCCAGAGGTCCAAGATGCTCAACAAACCCAAAGTATAAGAAATATATGAAGATATTATATCCATCTTTTGATTATTATGTGTATTGCTGCTATGAACATGTATATGCATGGACTTGAATACCTGTTTTCTTAAATATATATATTTATAACAGCACTATTAATAATAATCAAAAAATGAAAATAGCCCAAACATCCATTAATGGATGAATAAATTGTATTACATACATACAATAGAATATTGTATGTATTCTTCACCTATAAGAAGTAATGAAGTACTGATACATGGATGATCCTCCAAAACATTACATAAGTGAAAGAAGCCAGGCATAAAAGGACAAATATTATATGATTCTACCCATATAAAAAGCTAGGATAGGCAAGTTCATAGAGACAGAAATAGATTAGGGTCTACCAGGGGCTATCAGTGGCATCACGATTGACTGCTTAATGGATATGAGGTTTTACTTTATAGTAATGGAAATGTTTTGGAGTAAGATATCTGGTATAAGAATATCTCTTTAGCCCTAAGTGTCAAGATGCTGTGAGGTTCTCTGGGAGCCTGTATGCTGGCCCATGATATTCATATATGAATTTCTATACTGAGAAGACATTCATACATAAAACATGCCAAACTTCTCAGGATGCCAAAAAGATAAATATATGTGTTTATCTATCTAGATAGATGGATAGATAGACAGCTAGTTGTAGACAGACATCGGTATATATATAAACAAAATTATATAGGCAGTCAAAATGCAAAGATGACTGTTGGGGTTCCAGTGAGGAAACTTAATAAGGGAGGGGGCAAAGGGCAAACTACTTTTGAGAATGAGAAGAAAAAACAAAATAGTGGTGAAATAACTCTAGAGGTCAGTGTAACAAATGACATTAAATCTGAATTTTACAGAGAAACTTAAAGGATACCACAAGTATAGAGAAGCAAGACCCAAATTTGAAGGGAGAGTATTCTGTTGCAGTCCATTGGAAACCAGTGAATCCAATCGTTTTGTTATTAGTTAAACTCAGTTTTGGGTTTGAAAGGTAAAAAGTTTGAAAGCTAAAATTATGTTAAAAATCTGCTTAAAATATACATCGAATTGAGCAACTCCCACCCTTAATAACCTCTTGTTTGCAAAGGCAGGCAGGATTCTGGAAGTGCTATGGGAGTAAAAAACCTAAGATGAGATGATAGCACAGTGGGTGGGGCAATATTCATCAATTTTGAAACCTTCCTCCCAGTCATCAGAAAATAATATAACAATTAAATATCCGTGACCTAGGGCCCCAGTGGGACCAAGGCTAAAGTTCCTCAAAGAGTAGCTATGGACCAGCTTTTATAATCTTCTGATTTGGGGTTCCATGCTGAGGACACAGACACTAGTCCACTGACACAAATGAATTGTAACCACTCCAGGATTCCTTTTAAGAAAAAAGTATATATCTGCTAGGCCCAGCATGAATTCCTGATACATGTTCCAGAGTCAAAGGGAATCCTTACTGTGATGACAGCATTGAACAGATGAGTGGTAAGGTAGAAGCAACTCTGGAAGCAGAACTGGCACCCCCAAAGTAAAAGCATGCAAGCCACCCTCTATCTAGGCTCTTTGTGTGATTTCTGCACTTGACTGATACTATTTGACCTTAGGAAATAAAGTCCCCAGCTCCAAAAAAACATTAGGTGCTCCAACTAAAAGACTGTATTTTCCTCCCAAATGACTGCTTAGAATGGTATTGAACTTTGGAAAAGACTATAAAATTTTCACATGGGGTGAGTGGAAGGGAGCATATTGACTGGGCTTGAGCTGAGACTTAGAGATGATGGCATACATCTGCTCTACAGATAGAACAGCAACCTTCTCTATCCTTAGAGTCGTGTGTGTGTGTGTGTGTGTGAGAGAGAGAGAGAGAGTTTGCATATAAGTGAGTCAAGCACACTTAAATGTTACAGAAAGCACAGAGAAAAAACTGAAGCACACACAGACACTTAAATGTTACAGAATGTTAAAAGGGCTGCTAACTGTCCCAGAATGCTTGCATATATTATAGAGATGTCCAGGCACATTCTCTGTTTTACACATGAGCCAAGAGGTACATGGAAAAAGTTCATTCATTCATTCTACAATTTAATAAAGTCTCTGCTATAGACTAAACAGTTCTCCACCAAAATTTGTATGTTGAAGCCCTAACTTCAGTGTGACTGTATTTGGCGAAAGGGATTTTAGGAGCCAGCTATGGCTCAATGAGATCATAAGGGTGGAATACTAAGCTGGCAGGATTCAGGGCCTTACAATAAAAGGAAAAAGAAAGACTCCAAGTTATCATGCACACACCAAGGAAAGACCATGTGAGCACACAGAAAGAAGGTGTCTGTCTGCAAGCTAGAAAGACTGCCCTCACTAGAACCTGACCATGCTGGCACTTCTATCTTGGACTCCAGCCTCCAAAAGTCACCCAGTTGACGGTACTCTGTTATCACAGTACAAGGAGACTAAGACAGTCCATGTCTTCAACAAGCTTACATTCTAGAAATAAAGGGAATGGAATAGTCTAGTGCATCACCACATCCATGTATAATATGCCACATGGCCATAAATGCTACAAGGAAAACTACAGCAAAGAAAAGGGGGAATAAAAAAAAAGAATGGAGAATGTTATTTCAAAAAATATCAAAAAATTACGTTGCTTTTATAAAGTGTAAACTAAATGAGGGACAAAAACAAAAACAATGGAAGACAGCATGGAAAAAGTCATGCTGATATCTAAGGCAGAACATTTCAGAAAAAGACCACATGACAAATGCCCTGAAGGGACAGCATGGCAGTGGTTTTAAGGACAGCACAGAGGCTAGGGTGCGTGTAGCAATGTGGGAGATAGGAGGAATGACAAGAGATATGGTCTATAGTCCCAATCACCAAGGGCCTTGCAAGACATAGTTAGCACTTTGAATTTTACCTGAGTGAAATAGGAAGTTTTTGGAGGAATTACTTGATCTGACTTGAATTTTAAATTATTCCTTAACTTCTTTATAGGAAATGGACAGTAGAGAGGTAAAAATGAAGACAGGAAAGGTAGTTAAAGTGCTATTAAAGAGTAATATCACCAACAGAGCCAAGTAGAGTTGACTGGCAACCATCCTCCCGACAAAAAAGGAACAAAACAACTATAGGGAAATGAGGGAATAAACAACTGTATTTTGACAAGAGTGACTGAGCAAGTATGCTGAGGAGCACCAACGGAGTGGTGAAATCCTGATGGAGCATAAGAGCCCAGGATAGCACCATAGAGAGAGGAGCGAGGTACCTTGCTTCTGCCTCTGTCTCCTCCACACGGATCAGCTCAGTCTAGGGGGACCACTTTTTATTTTTATCTTTTAAGTTCGGAGGTACATGTGCATGTTTGTTATTAATACACAGGCAAACTCATCTCATGAGGGTTTGTTGTACAGATTGTTTCATCACCCAAGAACTAAGCTTAGTACCCATTAGTTATTTTTCCTGATCCTCTCCCTCCTCCCACCCTTCAATAGGTCCCAGTGTGTGTTGTTCCCCTCTATGTGCTCACATGTTCTCATCATTTAGCTTTGACTTATAAGTGAAAACATGCATTATTTGTTTTTTTGTTTCTGCATTAGTTTGCTAAGGATAATGGACTCCAGCTCCATCTATGTTCCCGCAAAGGAACATGATCTTGTTCTTTTTTTATGGCTGCATACTATTCTGTGGTTTATATGTACTACATTTTCTTTATTCAGTCTATCATTGATGGACATTTAGATCGGCTCCATGCCTTTGTTATTGTGAATAGCGCTGCAATGAACATATGTGTGCATACGTCTTCATGATAGAACAATTTCTATTACTTTGGGTATATATTCAACAATGAGATTGCTGGGCCCAATGGTAGTTCTGTTTTTAGGTCTTTGAGGAATCATCACAATGTTTTCCACAATAGTTGAACTAATTTACACTCTCACAGATGGTGTATAAACATTCCTTTTTCTTTGCAACCTCACTAGCACCTGTTATTTTTTGACTTTTTAATGATAGCCATTCTGACTGATGTGAGATGATATCTCATGGTAGTTTTGTTTGTATTTCTCTAATGATTAGTGATGTTGAGGGTTTTTTTTGTTTTTTTTTTTTTTTTATTTGTTTGTTGGCTGAGTGTATGTCTTCTTTTGAAGTGTTTGTTCATGTCCTTTGCCCACTTTTTAATGGGCTCTTATTTTTTCCTCTTGTACTCTTAAGTTCCTCATAGATGTGGGATATTAGACCTTTGTCAGATGCATACTTTGCAAAAATATTCTTCCATTTTGTAGCTATCTGTTTACTCTGTTGACAGTTTCTTTTGTTGTGCAGAAGCTCTTTAGTTTAATTAGATTCCATTTATCAATTTTTTATTGTGTTGCAATTGCTTTTGGTGTCTTCACCATAAAATCTTTGCCCATTCCTATGTCCAGAATGGTATTGATTAGGTGTCTTCCAGAGTTTTTATAGTTTTGGGTTTTACATTTAAATCTTTAATCCATCTTGAGTTTATTTTTTAGATGGTGTAAGGAAAGGTTCCAGTTTCAGTCTTCTGTATATGGCTAGCCAGTTATCCCAGCGCCATTTATTGAATAAAGAATCCTTTCTCCATTGCTTGTTTTTGTCAGCTCTGTCAAAGATCAGATGGTTGTAGGTGTGTGACATTATTTCTGGGCTCTCTATTCTGTTCCACTGGTTTATGAGTCTGTTTTTGTACTACTACCATGCTGTTTCGTTTATGTACCCCTGCAGTATAGTTTGAAATACAGTGGTGTGAAGACTTCAACTTTGTTCTTTTTGCTTAGGATTGCCTTGGCTATTGGGGTTCCTTCATGGTTTCATATGAATTTTAAAACTGCTTTTTTCTAGTTCTGTAAAGAATGTGATTGGTAGTATGATAGAAACAGCATTGAATCTATAAATTGCTTTGGGCAGTATAGCCATTTTAATGATATTGATTCTTCCTATCAATGATAATAAAGTGTTTGTCCATTTACTTGTGTCATCTTTGATTTATTTTAGTAGTGCTTTGTAGATCTCCTTGTAGAGATCTTTCACTTCCTTGGTTAGCTGTATTCCTAGGTATTTTATTATTTTTGTGGCAACTGTGAATGGAATTGCATTCCTGATTTGGCTCTTGACTTGGCTGTTGTTGGTTTATAGCAGGGGTACCCAACCCCTGGGCCATGTACTGGTTCCTGGCCTCTTAGCAACCGGGCCACACAGCAGGTGAGCAGCAGGTGAGCAAGTATTACCACTTGCTTCACCACCTTTCAGATCAGCAACAACATTAGATTCTCATAGGAGTGAAAACTCCATTGTTAACTGTGGATGCAAGGGATCCAGTTGCGTGCTCCTTATGAGAATCTAATGCCTGATGATCTGGATGCAACAATTTCATCCCAAAACCTTTCCCCACTCTCTGCCACTTGTCCATGGAAAAACAGTCTTCCATGAAACCATTTCCTGGTGCCAAAAGTTCCAGGCATGGTGGCTCAAGCCTGTAATCCCAGCACTTTGGGAGGCCGAGACGGGAGGATCACGAAGTCAGGAGATCGAGACCATCCTGGCTAACACGGTGAAACCCCATCTCTACTAAAAAAAAAAAAAAAAAAAAAAAAAAAAAAAAAAAAAAAAGTTTAGGAACTGCTGATTTATAGGAATGCAAGTGATTTTTGTGTATTAATTTTTTATACTGAAACTTTGCTGAAGTAGTTTATCAGCTTGAGGAGTTTTTCGGCTGAGACTATGAGGCTTTTTTGATATGGGATCATGTCATCTGCAAACAGCAATAGTTAGACTTTCTCTCTTCCTGGATGCCATTTATTTCTTTCTCTTGCCTGACTGCTCTGGCCAGGACTCCCGTTATTATGTTGAACAGGCATGGTGAGAGAGGGCATCCTTGTCTTGGGCCTGTTTTTAAGGGGAATACTTGCTTTTGCCCATTTAGTATGACACTGGCTGTGATTTTTTTACACACGACTCTTATAATTTTGAGGTATGTTCCTTCAGTTTATTGAGAGTTTTTAAAATGAAGGATGTTGAATTTTATCAAAAGCCTTTTCTGCATCTACTGAGATAATCATATGTTTTTTGTCTTTAGTTCTGCTTATGTGATTAATCACATTTATTGATTTGTGTTTTTGAACCAACCTTGCATCCCAGGGATAATGCCTACTTGATATTGGTGGATATACTTTTTAATGTGCTGCTAGATTTTGTTTGCCAGTATTTTCTTGAGGATTTTTCATCAATTTTGATCAAGGATATTGGCTTGAAGTTTTCTATTATTGTTGTATCTCTGCCAGGTTTTAGTATCAGGATGATGCTGGTCTCATAGAATGAGTTAAGAAGGACTCCCTCCTCCTCAATTTTTTGAAGTAGTTTCAATAACAATGGTACCAGCACTTCTTTGTACCGCTGAAAGAATTTGGCTGTGATTCTTTCTGGTCCTGGACTTTTATCTTTTATTGGTATGCTATTTATTACTGATTCATTTTTGGAGCTTGTTATTGGTCTGTTCAGAGATTCTGTTTCTTCTTGGCTCAATCTGGGGAAAGTGTATCCAGGAATGTATCCATTTCTTCTATGTTTTCTAGTTTGTGTGCAGAGAGGTGTTCATAACGTTCTCTGATGGTTATGTAATTTTGTGGGGTCAGTGGTGAGATCCCCTTTTGTCATTTCTAATTGTGTTTACTTAGGTCTTCTCTTTTTTCTTATTAGTTTAGCTTGTGGTTTATTGTATTAGTTTTTTTTTTTTTTTTAAAAACCAACTATTGGATTTGTTGAACTTTTGAATGGTTTTTCATTTCTTAATCTTCAGTTCAGCACTGATTTTGATTATTCCTTGTCTTCTGCTAGCTTTGGGTTTGGTTTGCTATTGTTTCTCTTGTTCTTTTAGTTGTGATGTTTGGTTGTTAAATTTAGACCTTTTTTTGTTGTTGTGGGCATTTAGTGCTATAAATTTTCCTTAGGTGCATCCCAGAGATTCTGGTAGGTTGTATCTTTGTTCTCATTAGTTTCAAAGAACTTCTTTATTTCTGCCTTAATTTGATTATTTACCCAAAACTTATTAAGGAACAGGTTATTCAATTTCCATGTAATTTTATGGTTTGGGGCAATTTTCTTAGTCTTAATCCCTAATTTTATTGTGCTGTGGTCTGAGAGAGTGGTTCTAATTTCAGTTCTTTTGCATTTGCTGAGGACTGTTTTATGTCTGATTATTGTGGTCAGTTTCATAGTATTTGACATGTTGATGTGAGAAGAATGTATGTTCTGTTGTTTTGGGGTAGAGAGTTCTATAGATGTCTATCAGATCCATTTGATCCAGTGCAGAGTTCAGGTCTGAGTATCTTTGCTAATTTTCTGCCTCAATGATTGGTCTAACACTATCAGTGGAGTGTTGAAATCTCCCACTCTTATTGTGTGGAAGTATAAGTCTCTTTGAAGGTCTCTAAGAACTCATTTTATGAGTCTGGGTCCTCCTGTGTTGAGTGCATATACATTTAGGAATTTAGGATAGTTAGGTCTTCTTGTTGAAGTAAAGCCTTTACCATTACATAATGCTTTTATTTGTCTCTTTTGATTTTTGATGGTTTAAAAATCTATTTTGTCTGAAATTAGAATTGCAACCAGTACTGCTTCTTGTTTTCCATTTGCTTGGTAGATTTTTCTCCATTCCTTTATTTTGAGCCTATGTTTATCATTGCATGTGAGATGGGTCTCCTGAAGACAGCATATCAAAGGACTTATTTTTGTGTTTTTGCTTTTGTTTTCTGTTTTTGTTGGTTTTTTTTTTTAATCCAGCTTTCCACTCGGTGCCTTTTAATTGGGGACATTTAACCTGTTTATATTCAAGGTTAGTATTGATAGGTGTGAATCTGATCCTGTCATCATGATGTTAACTGGTTATTATGTAGACTTGTTTGTGTGGTTGCTTTATAGTATCACTGGTCTGTGTGCCTAAGTGAGCTTTTGTAGTAGCTGGTAATGGTCTTTTGTTTTCATATTTAGTGCTTCCTCTGGAGCTCTTGTAAGGCAGGTTTGGTGGTCATAAATTCCCTCAGTATTTGCTTGTCTGAAATGGATCTTATTTCTCCTTCACTTATGAAGCTTAGTTTGGCCGGATATGAAATTCTGGGTTGAAGTATCTTTTCTTTAAGAATTTTGAATATTGGCCCCCACTCTCTTTTGGCCTATAAAGTTTCTGCTAAGAGGTCTGCTGTTAGACTGATGGGCTTCCCTTATTAGGTGACCTGATCTTTTTCTGTAGCTGCCTTTAAAATTTTTTCTTTTATTTTTACCTTGGAGAATCCGATGATTGTGTGTCTTGGGGATGATCTTGTGAAATATTTTACTGGGGTCCTCCACATTTTCTGAATTTGAATGTTGGCATCTCTAGCTAGGTTGGGGAAGTCCTCATGGATGATATCCTTAAATATGTTCTCCAAGTTGCTTACACTATTCTTATATCTTTCAGGGACACCAATCAGTTATAGATTTGGTCTCTTTACATAATCCCATATTTCCTGGAGGTTTTGTCCATTCCTTTTCATTCTTTTTAATCTATTTTTGTCTCAATGTCTTATTTCAGAAAGCCAGTCTCCAAGCTCTTAGATTCTTTCCTCCACTTGGTCTATTCTGCTATTAATACTTGTGAGTGTATTACAAAACTCTTATAGTGTGTTTTTCAGCTCTATCATGTTGCTTACATTATTTTCTATAGTGACTATTTGTCTGTCATCTCCTGTATCGTTTTATTATGATTTTTAGCTTTGGATTGGGTTTCAGCATACTCCTGCATCTCAATTATCTTTATTCCTATCCATTTTCTGAATTCTACTTTTGTTATTTCAATCATCTCACCCCAGTCTAAAACACTTTCTGCAGAGGTGGTATGGTCATTTGGAGAAAAGATGGCACTCTGGCTTCCTGAGTTGTCAGAGTTCTTGTGCTGGTTCTTTCTCATGTCCGTGAGCTGATATTTATTCAATCTTTAAAGTTATTGGTCTGGGCGTGGTGGCTCATACTGTGACCCTAGCACTTTGGGAAGCTGAGGTGGGCGGATCACGAGGTCAGGAGATCGAAACCATCCTGACTAACACAATGAAACCCCATTTCTACTAAAAATACAAAAAATTAGCCGGGCGAGGTGGCGGGCGCCTGTAGTCCCAGCTACTCGGGAGGCTGAGGCAAGAGAATAGCGTGAACCCAGGAGGTGGAGCTTGAAGTGAGCTGAGATCGCACCACTGCGCTCCAGCCTGGGCGACAGAGTGAGACTCTGTCTCAAAGAAAAAATTTCTGACCTTCGGATTTTTTTTCTTTTATTCTATTTGATGACCTTGAGGATTTGGCTGCGGTATAACAAGGGTTCAGCCAACTGGCTTCATTTCTAGAAGATTTTAGGATGCCAATACTCAGCTACCAACTCCTGGACTGTATGCTCTAACTCTGAGGGACTTGTGTCAGGGCTCAATTTTGTTCTCTGGCTCCTTGAGGAATGCCTTGTGCTGATTGGGGCAGTGGGGAGTGAGGTGCTCCTGGACTACTGGTCATGACACTCTGATGATTGGTGTCAGCCAAAATGTTTTATAGTGCTGTGACAGTGGGATCCATCTTCACCAGCACATGTCACCAGCAGCATCAGTGACTGCATAGCAGGGTGCATGCTCATCAACTGTGGCAGGGTGCTAGTGATTGATGGGGTGCCTACCTCTATGTGGATGTTCACCACAGAGGTCTAGGCAGCATGGCTTGGGTGGCAGTCAGGGGCCCAGATGGCAACTGTGCATGTGGTCATGCTGGTGCTGATGTTAGCATGGGAGTGAAGTGCTGGCATGTACAGGACTGTGTGCCACAGGCAGAGGTGTTCACTCAGGGTGAGGAGGATCCACTGTTCTCTGTACCTAGTTTCACTCCTATGGCAGTGTTGGTGCAAGGGCAGGGTGCTAGTGGGGGTCTGGCTGGCTGTCTCTGTACGTGCCAAGGCTCTAACTGCAATGGTAGTATGGCAGAAGGGAAAGAGGCAGAGTACACCTCCACCACAGCAGAGATAGGGCAGGGTGTATGCACACATGAGCACTGGTGGGTCAGAGAAGGCTATAACACACACACACCATCACCAAAAGGGAAGGCTATACCACACTCACATGCCAGCACACACATGCCAGCAAAGCAATGTAAAGGGTGTCCATGGGCCTGGTGTAGGCTGCAGTGAGGAGAGAGAGTTGGTGGGTTGGTGCATGGCCATGGGACCCACTCTGCTGGACCTCTCCTCTAGTCAGGTAGGGTTCACCAGTGCAAAAGCTGTGATGTGGACCCCCAGGGCACCCAAGGCTGCTCTGCAGGCAGGCACAGCTAGACTAGGACCCTGGGATAAGCCAGCAGACTGAGGGGTGCTCAGGTCTGGCTGGCCCAGTCTGATGGGCAATACTGTCGTATAGAATTCAGATCTAACACTTCACCTAGGACTGTAGTCTCCTATGGGAGTAAGTTGAATCTAGGAAGATGGACGTCACTGGTCAGGCTTCACTAAAGATGCTGTCACACCAAAACCTGTGGTCTTCACATCAGCTGGCATGCTGCCCCTACCAGTTCATTAAGCAGCACTCCCTGTCACCTTGAGTGCTTGTGGTGGTTGAGGGGTATCTTCCCGCCAACATTCATAGGCCCATGGCCAGAACAGATTGCTCCTCACCATTTCAACTCACCCATTACTTCAGAGTCACTGGGGGCCAGGAAAGAGTCCTGGTATGTTGCAGGGTTCCCAGCTTGCCTCCCCTTCTGCTTATATTGTATGGTTTCCCTCTGTCCACTCTCAGTGCCTTCCCTCTGAAGATCTGTTAGAAGCATTTTGGTCCCTTGGTAGCAGCTGTTGCATCTGGCTGTTTCTAGTTGGGCATCTTGCTCAGCACCCAGGACATATTCTTATAGAAAAAAGGTAAGTTGGAGAACCCTGGGCGTCCCCATTGCCACCACAGATGCCAATGCCAGCTGTCCTTGCTATGGAAGAGTCTCTTAGTTCTTATAAGCCCCAAATCTAGTTTGGAGTGCTGCCAGGAGTTTGTGAATTCATGGGGTGACATGGCCTCAGAAGAGAAGCACCTCACCCACAACTTGCACCTTCCACCCTTGCAACTTAATCTGCTAAAGCATGGTGCCATCTTGAATCCAAACTCACTGACAGAATGTGTCTTGCCCTGGGGGACAGTAACTACTGTCACTCTTCACCCCTGAGGTCCTGCTGTCATTCCACCATGTTAATGTGGTACATGCAACACACTACTCTGGCTGGCCAGACTTCAGGTCTTTTGGAATGACTGAGTGTATTAGTCCATGTTCACACTGCTAATAATGACATACCCAAGACTGGTAATTTATAAGAAAAAGAGGTTTAATGAACTCACAGTTCCACGTGGCTGGGGAGGCCTCACAATCATGGTGGAAAGTGAAAGGAACATCTTACATGGTGGCAGATACGAGGGAAAATGAAAGCCAAGTGAAAAGGGAAAGCCCTTATAAAACCATCAGCTCTCTTGAGATTTATTCACTACCATGAGAACAGTATGGGAGAAACCACTCCCATGATTAAATTATCTTTTACTGGGTCCCTCCCACAACACATGGGAATTATGGGAGCTACAATTCAAGATGATATTTGGGTGGGGACAAAGCAAAACCATATCATTCTTTCCATGTCCCCTCCCAAATCTCATGTCCTCACATTTCAAAGACAATCATGCTTTCCCAACAGTTCTCCCAAGTCTTAACTCATTTCAGCATTAACTCAAAAGTCCACAGTCCAAAGTCTCATCTGAGACAAGGCAAGTCCCTTCCACCTATAAGCCTGTAAAATCAAAAGCCAGTTACTACTTCCTGGATACAATGGGGGTACAGGCATTGGATAAATACACCCATTCCAATGGGAGAAATTGGCCAAAATCAATTGTCTAAAGGCCCCATGCAAGACTGAAATCCAGTGGGGCACTCAAATCTTAAAGCTCCAAAATTATATCCTTTAACTGCATGTCTCACATCCAGGTCACACTGATGCAAGAGGTGGTTCCCCATGGTCTTGGGCAGCTCTGCCTCTGTGGCTTTGCAGGGTACAGCCTCATTCCCAGATGCTTTCACAGGCTGGTGTTGAGTATCTGTGGTTTTTCCAGGCTCAAGCTGTTGGTGGATCTACCATTCCAGGGTCTGGAGGACAGTGGTCCTTTTCTCACAGCTCCACTAGGTAGTGCCCTATTGGGGTTCTGTGTGGGGGCTTCACCCCCACATTTTCCTTCTGCACTGCCCTAGCAGAGGTTCTCCATGAGGGCCCTGCCCCTGCAGCAAACTTCTGCCTGGACATCCAGGCATTTCCATACATCGTCTGAATCTAGGCAGAGGTTTCCAAACCACAATCCTTGACTTCTGTGCACTTACAGGTTCAACACCATGTGGAAGCTGCAAGGCTTGGGGCTTGCACTCTCTGAAGCCACGGTCCGAGCTGTACCTTGGCCCCTTTCAGCCATGGCTACAGCAACTGGGATGCAGAGTGCCAAGTCTCTAGGATGCACAGGGCAGGAAGGCCCTGAACCCAGCCCACTAAGCCATTTTTCCCTCCCAGGTCTGCGATGGGAGGGGCTGCTGCAAAAGTCTCTCACGTGCCCTGGAGACATTTCCCCCATTGTTTTGGTGATTAACATTTGGCTTCTGGTTACTTATGCAAACTTTGAAGCAGGCTTGAATTTCTCCTCAGAAAATGGGTTTTTCTTTTCTATCACATCATTAGGTTGCAAATTTTTTGAACTTTTATGCTCTGTTTCCCTTTTAAAACTGACTGCTTTTAACAGCACTCAAGTTACCTCTTGAATGCTTTGCTGCTTAGAAATTTCTTCTGCCAGATATTGTAAATCATCTCCGTTAAGATCAAGGATACCACAGGTTAAACCATGTGTATCTGTGGAACCCTCAATCTCAACGTGCACACCTTTGACTACAGTTGCAGAAGTGCTCCTTTAGACAAAGTTGTGACCCACTTTACTCTGGATAAGGGCAGAAACGGTTCACATTCCATTATTTGTAAAGTTATCTGCTGTTAGCTTTCATTATTTTTGCTAGACTCATTTTATTTGTATTTAAATGTTTTAGGCAACCTAAGAACAAATGTAAAAGTAAAGATGCAGTAAAAATAAATTGCTTGGTATTCATTACTTCATGTATATCAAGTACAGCAGTAAAACAAAAACCCATGTATTTAACTTTTTTTAGGTTTTTTGCTTTGGTGATTTTTTTTTTTTTTTTTGATCCTTGCCTAACATACATGTGCTGTAAAAATAGTTAGCAGGGACATAACTTGAGATGATGGCTAGCTTTGTTTAATGTCTTACGAAATTTTCATGAACAATCCAAGCATAATTATTAAGAACATGTGTATTAAATTCATGTAAGTGGAATAAAAGTTTTATGAATGGACTTTTCAACTACTTTCTCTACAGCTTTTCATGTAAATCAGTCTTTTGGTTCTGAAACTTCTAAAGGAAATTGCACACTTCTTGAAATTTATTCCTTATTCCCTCTTGGCAGCTAATGGGCTTTTACCAAGTTTAAACACAAAATTTATCATAACAACAAAAATACTACTAATATAACTACTGTTTCCATGTCCCATGATCCCCTCTCTTCCTCTCCACCCTGAAAAAAATGAGTTTCTATTTTTCCTGGGAGAGGGGGAGATTGATTAGAAAACAATGTAATATGTTCCATTTAAAATTTTGGTATATGGCATTTTCTAACTTAGGAAGCCACAATGTTCTTGGCCCATAATGACACTAGGTAGCATTAACTGTAAGTTTTGTGCTTCCAAATCACTTTTTGGTTTTTAAGAATTTCTTGATACTCTTACAGCCTGCCTTCGATTTTGATCCTCTACTCTATTTGTCAGGTGCACAAGATTACCTTCCTTTTTAAGCCTTCTGTCTTGTCACCAACCATTCCTACTTGGTGGCCATGTACTTGGGAAAAGGCTACATGATCTTTCTGGCTCCACTCAATGTCTAAGGCACCCTGCTTCCTTTGCTTGCACCCCACAGACTATTTCCCTCATCCTATTTGCTTCAGCAAATCTCTCCTTAGTTGATGAGATTGTGTTTATCTCCCTTTAAAACTCTACCTATCCGGAATGGTCTGTCATTGTCTGCCTTTAAAATCCTTCCTCTTTCTTCTTCCTCTCTTCTCTAAATAATGATGGGGCTAAGTTATACCCAAAGCTCACTTTAACAAAATATTTCCTCAGTACTTTGCAGAAAACACCAAACAAAAACGCCATTTTAAAAGAGATGTATTTTTTCTTTTAGAAAGTAAGCTCCTCAAGAGCAGGGACAATGTTTTCTGTATGTTCTCTTGTGTCTAGTACACTGTAAATGCTCAATAAATATTGATGATGGGAGGCAGTGAGTCTTGATGATAAGGGTGAGAAACTGAAATCCCAAACACTGTTTTGTTGCTTATTTTGTTATGACCTCAGATTAAATTGGGAAATATTGGCCCTTTTGAATAACTGTCCCAAAAATTACATTAAAATAAAAGTGCAACGGAGAAAAAAAAAAAAAAAAAAAAAAAGATCAAGTTTCCACAAATCTCTAGGGCAGGGACAGAATGCCACCAGTCACCTTGCAAAAACATAGCAAGAGTCACCTTTACTCCAGTTTGCAACAAGTTCCTCATTTCCATTTAAGTCCACCTCTGCCTGGATTCCATTGTCCATATAATTATCAGCATTTTGGTCAAAATCATTCGACAAATCTCTAGGAAGTTCCAAACTTTCTCACCTTTTTCTGTCTTCTTCTGAGCCCTCCAAACTGTTGCAACCTCTGCCTGTTACCTAGTGTCAAATGCTTCCACATTTCTGGGTATCTTTACAGCAGTGCCCCACTCTACTGGTACTAATTTAATGTATTAGTCTGTTTACACATTACTGATAAGGGCATACTCGAAACAGAAAAAAGATGTTTAATAGACTCACGGTTTCATGTGGCTGGAGAGGCCTCATAATCATGGCAGAAAGCAAAAGCCATGTCTTACATGGCGGCAGACAAGAGAGAAAATGAAAGCCAAGTGAAAACCCCTTATAAAACCATCAGATCTTGTGAGACTTATTCACCACCACGAGAACACTGTGGGGAAACCTGCCCCCATGATTTAATTATCTCCCACTGGGTCCCTCCTACTTCACGTGAGAATTATGGGAGCTATAATTTAAGATGAATTTGGGTGAGGACAAAGCCAAAGCATATTACTGAGACCCCTAAATCTGAATCCATGCAGCATCCCCACCCTGGGGAAAAGGCTGTTCTGCATAGCAGGAAAACTATTAGCACACCTAATTCACCGGCAGACCCATCTCCCACAGGAGACCATTGCACTGCCACCTGGCCCACTGGGCCGACACACAGCCCGACAGTCAGTCTAGCACAAGCCATATGTTTCCAGAGAGACTGCTGCAGAGTCATTCAGTTGACTGCATCCACAACCAGCCCGACAGACAGTCGAGCCACATCCTTGCTTCCCTAAAGGCACCACAACACCATTGCTTGGCTCACTGTAGCAGCACAAGCCTATGCCCAGTGGTATGAGAAAAACTCAGGACTGTAATGTCTCTCCCAAACTGAAAGGAAACTGAGAGACCAAAAATATTACTAGACAAGTCCAGTTTGATGAGTTTATTAGGGTTTACATACAGGGCACTCCTGTATGGTGGCAGGACAGCTCTAGAGGTCTGTACCACCTACCATCTCTAAACTGCTTTTAAGGTCATTTTCTGGTTCTTGCCTACTCTGTTTGACTGATGAGAGATAGGTTCTCAGATACTCTTTAGGATGTTTTTTCTTAGTATAGCTAAAGGTTTTTTAATTTTATCAATTCAAGAAGAGTACTGAATAGGGATGGTAAGACACAGCTCTACTATGAATATATTCCAAAAGAAGAGTCAAGATGATTTGCTGATAAATTTGAGGCTATAATTGACACTCAGACATAAATAAATCTATATGATTAGCAGAGATAGAGAAGGAGGTCATGAAATAAATGGAAGTCAGAATGTCTGCTGTCAGAGAACAATTTAACATGAGTAGGGAGTCTGTTAGGGAGGACCCATTTCTGTAACAACCTCTGGAGTTTGAGTGTTTTCTTGTTTCTCTACAGTGAATACTTTGTCCAGTGCACTCCGTCTCTTCCTGAAGGAAGAGGAGAAAACTGGACATTGAGAGACATGAAAGAACAAGATTCTTGAGACAGAAGTAACAGAAAGAGTAGATACTTCATGCCCCCAAAAAGCAATGGGGGTTGAGAATTTGGCAACACCTTTGTGGGATATGAGAATAACATTGTGACTGTGTAAATAATTCCAGAAAGTTAGAAGGTGATTAAGAGAAGTGTACAGGAACTGGGCTGTAGATAATAACAAAATAAGGAGTGAAGACGAGTCAAGTGGTATGGACAGAACATAAGACAGAGTGATGGAAAATAGAAAAGGACAGGTAGGTAGGGATAGTGAGATTCCACACAGTCTGAGCAGAGGTGCTACTAAGCATCAAGAAACTTTTTTTTTTTTTTTTTTTTTTTTTTGAGACGGAGTCTCACTCTGTTGCCCAGGCTAGAGTGCAGTGGCCGGATCTCAGCTCACTGTAAGCTCTGCCTCCCGGGTTTAGGCGATTCTCCTGCCTCAGCCTCTGGAGTAGCTGGGACTACAGGCGCCCGCCACCTCGCCCGGCTAGTTTTTTTTGTATTTTTTAGTAGAGACAGAGTTTCACCGTGTTAGCCAGGATGGTCTCGATCTCCTGACCTCGTGATCCGCCCGTCTCAGCCTCCCAAAGTGCTAGGATTACAGGCTTGAGCCACCGCGTCTGGCCAAGAAACTTTTAATTATATCAAAGAGTCCCTCACATCCCTACTCCCATTCTTGAGGATTCCTGGAGAACACAAGGAATTGGTGAGAGTTGAGTATCTGACACTTGGATGCTGCGTGTCTCAAAGTTATCAGCAGAGGGCACACTGGAAAGACTTTTACATGGAGCTCATAAACTGGTGGGCTAAAGGACAGTTCAGAAAAATCTGACTATGATTTCAGGGATTTTCTGAAATATTTGGGAAGAAGTTGTGAAAAACAGTGAGATTCCTTCTCTCCAAGTTGATGGAGAGATTATAGCATGCAGTGCATAATTTAATTTCATTTGGAGGAAGGAAGAAAAGGATATCCACTAAGTGGATAGATAAGAGGTTAATGGGAAGATGTGGATGGGTGAATGAATGGAGGACAGAAAAATACCCAGAAGATGGTCACATCAACATATTGATGATGATGTATGATACAGCTGGGGGGGAGGGGGAAGAGAAAGAGGAGAATGGTTATACCACAGATAGAGAAAGATTTTCATGTTTTTAAATTTCCACTCCTCCTGTGTTGTTGGGTTTGCATATACAATATTTATTGGTAGTATTTTTAGGTAAGAGAAAGGAAAGTACAATCATTATGGCTTAAAAGAAAGAAGAGTATAATTTCAAAAGCAAATTTGGGCCATGAGAAGAGAATGGAGTATAACTTGGTAGGTATAAATGTCTATGTTTTGGAGATGGTATGTATACATGAGTATGTTTTCACATACATGCATAGGACTTGCTGCTTTTTGAATTGTGCTATTCTGTTTTTCTTCTTCATTCAGATTTCTCAACCTTAAAGACTTGCTCTTATGATTGAGTTGCTGGATTCTATTTTTGACAGTATAAAAAGGACTTTTCTCACTCACGGTATTTAACAAAGGGAGAAAATCATTCAACTCTGCTTTCATTTGCACATTTGATCTTTTTCTCCTTACCACCATCCATGGAGGCACCAGTTACATATTTTTTGATTTTTAAATTTTTTGTGGGTACATAGCAGGTGTATCTATTTATGGGGCATGTGAGATGTTTTGATACAGGCATGAAATGCAAAAAAAAAGCACATCATGGTGAATGGGGTATCCATCCCCTTAAACATTTATCCTTTGAATTACAAACAATCCCATTACATTATTTACATTATTTTAAAATGTGTACTTAAGTTATCATGACTATAGTCACCCCATTGTGCTATCAAATAGTAGGTCTTTTTCTTTCTTACTATTTTTGGTACCTATTAACCATCGCCTCCTCCTCACTGGCTCCCTACTACCTTTCCCAGCTTCTGGCAACCATTCTTCTACTCTCTATATTCATAGGTTCTATTGTTTGATGTTTAGATACCACAAATATGTAAAAAGAGGCAATGTTTGTCTTTCTGTGCCTGGCTTATTTCACTTAGCATAACGACCTCCAGTTCCATACATGTTGTTGCAAATGACTGGATCTCATTCTTTTTTATAGCGGAGTAGTACTCCATAGTGAATATACGCCACCGTTTCTTTATCTACTCATTTGTTGATGGATGTTTAGGTTGCTTCCACATCTTAGCTATGGTAAACAGTGCTGCAACAAACATAGGAGTGCAGATATTGCTTTGATATACTAATTTCCTTTCTTTTGGGTATAAGCCCTACAGTGGGACTGCTGGATCATATTATAGCACAATTCTTAGTTTTTGAGGAAACTCCAAACTGTTATCCATAGTGGTTGTACTAATTTACATTCCCACCAACAATGTACAAGGGTTGCCTTTTCTCTATATCTTCACCAGCATTTGTTATTGTCTGTCTTTTGGATATGAGCCATTGAACTTGGTGAAATGATATCTCATTGTATTTTTCATTTACATTTCTCTGATGATCAATGATGTTGAGCACCTATTTATATGCCTGTTTTCCATTGGTGTTAGGCCACCATTTGTAAAATAAAGGTACTAAGTTAATTCTTTACATTCTCATTATACCTACAATCACTAGCTTTTTGTTAACACTTCTGTCACTTTCGAATCCTAAGGAAGTAAAAGAACTAAAATCCAGGAAAAAAAAAAAAATCTCAAAAATTTGAAGAGGGGTAAAATTTTTGGAAATTAAAAATATATATATTTTAATAATTAAAATAACTTGCAAGTTATTTTGTTTTTCTTTTATAAAAAAGTCATTTATAAAAATGTCCAAGGGTTAGGCATTAAAATAATTGCTCTTAGGCATCAGAAGTGATCTGCCACGGCTCTACCTACAGCAGAACAGGAATCTAGGTTTTCCTGGCCTGCCCCTCATTCAAGTTTAAGGCCTCATTAATCTAAATTCGCAGGAAAGGACATTGAGAACCCTCTTCAAAAGAGTGAGATACTGTCTTCAAATTGAGACTAATGAGGAACAATATACATTTATAGAAGCTTGAGTTTCTAACACAGCTCCTATTGGTTGTAAAGAGTTAGAGCAAGAAGATATTCTGTTCCAAAGTTCTTAATAAACAGAATTGAAGAATTAGAAACCTCTCCTGGATCCTGAATTTATAATGTATTCAAGTGCTGACATCATGTTTAAAAGCAGAAAGTAAGAGAAGTGGATGTTCATTTTACATGGTGAAAAAGTAGTAAATCATAATGTTTGCAGTTTCTGGGGCTTCATTTCAGTGGTTACTTAGTGAGTTAAACATGCTTTCACATGACAGTAGGCAGCAGACATTCAAACCTCATAATGTTTCCTATTTTGAGGAGTTGCATTATGAGTTCATTTCGTGTTTATTCCATGAGGTACTTAGCAGTTTGAATTTGTGAAATGTTAACTTGTCTAAGGCCTTAGTCAGCTGAAAACTGTAGCTCTAAAGAAACAGTGGTTTTATTTTCTACATAATACTAGATAATTGATGGGCAAGTAGAATTTTTTTCTCTATGATGTAAAACATGTATTAAACTTCTGTGGGTTTTTTTCCAAAAATTTTCCTCAAACTAAGAAAACCAGGTAAACTCAATCTAAATATTAACTAGTTTGATTTGATTCACTTTATTAAATAACTGAAGGTCCAAAGAGCAATTAGAAGTTATTATAGAAAAATATATATAGTTGCTGTTATCATTTCATTTTGCCATTTATATAAATATCATGAAAAAATCAGGAGGCAAGATTTTTAGACTAGAATTTTTGTTGAAGCTATGCATTGTAAAATTAAAATGGAATCAGAGCTGGAAGGAAGCTTGGACTCATTCATGTGTCCCCTTCCCTGTCTTTAAAAGGCATGTTTCTAAATGCTCGCTAGGGAGTAGAGGGGAGCCGGAGCATAAGCAAGAAGATAAGGATATTTGGACCACATCAATGATCCATTCAATTCAGCAACACAATTCTCATAATGTAATTATAAATAACAAATGCTGGTTCTTCTGCTGAATAAGAAGGTGGGAACAAGAGATAGTAATGGTTAATCATGTAACAAGAAAGTTCAAGGTATAGTACTGAGAGATTTTTCAGACCATATGCAAAAAGATGTGATTATTTCTTTAAAAGAGGCTAAAATGCATTTTTCTCTTATTAAAGCAGGTATTTGAATGCCAGTTGCGGACAAAAATATGGAACTAGTAATAAGAGCATAGAAATTAGTCCAGATGTCCAAATTAATGGGGAACAGAAAGCCACAATGTTAAACACCAAATGTGATTTTCAAGTAAAATATGCAACCAAAATTGGACAGAACACATTCTCAAAAGTCAAAAAGTTGAATGGATATCAATTAAGTGAATTTTCAGCAAAGTTTGACAAATTAACCATAAATATCACAAAATGATTCAGTGGTAAATCAAAATAAAATCATATGGGTCAAATTACATAAGAAAATTGGCAAAACCTATGAGAAGAAAAATCCAGAACTGTGAATTTTTTTTCCCACACAGATAGGCAGAACTTATGAGAAGAAAAATCTAGAACTGTGAGCTGTGTCCTGAGTCACACTGACCAATGGTTGTCATCAGCTTATCACAGAGAACATAAAAATTAAAGCACTAGAAAATAGGGTTAAGAACTAGACCTCTACTCTCCATAGTGTTCAGGCTGCCTGAGTCATCATCTTTCCTTAGTGGAAGTCCTGGCACTGATCTTTCAGTAACAGGCTGCACAATCTGAGTTCAGGACTTGATGACATGACTGCAATTCCTGCTGTACGTCAAAGTGTCTTCACTTCTGTATTAGTCTGCTCTCACACTGCTACAAAGAACTACCTTGGACTGTGTGATTTATAAAGAAAGGAAGTTTAATTGATTCACAGCTCTGCAGACTGTACAAGAAGCATGGCTGGGGAGGTTTCAGAAAAGTGGCAGAAGGAGCAGGAGAGAAAAAGTGGCAGAAGGAGGAGAGAGAAAGCCAAGGGGGAAGTGCTACACACTTTTAAACAACCAGAACTCACGGGAACTCACTCTCTATCAGAGAACAGCTAGGGGGAGGTCCGCCCCCATGATCCAATCACTTCCCACCAGGTCCCTCCTCCAACACTAAGGATTGCAATTTGACATGAGATTTGGGTGGGGACACAGAGTCAAATGGTATCACTTCTTTGAGGTTAATCAGACAAAAACAGTTGATGAAAGTAGAGATTTCTCCTCAACACTTGCTTAATCTTTGTCACGATATGATATGTACCTTATGTTTTACAGACATGTAGAATAATTTACAAATTTCAAGGAACCATTTTTAAACAGCTTTCTCAAGCAGCTTAGCACCTTAAAGAGTCTTCTCTCAAGTTCACCCATGATCCCTCTGAATATAATCTTGTTATTAAATTTATAATATCTATAACAGTCACTCTAATTTTATGGCTAATACCCAAGAATAATCTGATATAACTGAATAGGCAAACATAAAATCATATTTATAACATAATAATCTGATATAATTGAATAGGCATACACATAATATTTATAACATAAATACAATTTTTAAATCCAAGTAATCATCTTGAAATACTTAGAACTGGAGCCTAGTGAACTGCTACTAACTACATTGTTCACAGCAAGACAATCTACACACATTCTAATTTTCCTCCTTTTCTGTTTTCTTTCTTTTGTGCTTCAAGGATGCACAGAACTTGAAGTCTCAGGTAAATTCTATTAGAATCCTTCATCATGGTCCCCAGTGTGCTTGACCTTTAACACAACTATTCATATAGCACACTATAAAGGCTTCTAGCCTTCTGATTCGTTTGAGGGAGAACAAATTACACTTAGCTTGAAACTTTTAAGTCCTGCTTGTGTTCTTTATGTTTTGGAAAGAAGCCAAAGTTGATACTAAGTTAAGATTCGTTTCCAGGGCCTTCTAGCAGAGGTGAGTCAGAATATTCCAGCTTGTTGGTGATGGTATGCATAAGAAAGGCAAGTATAGTAAGAATTGCTACTCTGCAGCTGGTAAGTATTAATAGCAGCTTAACATAGCTAAGAGGTTGGGGTGAGTTACAATAAACACACCTATTCCAAACAGACCTTTCTTCTGCTTCTCATGTTGATTTTATAATCAACACAATGCTGTCTGCACTCAAGCAGCTGAGACGTAATCCTTGTTAGACTGCTCAGAGAATGGCTGAAGATAAACATGAGGTCATCGCTATCCACCCAGACCCGATTTGGTTCTCTCTACCAGTGTTTACCCCTCTGTCTTCAGGATGCCCATGTAGAGAAAAGTGCCTGGTGCATGAGGTAACAGGACCAGTCGCCAACCCAAAATCTACCAAAATTGTTTATCCTGTATCTGATCTCTCTCTTTCTCTTTGTTTCCATCCTATAATTTCTTCAGCCCTATTTTTTATTATTTTTGTCTTAACTCTCTCTTTCTCTTTTGCCTAACTTCCAACATGACTCATCACTCCCCCTCTATTAGTTATTCTGTAAAAATTCTCTGTAGATTCTCTGGGATGGGCAAGAGGAGAGAGGAAGGACTCCCTTTGATCTAATCTCAGGGTGTAGTATGTAAAACCAAGTCAAAATATTCATACTGTAGAAAGCTATCCTCTCTCCAGCCTCCCTTCTGAATGTTGTTACACTAAAAGAACATCTATCTACTTTCTTATGTTAAATACGTTATAAAATGCCCACTATCTTTGGTAGAAAACAGGCATAGATAAGGGTAGAGAAGAAAAGAAAACCTTAATTTCTCTGATGTGATATTTTGAATTAAGACTTTATAATTTACAATGTTTTAAATATTTAATTTATTTCTATGTTAACCCCATATTAGTATGGCTATAAAATGCTATTATTATATCCAAGTATTTTAATACTTCTTTCAAAGAGGATTATCAAAACAGAAGCACAATGGATATACTCTTTCTATATTCTTTAAAATGCAAGTCAAAATGATGAGTCAGCCCATTTCTATTTCTTTCTACTGACCAATGTTATTGTTAATCTTCCAATTTTGATGGGAATGTAGGGGGAGTGGTTTTACTCCGCTACTGTATCCATTGTTATTTGTGGCAATTGTCAAATTCAATTCATAAGTTATTATGTTGCTATATTTCTGAACAAATGAGTTATCAAATATCTTCCTGGTGACTCTCATAAGGTATATATTTTACTCTAATTCATGCAGTGTGATGGTCAGGAGCCAGTAAGATGCACATTAGATAATTTCAAGATTCTCTATAGAGACTAGTCATTGGGAAGCCAAAGAAAGATAAGGAGGAAGTATCTCCAATTGTACATAAAAATATATTTCCTATTATGCTTCTTTGCCATTTTAAAAAAAGTATCTTATTCACTTTTTTCAATGAGACAATGAGAGAGAAGACAGGGAAATAGAACAGAAAAGGGAGAGTGAGGGAAATGGTAAAAAAACAAAACAAAACAAAACAAAACAAAACAAAACAAAAACAAAGAACAAAAAAAGGCAGCCCGATGATGATGAATAAAATGAAGAATGTTGGGAAAGAGATAGGAAAGAATGAAGAAAGAGAACAAGAGGGAAGGAAGGGAGGAAGGCAAAGAAGGAGGAAGGAAGAAAAGAAGGGAGGAAGATGAGAGAAAGGGAGGGAGGTTTTTCTTTCCTTTGGGAAACATTTCACTGGCTCTTCCTTGCCTTCAAAGATGAAGAGATTCTCTCCACTGAACCCACCTCTACCTGTCTCCCTGCCTCCTGTGCACACCCTTTCTTCACCCTCCCACTCAGTTCCCATCGGCTACTGAACATGCTCTGCTCTTTTGCTCCTGTACCTTTGCAAATTCTGTTTTCTTAAGTTGCCTTTCCACCAACTTTATTATCTTTGCTCTTTTGTTCCTGGCCTTGGCAGTAAGTTTCTTTTTCATAGTTATACTAAAGATGTGTTTTAATAGATGTATTTATGTAGAAACAGCAGTATCCTCACACATTACCAAGATCATGGCCAGGAGTCTTTCTTATTATTTATCTAAAGTCACTTTTTAAGTAAAGAAAAAAAACTATCTTCTCTCATAATTTGAAAAGAACTGTTAAAAAGTGCACATACATATTAACTCAAAGAGTATAAATCTTACAATGCTATTTCAATCAAATAAACAATTTTCAGATTTGACTGTTCATCTTTCTGCAGGGGAAACAAAAATATTAAAGGGATATGAATTCATTGCCAATAAATCTTAAAAAAAACAACAATCAACCCATATGCTTTCTTTAGAAATAAAGATGAGAGGTTAATTTTAAGTATTAATAGAAAATTTTAAGGACACACAGCAGAAGGAGACTACCACAAATGATGGCAGCTGTCAATTAGTCTAAATGGAAAGAAGAGGTGAATGCCTGTAAGGCCTCAGAAAGGGAAAGCATGGGGAACAGAGCAATGGGGATGTGATGGAGTGGGAAGTGGCCCTCAGGCAGAATTACTCCTCCTCATTGTAGCTTCTCTGCTTGGAAATGCTTTCCCATTGTGGCCAATTTTTTTCAATTTATATGCATAGATTTTTCGGACAGTGTACCAATCAGAAATCTTGAGACAAAAGATATATTGGGAAATGATGTACTGAGCTTCCATAACTCAACGTCATTTAACATTCAATTAAGTTGAAAATCTCCTTTTATTCTGATTCCTCAGCCTCCAAACTATCTTCTAATTATAGTTTAGCTTTCAGTGTAGTACTAAGTACAGTAGAAACAAGACAGGCTGACTACCCAAACACAAACATTCATATTTGCATTCATACTCTTTCATATCATTGATATTTTGAACATATCTCAATCTAATGATCTGAATTGTGAGAGTTCAAATGTAAGATATTCACTTTGCTATCAAGTTGACTTTGGTCTGTAGCAAATTTACAAAGTTATCTGCCCAGTGAAATCTCTGGCAGACAGCCAAGGGACTTTACCCAGTGACATCACTCTACTTTACATAAACTACCTACTGTTATTATTGTTGTTGTTATTATCAATGCCTATAGAAGTTGTTTATACATATTTTAGGATGAATTGTAGACATGACTGCTACACTGTCAACAAATTGAGAGAAGTTAGATACACTAAGACAATGAGATATTTGGTCATATATATGAAACAGAGAATGAAACAAGAGAGGAAGTCCAGAATGCCTGAGAACCAGGAAGTTCTGATAAATTACTAGGGTGAGGAGTATGTGTATGGGAACTTACTGTAGCATGATGAAATGGGTTATTCAGGATGAGAGGTAATAAACGTAAAATAAAAATGTGAAAAAATAAGTGGAACAGCTTCAAAGATAATGTCAGCTAATTCAAAATGGTGCCTAGGAATAACTTTTACCCTAAGACGTAAATGAGTTATTTTTCTGTTTTGCCATTCTCTCTTCCTCCGCTTTTAATCCCTCCTTTATTCCCTTCTTTTTTTTTTAATTACATGACTTTATCTTTCCAGAAGGAAAATTCTGCCTTTTGCTTTTAATACTTTACCTTTTTTAGGCACATTGGAGAGTTTCAACACTGTTACCAAAAAATACTTGTAATTCCAGAAACATCTCAAAATCAATCTTGTAATTTTAAAATAGAACTAAGTGTCTTATGCAACTACCCACTACTACCATGACCTTTTGTCATGTTGTTCATAATTTTAATCAATGGATCATTTCCCATCCAGCAGTCCAAGGTAGACAACTGAAGTTCATCCTTTCATCTTTCCTCTCCCTCCAG